>NC_143056.1:61108863-61411893 GCF_052426305.1 Pelodiscus sinensis | reverse complement strand
ATCATGACTAGGGCTCCTTGGTAGTTTGGCAATACAAGTACAGGTTGAACCTCTCTAGTCTGGCACTTTCTGGTCCAGTAACATTCACGGTCCATCATGATTTTAGTTAGCCAGACATCCACTTATCATGAGTGTGGCCAAGTTTCCTGCTGACCCATAAAGTTTGTTTACAGCCACCAGTTCTGGCTCTCAGTGTTCTGTGCTGTTATTTAGCTCTAATTTACCCCCTAAATGTCTTCTAAAAGCCCAGTAACCAGTGGAAGTGCTGTTAATGCTTCTAGACAATACTGACCACTTGTGGTTTGGCAAATTATCTGGTTTGGCCCTGGTCAGGCCCTGAGGATGCCAGACTAAAGAGTCAATCTGTACTAAATAAATAAATAAATAAATCCATCATCATCATCATCATCATCCTAGGAATGTTTATTCAAACCCTCAGTCTTCCAAGGCAGATAAATTGAGAACCATGTGGTCATGGGCACTGTTCCCTCTCATCTTTTCCATTCATGTACAGAATAAATGTTTTCATGTGCCCTGAGACATGTGTGAATGTGCACCACCAGTAGAAACAAACTTGCTGTGGGGGTTCTGCTAATCAGCTGGGTAGTATTTGAATCTCTCCTGAGCAGCTGCACAAGCATGGAGCTTACAAGGAATATTGGTCATGGATGGTGGGTATAATAGGCTAGGGGAGACTCTGCCATATTTATTGTATCTTAAGGAGGCAGTGTGTGCTATTCAGCTACCTGGGTTCATCAGTAATGACCCTGAATTCCACATATCACCTCCTCAACTATCCAGGGGCCTGCATGCAGCATATCAAAAGAATTGTTGAAGAGGTGCTTTTTCCTGGAGCAACTTGGCTCTAGGAGGGGAGGAGCGGATGCACTGGCTTGGGGGGTGGGGAGGAAGCTTGGGACTGTGGATGGCTTGGGGTCTCTCTAGCCACGGTGGGTGGAGGTGAAAGGTCATCTCGGCTCCAGTCAAAAGGGGTGGGGGCAAGTGGAAGGCATGGTGGTGTGGAGCTAGCCTCCCCAAAGGGGGGCTCCACCTTCTGCCCATGCAAGTGGCATGGTCAGAAATGGAGACTGTTATGTTTTTCCATTTATAAAACAGTCTGGATTACTTTTCTCAATCTGAAATAAAAGTAAAAGCAAGAAAGCAGAAATATAAAGTCTCCATGAGGGGGAGAGAGAATAAGAGTACATAGAACAGCAATGGGCAGGAGTGGCCCAAGCTTGGCTGCAGCAGCTGGTTCCCTAGGCGGGGCAGCACAATCGGTGCCCCTGCCTGCACGGCCATCAATGGCCATAACGTTTTCATCGGGCGCCTGGACCAGCAGCGCCCTAGGCAGCTGCCTAGCTCGCCTAGGCTCACGGGCCGCCCCTGGCAATGGGTAACCTAAGCTAGTGAATGGGCTGCTCTCCTTCATCTCAGACGGCTAAAGATTACTGTAACCAAGAGAGTTTCCTGGGATAGGGTAATTTTGCTAACTGCACTTGTGTATCTAGAATTTGCAGAGTGTGCCGATTGAATCGTAGCAGCACTTTGGATGCAACCATGAGCTCCGACAACATTGTGTGCAATCAGTACACACCTCATTTCATGTGCTCTTGCTTTAAGTGCACGTCACTTTTGTAATACCGGTAGGAAAAAACTACATGGACAAAAAACAGCAGAATCTGGAAACCCTGTGTGTGGGCAAAGGCAAATGAAATATGGGCCACACATCGACCCCCCCAATGGGCCACATGCGGTTGCCACAGGTTGCCCACCACTAAGATAGAGGCTTACTCTGTAACACTTGTGTTTTGGAGCAGAAGGAAAAAAAATTGAGGGAGAAGATTTTCTCTTAAAGTTGCAACACACAGAAAACACCCGGGCTGTGTCTAGACTGGCCAGTTTTCCCGAAAATCAGCCACTTTTCCGGAAAAACTTGCTAGCTGTCTACACTGGCCACTTGAATTTCCGCAAAAGCACCAATGATCTCATGTAAGATCGTCAGTGTTCTTGCAGAAATACTATGCTGCTCCTGTTCGGGCAAAAGTCCTTTTGCGCAAAACTTTTGTGCAAAAGGGCTAGTGTAGACAGCCCAGATTTGTTTTCTGCAAAAAAGTCCCGATTGCGAAAATGGTGATCGGGGCTTTTTTGTGGAAAAGTGCATCTAGATTGGCACAGACACTTTCCCGCAAAAAGTGCTTTTGCAGAAAAGCGTCTGTGCCAATCTAGACGCTCTGTTCCGAAAATGCTTTTAACGGAAAACTTTTCCGTTAAAAGCATTTCCGGAAAATCATGCCAGTCTAGACGTAGCCACAGACAGCATCTCCTTACAGTTACATATCCTCCTAGAACACATGAATTCCTTTTTGCTTGAAAATGCATGAACTTTAAGTAAAACTTCATATTCAAATGTGGAGCAGGAATGTGAATGGCAATTCCATTTATCTGCATTTGCCTGACTTGTGCATGCAGTCATGCCATATGTGGGTGCACCTGTGCTCTTATTTTCTTCATGAGAGTTTCCTCTTTCTGTTTAAAAGGTGTAGCCCTAAAGACACCAGGACTTTGTTAATAAGAATAGAGGATTAAATTGGTGCCTTTGGCTAAAAATGCCTCTGATAGTAGGACAGTCTCAGGTAGCATAAAGCCAGTGTACCTGGCTCACATACCAATTATCCCCATCCCACCATGGCATAGGGAAGGAGAGAGTAAGTAAGGCCTGGGAGGAGGACTTTTCCTCAGCTGCTGATCCTTAGGTGGGCCATGGTCTCTCTCAGAATCCTATGGTTGGCATAAGCGAGAGCTTTGAGCACCAACCAGTAGATCAGGATATACTGGTAGATCTTGGAGCCTCTGACAGGGGATCCTGACTGGTTTGGCCAAAAGTGCCAGCACTTTCAACTCCCCGCCACCTAATGCTGTTCATCTTCTGCCCTTTGCCTTGCTGCTGCCTCCCCCATATCCCTGGGAGCCTCCTGCTTGCTGTGCAGGGCAGGGGAGGGAAAGGAAGGGGTGCTGATGTCAAGGTATCTTCTCTCTCACCATGTATCCTATCTCTAGAGTGGGGGGCACAATAGGACTTTGGGATGGAGTTTGCTGGCTGCTTTTGAGAGTGGTGCAGGGCCAGAGCAGGGGTGAGCCTGCCTGAGCCACCTGAGGTAAGCGGTGTCCAGTCAGATCCCACGTCCCAAAACCCTACCCCAGTCATGAACCCCCTGCTGCACGCCAAGCTCCTGCCCTACCCCCAAGCACCCCTGCATCCAAACATCCTCCCACAGCCTGCACCTAGAACCCCCTTGGATACCCCAATTGCCTGCCCCAAGCTCAGCTTGGAGTCCCTCTCACACTCCAAATCCCTTAATCCAAGACCAGAGCCTGCACCCCAACCTGCTGCCCCAGCCTAGTGAAAGTGAGAGAGGATGGAGTGAGCAGGGGTGAGGCCTCAGAGAAGGGGCACATATGAGGCAGGGCAAAGGTATTTTGGTTTGAGGTAGATCTTGGATTGCACTTAAATTCAAAAAGGGATCTCAGGCTTAGGTTGGATACCACTGAGCTACAGCCATCTAGGAGTTACTTTAATTAATACCAGAGCTAGGGCCAAAGTAGATCACCCACAGAAATGGGGAGCTAAAAGCAGATTCCAAATGACCTCAACACTCACATTACTCCCCTCTTCCACCAAGGAGACCCCAGATGCAGGAAAGATGCTATTTTGCTGTCATTTTATTCAGAACACATGACGCTAGTTTATACAGATGATCCTAATTACTATTCCCTCTGCCTCAGGCTAGCAGACAACTCTCCCTTGTAACTACTGACCCCAGTAATCTCCTGGCTGCTGTGAGCTAGCTGATATAGTTAACTATGGGTTTTAGTTTGGGGGATTAATCATTCTTTCCTTGCTTAAGGCTAATATTGGATAACTAATTATGGGAGTAGAATGATGTTTGAGTGGCTAAAGCACAGATCTGAGAATCAGAAGAGTTGAATCCCATATCTGGCTTTGCCACAGACTTGTTGTCTGTGACCTCAAGAAACTTACTTAATTTCTATCTCATTCTCCTCATCTAGACAGCCAGAATAATAACAGATATCTACTTCAAATGGGTGTTGTAAAGCTGCATTTTCTGATGTATGTAAAGTGCCTTGAGATCTTCAGACAGAAGATGCTATATAAATGTGAAATAACTGAGAATAGTGCTTCGTTGAAACTGCTCTCCTCACAGAAATTGCTTTTCTACTAAGATAGTGGTTTCATGGCCTCTGTACTAGCCCTTGAGGCTGCATTACCACTGAAGGGTAATCTCACAAACTCTCCATTTACACTTTATAACCTCCATGTAGGCTGCAGAGTCACAGATGCAGCTGTGAGAAGAAACCACACACCACAGACCTGCAGGTGCATGTGGGCCCTAGTGGGGAAAAATATTAACTATTTCCTGGTAATAGGAACAGAGAGATCTCTAGCATGGATGAAATTAACTACTGCTGTCTGTATTACATACTCTGAACATGCAAATGGGGAAGGCTATTGTTAAATTAAGTAAAAAATCTCCATTTAAATAACCCTGAGAGTCTGTTCTGTAATGACCGAAGGCAGAAGATCCAGGGCCTGATTCTCATTCACAGAGCTGATGAATTTTCACACTTAATGTGCTCTAAACTTCCAAAGTAGCATGCAAGGTTTTTGACCATGACTCCCACTACTGTTAGGTTAGTACTTTATGTGCTGACATTATCGTTACCACCCCCTGATTCTTTTTCAGGATGAAGCCAGTTTTAATAAGGTGATTCTGTATGTTACACACAGAGCTTGAGAGAGATTTACAGATCACAAAATTACTTTTGATCCCCAAGACACAGGGGAAACTAGAGTTAGAAGAATAATTCCTAATGGATACTTTATCAGAAGAATTTCCTGTTTTTTCTGTTGGAAAATCATTCATGAATGCATAATTATTTTCTCTAGTTTATTCAGCGGTCATAATAAGTGTCTGAAATTAAATGTATGTGACTGGTATCATAAATTATATGGCATGGATAGATGAATGTAACTATTATAATTAGATTTCCAGTGTGAATGTTTCCAGAAAGCAAAATATAAATTGGTTTTCATCAAATATTTTCCTGAATTCCCTTAAATTTGCTATTTCTTCAATCATCTTTGCTAATAAACTTGTTTGCTAGAATATTAGTGAGAGGCAAACACAGTGGCTACGTCTAGACTGGCATGATTTTCTAGAGTGTCTAGATTGTCACGGATGCTTTTCCGCAAAAGCACTTTTTGCGGAAAAGCATCTGTGCCAATCTAGATGTGCTTTTGTGCAAGAAAGCCCCGATCGCCATTTTCGCGATTGGGGCTTTTTTGCACAAAACAAATCTGAGCTGTCTAAATTGGCCCTTTTGCGCAAAAGGACTTTTGTCCGAACGGGAGCAGCATAGTATTTCCGCAAGAAGCACTGATTTCTTACATGAGATCGTCAGTGTTCTTGAGGAAATTCAAGCAGCCAGTGTAGACAGCTGGCAAGTTTTTCCGCAAAAGCGCCTGCTTTTGCGGAAAAACTTGCCAGTCTAGACACAGTCAGAAGGGGACCAAGCAGAATGGATCATTTTACAAATTTAATGAATATTTGTAGATCTGCTTTCAGTATTGACCAAGCTATAGCAGCAACTTTGATCCCTTGTTGCCCTCTCTTAGCCTCTGGGAACCAGAGGCTAGAGACACCATCCCTTCCTGTTCTAATAGCCATTGACAGACCTATATCCTCCACAAATGTATCTAGTTCTTTTTTGAAAATTGTTTTGTATGTCTTCTGTTGTCACTTCAGTGTGACATGCATCCTCATTTTATGTTGCAGCAAAGCATTATCACTTGTCTTAGTGCTCACAAGGGTAGTATTTCAGATAGATCCTAGTGGATCTATAATCAGCGATGGTGGATGTCCCTTAAAAAGTTCAGTGATTTGGTTCAGAAAAATACCCAGCAGCTTCAATACTTAGCCAAACTTCCAACTGAACCGTGTGGAGCTATAAAACTGCATAAGAACAAGCTTTGCACTAATTTCCAGCTTCCTGCTTTTGAGAAGAGTTGAAATACTGGCTCTGAAAAAACAGCCTCGCCATGATATTGAGGGGGAGGTTAAATTTGGCCAAAATGTTGCGTTGCTTCTTATCTAAAATGATCAATCAACAGCAACAGAAGTTGCATTTAGTCTTTCTCTTGGCATAGATAAAAATGTGAAATCTCATTTATATTTGGTTAGTTGCTTGGCACGTTGTCAGAATTAGACAATATATTGGTCAAAAATTGTCTATGGTAGGGCTTCCACTAGTATACACAAATGGATCTGAAATTGTAGTGGTAAATGCAGAAATTTCTTGAGAGAAAATGTTTGTGTAGATTATTTCCATTTCAATGACCATTTCTTCATCTATCCACTGTAACTGTCAATAGCCACCTAATTGCCAGTTAGTGGCAGCTACAACTAATTTTTTGGGACATGGACCTCTAGCCACTGACTAGAGACCAGAAAACTTATGTCACACAGGAACTGAACAGTCATCAAATGCTAAAAGCCTTATGATCATCACTGTGCAGAGCTAGACAACCCAGTGGTAAATAAGTTCTACTAACCCATTATCGGTCTACTAAGTCATTAATTCCCACAAGATGGGTGGCTTTAACAAAAATAGAAGTATATAAGGCCCAGCATTCACATTTTTTCCCTCTGTAAGCCCTAGATTTTATGGACTCTAAATTTCTGTACTATGATTTTTTAATTCTGCCTTGTTTTTTAATGGTGCATTTTAAGGGGCAGAGGAAGAGAAGACAACACACTCATTGGTAGGATTTCTGGCTGCACTTTCATTTCCTCTTTTTTGTTTGTCACTTGGTGCTTCTTTAGCATGAGAAAAAGATATATTATACAGGGAAGGAAAACAAAAGACAGTGTAGCTGCACCTCCTTGTTCCAGCTGAATGTTCTCCTATGCTTCAGCTTCTTCACCTTTTGGTAACAATGAACTCCTGAAAATTTAGAGCACTCTCCCTTTAAGAGGCTCTGCTCTCTGCCCAGCTGTTGACTTGCCTGAAGGTGAGACCTCTGCTTAAATTCATGGCTCCAGCTGTCAAAAGCAAAGAAAAGCAGCTTTTCCTTGGCGGCTCTCTGCTTTGGGTAGAGTTTGACATCTTCCTCAGTCAGCAGAATTTAATCAGCATCAAGTACCCACAGCCTCTCAGCTTCTCCACAGCTCAGCTGTGGGGGGAGGGAAGGGGAATCTTGCTAATAGAAAAAGGGGATAGTCCAAGCACAATAATGTATAAACAGACACAGACACGAACATGATCTAAAGCATGTTGCTGTCTAGAGATAGTCCCCTTATGCCCTTTGATTTAAGAATTGCTGCTACCATTAGCTATGTGGGAACACTCCCATTTGCTTGTGGAGGAAATTTTTTCCTTGCTAAGGTTTTGCCCTGGCTTCATTACACTCTCAGCTTCTCATGAAACAGCTGTAATTTGCAGGTGACAATTACACCAATTGCAAAAGAAAGCTAATGAAATGCACATAGGGGTGTTGTTCCCCACCATAGATGAACAAATGAACTAACTTCAGTAACAGGAATACCTTGTTTGCAATTTACTTAAATATTAGCTGGAAAGATGCTCTTCTTCCATTTATTCTCACCTATATCTCAGTGAATCAAATAATTCAACCTAGTAGACAGAGTTATGGACAACTGTAAAACATTCACATTATACCTCAAACTCCCAGAGCCTTGGGCCCAACAGTTGATGAATTTAATTAAACACAGCCTGTGCTCAAAACAACTTGGAGCACACAAGCTAAGGCTTCTTCCCCACATTCAGCTTCAATTTCCTTCCCTATACAATTGATTTTTCCCTTTCCACATGCAAGCCGAAAAATCTCACAGAGAACTAAGGTAAGAAAGGAGGCAGTGAGTAGTAAGGGAGAGGTTGATTACAGGGTGGCATGATCGTTCCTTTTAGAGGTTTCAGTGCTGTGCTGTATGTAGCTGGTGTGGCTGTTTTCTGTGTACAGTACTCTCCTGTATGGTTTGTAAGGAATCTGCCTGCCTGCTTCCTATGAGACGCTTGAGTTTGAGGAGAAGTTTTAGTTCCAGGTGGCTGTTCTTAGGGAGAGGCGTGTATAACATGCTGTCTTGAGATTTTTTTTCTTGTTTTATTGATTTCCTTTGTGTAAAAATAGATCAGTCTGATTAAAATATCTAATTATTCTTGTGATTAGAAAAACCAAACTCCAGCAATCCCAAATGGCTGGTTCATGTCCCACACCTGTAGCTTGGTTATCCTTTCTGGACTGTTTTGCACAAGAGTTTTTGCGCAAGAGGTCTTGCACAAGAGTGCATCCACACTGCCGTGTGCTTTTTGCAGGAGTGTCCATGGCAGTGTGGACGCGCTCTTGCGCATGAAAGCTCTGATTGCCATTTTAGCCATTGGGGTTTCTTGCACAAGAAACCCCTGTTGCCCGTCCACACTGCCTTCTTGCATAAAAGCTCTTGCGCAAGAGGGCTTATTCCTCCTGGGGAGAGGAATAATTCTTGCACAAGAAAGACCTCTTTTCTGATGCTTTATTGTATATTTACCTGCGCAAGAGCACATATGCAGTGTAGATGCTCTGCAAGTTTTTGCACAAGAACAGCCATTCTTGTGCAAAAAGCCTGCAGTGTAGACTTAGCCAAAGTGTCTACATTTCTGTTGATACATCTTACATCTCCCACCTTTCAGGAGAGTCTCAAACCACTTGGCTTTGGGCTGGCGGTGGTGGTCTCTCTCCATCTCTTCTGTTTAAAGCTATTCCAGTTTGCTTAGTCAATGGCAAAGGGACTTCAGTATCTTACATCAGAGGTGAGTGCCAAACACTGAGCAATTGAGTCTTGCTCTTTTGCTATTCCTTTAAGACAGTGGTGGGCAAAAGGGCTTCCATGGGCTGTATCCAAAGCCTCCTCCACCACTCCCCCCACTCCAAAGGGGCTCCCCCGCCCCCAGACCAAGCATGGGGATGGGATAGCCCTGCTCCTTCTTGTTTAGGCCCTGCCTCTTCCGGGGTGGCCTGGGGCTACTTCAAAAAATTTGGAAATGGTCCCTGGGGAAAAATTATTGCCCACCCATGCTTTAAAGGATATCTCATGTTGGGAGAGAGGTATAAAGCCAAGCCATATATTTCTCCCAGGTGCCCCCCCCCCCCTTTTTAGAATGGGCATTCTATTTATACCTTAGCAAAATTTGATAATTTTCCTCGCTTTTTGCCACTTGGGAAAAAACCAAACAACTACCCCCCCCCCCCCAAAAAAAAACCCAACAACAACAAAACAACAAAACCTTAGATCAGTGTATTTCAATAATGTTACATTCTTAGTTCCCTCCTCAAACCTGTCTATAGTTTCCCACTGTTAAAAGGTATTGTATGGACCCTCTATAACATCTGCAGTCTTCTATCCTCTAATAAAAATATTTCTCATATTCAAATAGCTTTTGGGGACCATCTATCAGGAGAAATTTTTTATATGTTATACATTATATTCCTCCAAGCTGCCTGAATAATTATTAGTTCAATAGCTGACAAAAATAAATGTAAACAGATATTATTTACAGTTATTAGTGAATACATATTTCCATTAAATACCATCCATGCTCGAATAAATTATTCACAAACTTTCTCTTTTGTCAAAGCTATTATCTATGAATAATTATTTTAATTATTCAGATTACCAGAAGGAGTATAAATATATATTTTTTTAAAATAAGAGCTGAGGATCCAAAAATGTTCTGTTGAATGTGGTGTATGCCATGGCAAGTACCGTACATGTGGAATTACAGAATACACAGGAATCTGCCTAGAGAACAAAGCACCCAACTAATTGTGCTACACTGAGGGATAGATGGAGATTACTGATAACTGATTTTATGTCAGAGCTATCTGCAAATTGACAAAAAAAAATTGTTGTTAATAATTTAAGTTGTGCAAAAAATTAATTCAAAATTAAAATGACTTCAACAACTCTGTATGTGTCTAATGCCCTGGCACTTCCTCAGAACTGCCATTGAGCTTGACCCTGAGCATATAAGGAGAACCAGGAAGGTTCATTACTGCAGCTCCTAGGAGTCCTAATCGTGCACCAGGTGTTGTGCTAGGTGCTGTACAATCACAGAACAACATCGAAAACGTTTCTGCCCCAAAGAGCTCTCTCCCTTATACAAACCTGCACAGGATCTGGGCTCAAGCTCACCTTGAGATAACAAAGCCCAAGATGTTTACAGTCTTTTGTGCTTTGTTCAGTGGCAAGCACGCGGTCTCATTTTTATTTTAATTCACAATTTAGCATGTGCACTTTGAATGCAACATAGTCTTTTTCAATCTTTAAAATGTTCATATAGTCTGCTGTAGAGTGTAGAAAAGAGTATTTGAGGCCAGATTGGGGTGAGAGGCCACATGCAGTCTCTGCCCCATTTAACTTGAGCCAACAGCCAGGCCTAACCCTCTTTCGAATTTGAGCACAAGGAGAAGGAAAGACTAGCACTGCTGAGGGAAACAGATGCCCAAAGTTGTGGGGTGAGGGTAGAGCTGAGCTGGCACTGGGAGTCTGCCAGGCTCCCATATTCTGGTATGTGCTCTTTTGGAATGCTAACTGAGTCAGCCAGGATGCCTGTTAGAGCTGCCCCTGGTATAGAGCCATGTCTACCTCATCATAGGGACTAAAGAACATGAGTTATATTGCCCATAACGAGAGGTATACAGAACAGCACATTGATATGTGGAGAAAACTTGTTAGTTTACTTTGTAAGACATTTACATTCTTTTTACTACACGTTAACTAGATCCTTGGCTTCAAAAGAAGAAATCCCACTCGATTTCCTAAAACTTGCAGGCTGTGTCTAGACTGGCCAGTTTTTCCGGGAAAAACTTGCCAGCTGTCTACACTGGCCACTTGAATTTCCACAAAACCACTTACTTCCTACTGTAAAAAATCAGTGCTTCTTGCGGAAATACTATTCTGCTCCCATTCAGGCAAAAGTCCCTTTTGCGCAAATCTTTTGCGCAAAAGGGCCAGTGTAGACAGCTCAGATTTGTTTTCCGCAAAAAAGCCCCAATCACGAAAATGGCGATCGGGGCTTATTTGCGGAAAAGCGCGTCTAGATTGGCACGGACGCTTTTCTGCAAAAAGTGCTTTTGCGGAAAAGCGTCTGTGACAATTTAGACGCTCTGTTCCGAAAATGCTTTTAACGGAAAACTTCTCCGTTAAAAGCATTTCCAGAAAATCATGCCAATCTAGACGCAGCCGCAGTGTAAGGATGAAACAGGATATTTGCATATGTTTGACGCCAATGTCCTTGCTTCATTCTACCTATGTGTAGATGATAGAAGGTAATTTTTTGGACATTTTAGATGTTCAGGAACAAAATGATATTTTTACAATGAAATATATTTAGTGTACCACCTGAGATTTCTTTGTTGCTTAAAAAGAACTGTGAAGCTCTGCACTTGTTTCATTTTCACTAAGCCCATGTCCTGACCCCCAATCACTCCACTAAATCCCTGTCCATATTAATCTTTAACTGCTTAAGAGATGTTGTTTTCAAATTTGGTGTAGAACAAGGCACACCAGACTTACAAAGGAGCAGTGCTCTGCACTCTTTTCAAGGCTATTTCTGAAGTGACTCTACAACAGGGCTACTCAACTTTGGAAGCCCCAGGGGCCACAATGATGCAGCACATGCCAAGAGCTGCAACTTAAGTGTGATTGTATATACATGCAAATATATGCAAATAGCTTCTTTTACACTGACAGGCATGAATACAAAGATTAAGACAAGACTACACAACACACAGGCCCCCCGTTTAAGTCAGTTCTACTGATATTAATAAAATGCAATATGTTCCCAATTTCCACCCATATGACAGCACTTTTAATGAGCAATGACAGTCCAGGTATTTAACTACTAAAACACATATCTACAGAAGACCATTATATTGCCTACTTTTTTTTTTTTTGGCCCCCATCTGCGAGCCGTGTGTTGAGCCCCATGTAAACCCAAAGGGCTACGTCTACACTGGCCCCTTTTCCGGAAGGGGCATGTAAATTTCATAAGTCGTAGTAGGGAAATGCGCGGGGGATTTAAATATCCCCCGCGGCATTTAAATAAAAATGTCCGCCGCTTTTTTCCGGCTTTTAAAAAAGCCGGAAAAGAGCGTCTACACTGGCCCCGATCCTCCGGAAAAAGTGCCCTTTTCTGGAGGATCTTATTCCTACTTTGAATAAGATCCTCCGGAAAAGGGCACTTTTTCCGGAGGATCGGGGCCAGTGTAGACGCTCTTTTCCGGCTTTTTTAAAAGCCGAAAAAAAGCGGCGGACATTTTTATTTAAATGCCGCGGGGGATATTTAAATCCCCCGCGCATTTCCCTACTACGACTCATGAAATTTACATGCCCCTACCGGAAAAGGGGCCAGTGTAGACGTAGCCAAAGTGTACTGAGGTTTGCAAACATATCCATAGTTTAAAAATTATTTGCTGGAGAGCAAGGTGTGCTCCATGAGCCTGATTTTAAATTGTGCTAAGCTAGAAATGTAGAGGCAGGCCCAGAATTTTGTCTCACTCACATCATTACCTTAATATATACACTGATACATTTGTCACTGCAGCAGTTCTCACTGGCCATGTCTTCACTCACTGTTTAAAAAAGAAAAACTTAAAAACTGCATAGTCTTGCAGCACCTCAGAGATTAACAAAACATGTAGATGGTATCATGAGCTTTCGTGGGCATAACCCACTTCTTCAGATGAAAGAGTAGGTTCTTTACTTCAGGGTAACTAATATGCATGAGCTATCTTGACATAAAAACACAGTGAAGACCAGACGCTTCAGTTTTACTGGGAGAGAAACTAGACAAGGTCAGCCCCAGGCAAGGGTAGAGGGATGACCTCACCTAATTTACCTCACAGAAAAATACTAAAATTGCCTGTTCTTCACTGTGGTTTTTGTTACACAATAGTTCATGGTTGTTGGTTACCTTGAGGTAAAAAACACACCCTTTTAACAGGTGAAGGCAAGGGCATAGAAAGACATGCCTTCCTGCAGACATACATCTACACGTACACTCTTGGCAACCCAATTGTATATACATATGCACACAGACCTCTTAAACTCTACAGGGCCATCGCTTTAAAATGCAGCGATATAACCAGCTCTGTTCTGTTTGTCTCCCTTTTCTTCCTTCACACCTGTCCTTTTCTCAAGAGGATGTGCCAGCACTTGTCTTGGCAGGAGCCAGCCCTGTACAGTAAAGCTAAAGAGCTTCCAGTGTGTTTGTGATTCTCACAGACTTTAGCAGCCCTCCGCCCTCCTCCCCCCCTGCTCCAGCACACAAAGGGAAACAAACATGCATTGATACATGCTGGGAAGAGACACAATCACAAGGTCCATCCACACAGATCCTCACACAGCACTTTACAAACATGCATGGTCGGCACTTCTGTAAATTAGAGCCTCGTCACAACCACAATTACATGTGCATCTACCACACAGAGTGAGGAGCATACACACCCAACATTCACATGGAAAAATAACAGAACGTTTTCACTGAGTACAGGCTTGGACTACAGTTTGGCAAGTACACACAGTATTGAAAAGTAGCAAGTGCCATTCTGACAGTCCTGGTGACTGAAACACTTCATTTATGCACAGAGCCAATATTGTGAACACCTCGATACAGCTCTGCCAAGGTGCCTCAGCCTTTTGGTGTGTTCATTTTCATTGTCCACTCAATCTTTGTCCTTACAGACTACTTGCCTGAAGGTGTATCACTGATGGTGATTTTGTGACATGGGCACCTCATCATAGGAATCAGTCACCTTGTGAACATTTATTTTCCACGAAGGCCACCATTCAAATGTCTATAGTGTCTAATCAGTTTTCAGCCACTGCTAAGTGATAACTTCTTCTGGATTATAACCAGTGACAGGGGTGAAAGTAACTTTAAATTTCTAATAGGTACTCTTGTATTGCCTCCGCCTCTGGGGTCATTCAAGGCAGGGGGCTGGGAGAGTGCGATATGGTAGTACCTGTAAGAAATTTAAGTGTTGGGTGGGATGCAGGGCTTTTGGGGCAGGGAGCTGGGGATGTGGGGAATGCAAGAGTCAGAGCAGGGGGCTGGCAAGTGTATGTGGTGGGGGGGGTGCAGGAGTCAGGATTAGGGGATGTGAGGAAGGGCTTAGGACAGATGCTTGGGGCATATGGGGGTACAAGAGTCAGGGTTGGGTGTGTGAGGAGGAGCTCAGTAGAGGGTTGGGATGTGTGTGGAGAAGAGCAGGAATCAGGGCTGGACACATTGGGGAGCTCAGAGCAGATGGTTGGGGTGTGGGGATACAGGAATCGGGGCGAGGGCTGAAGGCTTGGGGGGCCCAGGGCTGGAGGTTGGGGTTTGTGTGTGAGGGTGGAGAAGACAGTGTTCCCTCTACGATGCCCAGCAACACAGCTTCACAGGTGATTAATCAGCCCCACCCCAGTCACTCAGCACTGAGCCTCTGACTAGGCAGTGCTGATTAATCACCTGTGAAGTTGTGTTGCCACTAAGCTTAGAGGAAACACTGAGAGGCACCCTTTAGGGAGGGCAGGGTCATTGAAGCACCTCCTCCCTATTTTTACCAAAGTTGCTTGTGAGAAGAAGCACACGATGGCTGTGTCTAGACTGGCAAGTTTTTCCGCAAAAGCAATTGCTTTTGCGGAAAAATGTGCTAGCTGTCTACACTGGCCGCTTGAATTTCCGCAAGAACACTGACGATCTCATGTAAGAAATCAGTGCTTCTTGCGGAAATACTGTGCTGCTCCCGTTCACGTAAACGTCCTTTTGCACAAAAGCTTTTGCGCAAAAGGGTCCGTGTAGACAGCTCAGATTTATTTTGCGCAAAAAAGCCCCGATTGCAAAAATGGAGATCGGGGCTTTTTTGCACAAAAGCGCGTCTAGATTGGCACGGACACTTTTCCGCAAAAAGTGCTTTTGCGCAAAAGCGTCCGTTCCAATCTATACGCTCTTTTCCACAAATGACTTTAACGGAAAACTTTTCCTTTAAAAGCATTTGCAGAAAATCATGCCAGTCTAGATGTAGCCAGTGTTGGTCACTCACTGCTCAGCCCCCTTTGTGCAAGCTAGCTGTGTGCTAGGGGAACAGCAAGCAACAAACAGCATCAGTAGGAATGGGAGGGCTTCAGTCTCTGCTCTCCCTAAAGGGGATCAGTGGGAGAGCACGCCCTCAGCCACCCCTTTCACCTGCCTGCTGCTTAATATGGCAGCCTGCAAGAGAGGCCCAGGAGCTCTGCTGGAAGCTCACTGCCCCTCCTCCTGCAGCTGAGTGCCCCAGCTGGCTCTTAGCAGTGGAGGGCGGGCTTACTTTCACCTCTGCCAGTGACCTAGATATTAAAGGCTCCTTACACCCTCACCAGTGCCCAAACCTGTCCTGATCTCCAAATAAATGAACAACTAAGTAAACAGGAAGATTTTATTGTCTTCCTGCACGAACATCTACAGAGGCTTTAAGTTCTGCCTCTTATCAGTGCCACTTAGTAAGATAACAGGCCTCATTCACCTCAAGACTTTTAGCCATCACTTGTGGAAATCTTCGTCCATAAGTTAACGTATGAAACGTCTGCCATCCTTCGTCAGTTCATAAACCTTCCAAACTAAGTGTCTACCCTTTCCTGCCTGTGCCTACTGGATTGTTTTTCTCCTGCACAAAAAGGCAAGATAAATCAATTGCGTATCTTATTTTGAAATTGGGAGCCTCTACACAGTGCTTATTTCGAAACAGAGCACTCTTCCTCCCATTTCCCTTACTCCTCATAGGGTGCATCTACACAGCACCCTAAACTCGAAATAAGATACCCAATTTGCATAGTGCAAATTGGGCATCTTATTTTGATTGAATTTCAAATAGCCTATCTACACAGCACCAAATTTTAAAATAATGCACTATTTCGAGACATCCTTTAACCCTCATGGAATGCAGGTTACTAGGATGCTGAAATAGCGCACCTATTATTTCAAAAAATATTTTGAAATAATGGGCGGCTCGTGAAGACTTCTAGTATCCCGAAATAGCCATGCAGTGTAGACGTATCGTATAATGAGGATTACAGGAGGTGGAGTAAGAAGTCCTCCAGCTTGACAGTATTTCAACATTATTTTGAAATAACTGCCTGCTGTGTAGACGTGGACTAAGTTATTTCAAAATAATGTTGCTGTGTAGATGTACCCCAACAGAAATAAGGACTCCCTGATTTGTGTTTGATTCTGGAGCAGCACTGGAGCCTTTATGTAGGCAGGGATCACTCGAGTGCAGCTTGCTCCAGGCATATCTCCACAAAGTGCCCTATTTTAGAGGGGCTGGCATAGAACCAACTAGAAAAGAATCAGTTGTAAACAAGCCCTACAGTATGCTGCCTTGGGACTAGACAAATCCAAGAGGAAAAGTCTCAGAGAATATGTGTGCAACAGCCCCATAAAACTTGCAGAATACGCCCACGGCGTATATGAAAACCACACCATGTACAGTTAATACACATAGATGTGCTGTCAGTCCCCAAAGTATTGCGTGAGAGGGGTTGGGATGTTTTAAGTTTGGAATGGGAACAGTTTGAAGAACAGTAATACACAAGGAGTTGCCTTTCCTTCTTAAGGGGGAAGGGAGGTATTATCTTTTCTACATTAATCACTTGCACCTCCAACCTGTCTGGATCCTATGAAAAGAAACAGCAAAGAAAACACCAGCTGCTGCAGCTTCTACTTCTTCTTTGGCACCCTGCAGCCTCCCCCCTGGACTATGTTTATTTTTACAGTTAGTGAATCAGCCAGAAGCTTGCTCCCTGCAACAAGATCATCTGAGAACAAGCTGTAGTTTGTACGGCTCCTGAAACACTGGATTTGTTTGCTAGTTTATGACCAAAAGCAAAATACATAGCTGAGAAAAGTGAGAGAAATCTTCTGTCACCCAGAAAGACTGCACTTTCATTTAACTCCAGCCACAGAGAGGGGTTTCCCCAGCGTGCTCCAAGAAAGCATTTCAGTTTTTCGCTAGATAAGAAATTGTTAGTCCCCATTTAGGCTGTGGCTACACGATGACTTTTGCCGCAAGAGCCTATGCAAATGAAGCACGGATTAGCATTTTCCCCGCGCTTCATTTGCATACTCTCTTTCAGTCCGTTTTTGCAAAAAAACCGGCAGAGTGGCTGTGGCCGTTTTGCACAAAAAAAAAAAAAACTTTTTCTGCACGATCCTTATGCCTGTCCCGGAGAGGCATAAGGATCTTGCAGAAAAGGGTTTTTTTGTGACAAACGGCCTGTTTTTGCGCAAAAATCCCTAGCACAAAAATGGACTGAAAGAAAGTATGCAAATGAAGTGTGGGAAAATGCTAATTCATGCTTCATTTGCATAGGCTCTTGTAGTGTAGACAAAGCCTTATATTGTAAGCTCTTTGAACAGGAGCTATCTGTTACATATGTTTGCAAGCACCTATCACAATGGGACTTCAATCCTTAGTGGTGTTTCTAGGGGATATTGGCATAGAAATGATAATAATAATTTCAGAGGGGTAGCCAAGTTAGTCTGTAACAGGAAAAACTTAAAAAATAATGAAAAGTCTAGTAGCACCTTAAAGACTATCAAAACATGTACATGGGTATCATGAGCTTTTGTGGGCACAGCCCACTTCTTCAGATGATGGTAGTATTAGAAGTCCAGATCCAAGAATAAATAAGGGTAATAATGTTTAGTCAGTCGCAAGCATCTGTACCCTTCTCCACCAGTGAGCCACAATGCTTCCTAATCCAATGGAAGCACTGTTCTCTTTTTAAGGGAAAAAACGGGATTCACTTGCCTTGCTCATTGTCATTCCTCCACACTTCTCTTCTGGCAGCCATTCTGCACCTCCCACCGCAGGAGGCGAGTATCTTTTTCTGGGATAAGGGCATTAAAGTCTTACTTAGCCACAGAATAGTGGTAGAGATGTAGCCGTGTTAGTCTGGGGTAGCTGAAGCAAAATGCAGGACAATGTAGCACTTTAAAGACTAACAAGATGGTTTATTAGATGATGAGCTTTCGTGGGCCAGACCCACTTCCTCAGATCAAATAATGGAAGAAAACAGTCACAACCCTATATACCAAAGGATACAATTTAAAAAAAAGAACACACATGTTCTTTTTTTTAAATTGTATCCTTTGGTATATAGGGTTGTGACTGTTTTCTTCCATTATTTGATCTGAGGAAGTGGGTCTGGCCCACGAAAGCTCATCATCTAATAAACCATCTTGTTAGTCTTTAAAGTGCTACATTGTCCTGCATTTTACTTAGCCACATTTCTTCAATGTGATATTTCTCCAACATGGCTACACCAATTGACTCTACATACTTGACCAAGGAAAATTAGTGACAAGCATTCCATTGTGCTCCATCAAAGAACACCTGTCCAGAAGAGTTTCTCTTCTAGTGAAAAGGGATTTCTCATTTCCTCTTTCTCTTTCCCAGTAAAAAGCATTGCAAAGTCTTTGTAATCTGAGCTGAGATTCCCCCATGCACTTCACCCAAAACACACTGTTTTAGGTAAAATATAAAACAGATTTATTAACTAAGGAAAGGTAGATTTTAAGTTCTTATTTGTAGCAGGCACAAGATCAAAATTGTTTACTTAAAAAATAAAAATAAATTCAGAATCTAAATTCTACAAGCTAAACAGGATTTGAGTTAAGCGATGTCTCTATTTGACAGACGGTACAAGTAGGTTACAGTCATTCAATACACAGACTGGAATCACCTTCTAGATATACAAGGCATACTTTGTACAAAACATCTAATACTCATGTGAGAGTGGTAAATATGCGGGTTCCAAGGTGCTTATTTTGAGGTACAGCATGTCACACTGCATTTGAGTCCAGTTCACTCCAAGAAATCACATTGCAGGAGGCCCTGCCATGCAGCTGAAATCACACCATTGTGGCATGCACCAAGACTGATGTTGTCTCTGTTGTTTCCTGTCCTGACAGCCTAAACCTGATATGTTGTCAGACACAATGAGAGACTCATGATGATGAGTCACCACTGTCTAATGTGCTTTTTCTCACTGAATCTTTGTGAGAGCTGATGCTCTTGCACCCTCTGCTAAAATGGCTTAATTTGCCTCATTCCTTGCAATGCTCTCACAGTGTGGGATACCTCTTCTTTACCTACTCCTGCTGTCTCCCACAGTAAATGCATCTCACCATGGGTATGGAACCCTCGCCACCTGCTCTCCTTTGCTGTTGTCTCCCAGCATGTCCTCTTGGGAGTGTTGTACCACCTAGGGCTTTCATGTCTAAACATTGTCTAAAATGTCACATCACCATCTCAGAGCAGCCACACCTGAGGGTGGTGATCCCAATTACCACAGATTATTTCATCCTGAATTAGGAAGCCTGTTAAGTCCCCAAAATTGCATGTAGCAGTCAGTGTTTTTAAGGTAGTAATATAAGGGGCCTCTCCCCTCACTTTCTGGTCTCTAGAGAAAAACCTGTGGTGTTCCATAATTTCATTCTGCTTTGGCTCCTAGGACTGGACTACTGTGAGGCTTGGGGCAGGAGTGAGTTTCACAGTGCTGCAGACTTCTCTGCCTTGTTCCCCAATGTGGTCAAATATCAATGTTACTTTCCTGCTGTGTAATCCAGCATGGCTAGCAGTGTCCCCTGTAAGATGAGCGGTTGGGTGGCCACTCAGGAGAGATTCAAATGCCACCCCAACTGATTAGCAGAGCTCCAGTTTTCTCTCCAAGCTGCATGGCAGCATAACCTCACAGCTGCTTAATGAGCCCCACCCAGCCAGGGCTGGGAAAGACTGGCTGCTCTGTCTTCAGCAGGGAGCAGCTGCTATCACTGAGGGAGAAGTGCTCCTCCTCCAGTTAGGCAGTTCCATGCAAAAGGTCTGGCTGGGCAGAGCTCATTAAGCAACTGCTGGGCTGTGCTGCCATGCAGCTTAGAGGGAAAACTGCAGCATTCCCACAGACAGCAGCATGTGCTTCCATTAGTGGTGCACATCTGCACATGCCTTGGTTCACATAACATTTATGCTATACATAGATGGAAAAAATTGAAGGGAACATTGATGGCCAGGCCTGTGAATAGCTTAAACTCCTCTTTCCACTGGGTCCATCGATGGGCTAAGTTTATCTCTGCAAAATCTAGGGCTCCAGGGGCCTTTATATCGAGTTCCAAGTGGAAGGAGTGGCACGTTATCAATACCTGAGCTCTACCCTGTCCAGGTGGCTGAGTTGCTTCCTTCCCAGTCCCACATTCCCTGGCGTTTGTTTTCTGTCAATAACAGTTCCTCCAGGAAAATGGGCCTTCTGATTCCAGTTCCATTGATTATGACACACCAGCTGGGGCCTCTTACACTCCAGGGGTAGAACATGGGCTTCTCAGGCCCCAGAGCCAGGACTTCTCTGACTTTACCAACTTGAAATGTTGGGAGGTATGTTATTTAGTCAGAATACTGTAGTCAGCTTCAAGTCTCTGATGGGAAAGCCTCCATCAGGAAAGCCCAGGAGCTGTCAACACGCACTACCACTGTGGCCGACTGAGCGATGAGGCAATAAAGAGAAGAAATTGCTCCAGTGGAAGATGCTGAATTTGCTGGAGGTTTTTACATCCCGCACATGGATAAAACATGGTGCAGTTGTCCCATGGTAGACTTCAGAAACAGGAGCCTTGCCTTTTCATCTGCCAGGTAAGGACCTGGGGCTTCTTTATTGCTCATACATTGACCTGATACCCAAAATAATTTTTTTTAAAGGCAACACTTCTCTACTGATACAAGGTGCTGTTTCTGCAAAGAAATATTTTACATTCTTCCTTTAATTCTTCTCATTTGTTTTCCTCCTGCTTTCTTCTGTCTCTCTTCTCCTTTCTTCTCTTCTGTAAAGGCTCCCAATTTTTCACATGATACCCACAACTGAACTATTTTCACTTAAAAAAAAAGAGATACTAACAGAATTCAAATACAAATGAAAAATTAAAGGTGCACTTATTATGCAAAGTCCTGGAAGAGGAACAGTATTCTTTGGATTCCTGTTGTGAAATCAGAATTTTTCCTGAGTGTGGTAACTGCTGAGCCCGGCACAGGAGGACCTGGGCAAGCCCAAGCCATCACCACCAATCTCCGTGGAGCAAGCGCTGCTGCAGATGCTGGCCTCTCCCTCACCTTTCAAGTCCATGTTATGCTCAACCCCTGCTTTCCAGTCCAGCCCAGCCAGCTGCAGTGTCACTCCCATCCCTAAGTTCCTCTACTGCATTGGTCACCAACCTGTCGATTGCAATCAACTGGTCGATCGGAGAGCTGGGGCATTGTGGGAAGTGCTTTGTATTCATACCCCAGCAATGTAAAGAAGCTATTTACATATATTTGCATAGATATTTGTATATATATGCAACTACACTTAAGTTGTGGTCCTCGGTATGTGCTGTGAGTATCATTGTGGCCCCTGGGGCTTCCAAAGTTGAGTAGCCCTGATCTCAATGGTACTTGGCCTTGCCATGAGGGCAGAGGACTGGACTTTATCTCTCAAGGTCCTTTCTAGTTCTAGTGTTCAATGAGTCTATTATTCCTTTGCAATGCTTTTTACTGGGAAAGAGAGAGAGGAAATGAGAAATCCCTTTTCACTAGAAGAGAAACTCTTCTGGACAGGTGTTCTTTGATGGAGCACAATGGAATGCTTGTCACTAATTTTCCTTGGTCAAGTATGTAGAGTCAATTGGTGTAGCCATGTTGGAGAAATCTCACATTGAAGAAATGTGGCTAAGTGAGACTTTAATGCCCTTATCCCAGAAAAAGATACTGGGGTATGTCCATTTTCTGAGGAAGTCATGGCAGACTGGGTAATGCTTACATTGGCCAGTCTTCTGACCAGTGTAAGATGATACAGTTCTGGGGTGTAAGCCTGGGGAGCTGGGAGGAACTGGCTGGAGCCTCCCTATTGATGGTTCATGAGAGGCTGGAAGATCATTCAGGTAACTTAACTGAGTATGTCTCTGCTTGTGGAGGTCCATTTAAGTGCAGTACCTGTCAGAATTTGTAGCTTGACATCATCATCACAGTATGAAAAGCAGCTCAAGTTGGTTTGGAGGACTCAGTGGTCCCACAGTCTAGGTTGCACCCTGGGGATCTCCTCACATGTATCCATTACAAAGATCAGATGCAACTTAACAATAAACAGTGAGAACATAATGCAGCACATAGGTTACTGTGACTTCATAGTAACTAACCTGAAGAATAACAGCTGGTATCAACTGAAGTTTATGGCTGTGGAATGAAACACAAGAGACCACTATTAGGACATAGAAATTATCATTTTGATCAGGGTGCAGCATCAGAATTATATAGCTGGAGTGCAAGAAGCAAAAGGAAGAGTGCCATGAACAATGGATAAAATTTTGAATGCATACGGGAAAGTTTTCAAAGGCAATGGGTGCCTTTTAAGGAAAGCTGCAACTTTGAAGTGGAACCTGTGTGCGTACAAAGATGGAAAGTTTCAGTGGTGCTATGTAATCCAGTGTGCAGAAAACTTGAAAGTCATCAGAACAGGGCATCATAGCATCCGTGGAGGCCAGTAGAGCCTGGGTAAGCAGCATAGCAATGATAAATAATCCATTAGGCAAATTACATATCTGCATAGACCCAAAGCCTCTGAACCAGGCATTAAATTGCTGCCCACAATTGATGACATCTTGGCATAACTCTCCAATACCAGAATCTTTATGTTTGGTATAGTGATGAACAGTTTTTGGCACAGATGCCTGGAGAAAGAGTTCAGAATGCTGACAGTCTTTGCATGCCATTTGGTCACTACAGATGGCTGCGGATGCCGGTGGACATAAGCCCAGCAACAGAGATGTTTTGGAGAAGACTCACCCAAGTGTTGGAAGGCCTGCCTGGGAAAATAATTGCAGGTAATACCCTCATTGTGGAGAAAAGAGCAATGATCCAGGAGCTAAATGGGACCATAATGGGAAACTCAAGCTTTTCTATAGCAATACAGGAACAAGAACATAAAACTCGGTCCAGAAAAAATGCAACTCAAAGAACACCAGGTGACCTTGGACAACTACTCACAGTAATGGACTAAAAGTGGATCCCAACAAGATCAAGGCTGTCAGAGACATGCCAGCTCTAGTGGATATAAAAGGGTTAAAGCACAATGTAGGAAAGAGAACTGGCTCAAAAATTTATATCTACACCTGGCGGCAGTAGAGGAACCCATATGTCAGCTCACAGGTTGGGATTCTTGAGAGGCACTGGGCAGGTTCCCAACAGCAAGTATTTGATGCACTGAAACAAATGATAACAGATGTGCCTATCCTGAAGTACTGCCAGCCAGTTGAACCACTGACAGTGTGATGCAATGAAGAAGGAACTGGGTGTAGCTTTTTTGCAGGAGCAGCCAATTGCTCAGGCCAGCAGAACCCTGCCAGAGACTGAAAAGGGGTACACCCAAATAGGGAAAAAAAGAGCTACTGAGTATGGTTTATGGAGTGGAGTGATTCCAAAGCACACCTGTGTCCATCCGAAATAGTACAATCAGACCACAACCCCCTAAAGACAGTTGTGGCAGACCTCCTGCTTAGTGCTCCAAAGAGACTGCAGTGCACGTTGGTGTGTCTGCAGTGCTACCAGGCAGAGATCAGACATTGTGCAGTCTGATTACTGATGTTAACTGATGCTTTAAGCAGTAATATGGGGGTGGGTGGATATTAGGACACAGAGGCTATGTCTACACTACAGGGTTTTTGCACAAGAAGCTTTTTGTGGAAGAGATCTTCCGCAAAAACATGTCGATGCGCTTTTGCACAAGAGAGCGTCCACACTATTGGATGCTCTCTCGGATATAAAGACCCCCCCGCCCTGAACTGGATCTAGCCAGGCCTTAGGACATCACTTGCTCTCAACTGCTGTTGCCAGAGACCTGCAGAGACATGCACTTAACGGGACCCCCGGACAGCTGTTTCTTTGTTTCTGCTGCCTGCTTGTGGACCTCTCTCGAGGGACAGCAAAGCTTCAGCAGTGCCTGTTGTGGTTGCCCTGTGCTTTTTGGGAACGCCACAGCTTTTTGCCTGCTTGCTGTTTGCAGTGGAGCTGGAGCTGTCCCTGGGCAGGCAACAGCCACACACGGCCATGCTACAGTTCCTGCAGTGGTTGATTCCCTCTAGACACACAACACCAATCTGCGGCCCGCCATCCATGTGCAGAAGCTGGCCACCCCAGACAGCCACTGCTCCGTGGCCAACCAGTTTGGGGTGGGGAAGTCCACCATTGGGGCCCTGCTTATGCAGGTAAGGAGCTCGCGGGCTGAAGTCCCTGGCCAGAGGGGGGGGGGGAGGGTGCTGGATAAGGAGGACCCAGGGGGGCCTGGGGACTGGAGGGGTGGACTGGGTGTGAGGAGAAAGGCCTGGCCCCGGCAGCTTGTGCAATCTTGCCCTCACACAGCCCTGCTGCTGGGGGCGGGGACAGCTCCTGGGAAGTTGAGGGGGCAGAGGAGGGCATGGGGACGGGCACCCCCTCTCTCATTCTCTATTCCGTGTGTTTCATTGTCTCCTTCTGCAGGTCATCCGGGCCATCCATTCCCTGCTGCTGCACAGGATCGTCCGGCTCTACGACCTGGATGCAACCATGGGCGGATTTGCTGCCCTGGGGTTCCCCAATTGCAGGGGAGCCATTGATGGCAGGCACATCCTCATCTGGGCATCAGAACATCAAGTGGCCCAGTTTATAAACAGAAAGGGCTACTTCTCAGTAATTCTGCAGGCCCTGGTGGACCACCAGAGCCATTTTACAGACATTTATGTGGGGTCATTGGGCAGGGCACACGATGCCCGAGTTTTCAGAAATTCCAGCCTATGCGCCAAGATGGAGGCAGGCACCTTTTTCCCCTGCCAGGACTTTGCGGTGGGTGAGCACAACATGCCAGTGTGCATAAGATGGCAGGAGACAAATCGCTTGATCATTGTCTTCAGTCCACCCTCTCTGGGGCACCTGGTGCTGGCATACTCACTCATGTCCTGGCTGATGAAGCCCTACACAGAAAAGGGAGAGGCTGTAGGGGCTCCCTGCACACACATTCCCTGAGACCGTGCCCTTCTCCAAGGAGGCCTGGAAGATGTCCAGGCTGGCAGGGACTGGCTCCAGGGACATGGTGATGGTCCCGCTGTCCTGGTCTTCTTCCTCCTCTGTCGGGGACTGGACCTGCCCCTCCGTCTCCTCTACCTCAGGGATAGGCTCCAGGCACTGTGGGACGGGCTGCTCCAGCCTGGAGTCCACCGCGATGGAGGGGGAAGAGGGTTTCCCCCTCAAGGATGTGGTGGAGCTCCTATAGTAGGAGTAGGTGTAGGGTCCTCCCTCCTTTTAGCCATCACCAAGAGGTAGCAAAAACAACATGTAGGGGTACCAGAAGGTCACCTGTGTCAATCCCAAAACATGGGGTTTGATGCAAAGGACCAAACAGCAGCTATATCCCAAAACTGAGACACTGGGTATGGTAGGGCTGGGGGAAAGTGAGCAGGAGATGTGCCAAATGTAGGCCAGCCCAAATGCTTACACTTTCAGGCCCCTGGATGGGGACATGTGGAATAGGAGGGCCAGATTCTCCCTACTCTACCCAGATTCTTCTTCACCTCAACCTGGTATGGGCAAGTCTAGGGAATTCAGGATACACTGAACTAGAAGAGGGACTGCAGCAGCAAGATCTGATCACCTTGGTACTGGGAGACCGCAATAGACCACTGTTGGTGATAGCTGCCTATTGAGAAGACCAAACTGTCTCCAAGATTATACAGCCAGCTGAAGGTGTGGTAAAGACAGGACTCCAACTCAGCTATGTGTTAGCAAATGCTGGCTATAGAGATGCAGGGTGGCAGTTTGGGTGTTTTAATTATTTGCTTTTAATGTTTATATTCAAATGCTTGTAAAGTAGAGAAGGTGTATAATGATCCGTGGAACTGGAGTCAGAGAGTACATGTTCCCTGGAAAGACTGTTATGGCAGGGATATCGGGGAATGTGAGGAAATACGTTGGAAGCAATGCAGCCATATGGACTGAATAGTGCACAAAGTTTAATAAAGCGCCACATGCTCAGTTTAACCTACGTTCAGCTTGACTCATTGCTAATGAAATGAGGGAGTTGAGGGGTTGGGCACTGCAGTCTTAGGATAGCTGAGGGTTCCCAAGTGAGTCCACCCTCCAATCACTCTATAGCAGCTGCTCCTGCATCTCATGTCCGGCAGGACTGCCTGGGCTTGGCTTCCCACTCCAGACATTGCAACCTATCCCTTTGCACAAAAGGGTTGCTGTGCCACTCAGGTTTGGCCTGGCTTCTCTAACAAGGTTGGCTGGGCCAAATTTGAGTGAGTGATGCTGTGAACCAGTAAGCTGGGGCAAGGATTCCAGCCCAGCCAGCCCTTCATGGCATGAGCTGCTTCAAAAGAGACAGTGGGTTTTGTGGATCAAAGCAGGATAATACCACCACCTAGGACTGTTGAGAGGTCTGAAGCAAGTCAATCTTATCTGATGGCACTTTCTTCCTTGAAATTTTAGCTTGTGGCTTCCTACCTGTGTAGTGTATAGGAATTTGGTAATATCCCTTTAAATAGCTCTCTAATGGACTTCTCTGTCTTCTGTTGCACAAGTCACCATTGTTTAACAGTGAAGTATATACAATTAGTAGACATTGGCTGTTTATATATAGCTAGTATACATGGTTATTTAGAACCTGGCTATGTCCATGTGGTTCTTTCAGATTCTTAATGCTGTGTAGAGAGCAAAGGTAACACTTTTCATGAAGTCAAGTATCAGAGGGGTAGCCGTGTTAGTCTGAATCTGCAAAAGCGACAAGGAGTCCTGTGGCACCTTATAGACTAACTGAAGTGTAGGAGCATAAGCTTTCATGGGCAAAGACCCACTTCGTCA
This sequence comes from Pelodiscus sinensis, assembly GCF_052426305.1. Lineage (NCBI taxonomy): Eukaryota > Metazoa > Chordata > Testudines > Trionychidae > Pelodiscus > Pelodiscus sinensis. Next base: position 61,384,880 of record NC_143056.1, on the reverse strand, counting down.
GATGCATGCATCTGACGAAGTGGGTCTTTGCCCATGAAAGCTTATGCTCCTACACTTCAGTTAGTCTATAAGGTGCCACAGGACTCCTCGTCACTTTTCATGAAGCAGCTTGGATTTTTATGGGTCAATTCCACACTTTGCTGGCCATTTTGGAAGTCCCCAAATCTACTCTGAGAGCACACTGTGTGACTTCATGTTACTCTATTCTGTTGCAATGCAGAATTATGACAGGATGTGTAGAATTAGTGTGCCAAGAAATAAAAAAACTGGTAAACCTCATGTGTGAGAGTTATCTCTGCCTTGGGACCACCAGCCCTCCCTTGATTCCAGCAAGGTCAGTCATGGGCTTAATCTCCACAGCAGAAAGAATTTTGGAAAGGCCTGTTATACTGCTGTTCCCTATCTACCCCTATAATGGAAACAAAGCTTCTGTGGAGGCCTATATGGGGCATCCACAATTTGCAGGAATTCCAGGAGACCTGTCTTGGGCCCCAGCACTACCAGCAGCAGGAACTCTATACATCCAGCATCTCCAAAATCTGGCTTTGCCAGGTGTTGGTGTTTGAACCAAAGGTAGGCCCTGACCGCTATCAACGTACTCAGCTGACTTACATTATACTTATATACAATCATTTGGTCTTTGGAAGGAATTAAATGATACATTCAGCTCCAAGATGAATGGAAAGCCCCTTGACCTTTAGGAAGGTGTCAGTTCCTTACCACAGTGCTTTCAGCTGAAGATTGTGCCATGAGACTGATTTGTCACTTAGGCAAAGGTCTAGCACAGAACAGCTAATCTCCTTCAGATTTAAGTGACTGTTTGCTGCCAGGACTTCACTGCCAAAAGATAACATTATAATCCTGATAATCAGGCACTCTGTGATGATAAAATGGTAGTTGCCTGCACTTGTATGAAGTGTTTCTTTCTGACAAGTTTGTTAAATATGGAAAAACCATTTGAGCTGTTTCTTATAGAACAAAGCAGAGACTTTTACTCAGAGGTATCTGAATATAATGTCCAGTCCTAAACTAGGATCATAGAAGATGCACTAGACTATGCCTGATCTCTTAAGGCTTATCACCAAGCAGACAGGTTTTTTCAGTGTTGTTCAGTGCTTATTATGCTATAAACTAACAGAGATTGCCTATCTCCTAGAACTGGAAGGGACCTTGAAAGGTCATCAAGTCTAGTCCCCTGCCTTCACAGCAGGACCAAGTATCATTCCTGATGAATTTTTGCCCCAAAGGGCCTCCACAAGGATTGAACTCACAACCCTGGGTTTTAGCAGGCCAATGCTCAAACCACTGAACTATCCCTTCCTGCCCCTGTTTAGGCCTTTCTAAGCTGATGAAATGGTTTTTAGAAAGCTTTGGCACAAATAAATCTGTTCCTCTATTAGGTGTCACAGGACTCCTCTGTTTTTGTAGATACAGACTAACATGGCTACCTTGTATTTAAGCATGGTAGATTTAATGACGCTTCAAGATCTAAGATAGTTTTATTCTTTACATTCACTCCATCCCAGGGATTCTTTTCCAGTAGCATTGTAACCCTGTCCAGTTCAAAACAATGCCAGCTGGCATCATAAACACATTTTCCCTCACTGCACCCTCATGAAGATTCCTGTCCCACTGTATTGTAACCTTATCTCAAAACCTTGATGGCTGTGCCTTTAAAGCAAAATTTTTCTGAAATGTAGCTAAAAACTGCAGCACCTATTTATGATGATTCTGGGGTTCTTTAAGGTCATAGGCCTTTGTAAATGTAATAGGAATTACATTTACAAGCTCAGTTTTGTTCCAGTAGTGGTTTTTGACAGTGTTGTGCTTTAGGCTCTGCAAACTTGATTGATAATGGCTGGGTTACCTGCTGCTGCAGATGGAGGTGACTCACTTGAGATTTCTGCAGTGCAGGTGCTGAAGAGTCTCAACTTCTAATCTGCTTGGGGCCCTTGTATGCTCCTGCTCACTGCATGTTTCAAGACAGTGCGTGTTTAGGAGTGCCAGGTGGGGGGTGGAGGGGAGACGGGGATGGGTACAGAAATGAAGTGGGAGGGAAGGTGACAAACTCAAATTACTCTCTGGGTTTCTAGAAACACCTGTTTCCTGTTGTTGAATGGCTCTGGTACAAGCTATATTGTTTACTTTAATTAACTTGTTCTTTACCCACTTGTACCCCAAATCCTTAGCCCCAGAGTTTGCTCTCTGAGAAAGAGTGCCAGTAAGTGAGTGGAATGCTGAGATGGAGAGTCTCTGAGGATTACCTGCCTGGACTGAGGTGAAAGATGCTATACAAGTGTCCATTATGGGGAAAGAGAAACAGAGGCCGAAGGGATAAAGACATTCTGTGAACATAGGCAGATCTGAGGGGATAAGGACTCTGCACTAAGAAAGGTGATGATAATTTTGTACTGAAGGGAGAGGGCTAAGAACTTCCTACACTACAGTCCTTTCTACTCTAGTAAGCTCACTATTGCTGAAAACGGCTATCAGCTATTGGTCCCCTTGAAAACAATTTAGCCATTTAGCAGACATGGCAAAGCATTTTCACTCCTGTCACAGAAAGCATGATTGAAACTTGCTGCGAGAGATCAGTCTGTCTCACTTATAAGAAAGAAGGACTGAGATATGAACTAGTAATTTTAGACTGTCTAGTATTTCAATCTTGATGTTAGGCCTGTAGGCCATTTATGGCAGAGACATCTGTAAGTACCTGTTATCCAAGCCCTGACTGTTGCTTCTCTCCACCATTGCCTCTTACCTAGGAGATTAGGAGCAGAAGATGGAGGCGAGGGTAGGGGCAAAACAGGGAGAAGTGCAGAGTTGTAATGTTGAAAACAATTTCCCCATGCTTAGATTCTGCAGTCTTCATGCAGCTTTCTTTCCCCCTATTGTTATACGGCATTGAATAGCATCAAAACAGGAAACTGCTTCCTCCAACCTCTGACACTAGCGAACACAGGCCAGCTGTTGGTAGCTGAAAGTGGCCTCACCACAGCCACCCTGTTCTTAGAAGGTGCATTTTTGGAGGGACGTTAGGGGATGAGGGAGAAATACAAGTGAAGTCTGATTTTGTAGGAAAATGCACAACTCTTCAAAGGGAGTGCAATAGCACTGGAAATCTCTGATGGAAACTTTTTCAAAACTGCATTTCTGAACTTAGGATATTTTAAAATGAAAGAAATAATGTTCAACATAAGCACTATCACTTCACTACTTTTGAATACTACATTACCTCACTGATGCTCTGCACCGATCTTGTATCCGACATTGATTATATGTTCTTACTCAGGCTATTGGGAAATTGTTGTCTTATGGTCATTCCGACTTGTGCTGTGATCTTCTTATATCTCATAAGTCAAGCCAGATTGGTACTGGGTTAGGAAACATTGGTACAGCAAATGTTTTGGTAAGTTATTAGGTAACTCTCTTTCTCTTCAGGTAGCAAAGTGTCCACATGGTGTTATGGAGCCCTATGCAGCCAGTGTTCCAGCTTCTGAGTGAGATATAACATGAAGGAGATTATTAACTATTATTAACTGATCATGTTTCTACATATGTAATGACTTTCTTCTGACCTCAGCTTCTCACTGCAATTTCAGTTTTCTATGGTATTCTCCATTTTGTCTCTAAATTATTGTGTATAGCCAATATGCTGTGATCAATATATATCCCCTTTCTATCAAACAGATATGGCTTGGTAAGTATTTATGATTTATCTCACATTCTTAAGGTTTATAATGCTATCTGGGCTTGACCCAGCACAACTGAAATCCACAGAAGTTATGCTATTGATTGATTTCTAACAGGGCCTGATGGGGGCTCACATCCAGTGAACTGTTTAAAGCAACTAACAGTCTTTATCAGAAAGAGCTTATAGTTTATAGAACGTGTCATTTTAACTGTACAAGTTAATTAGTTGCTTTCTGCTACATACCTGCAGCCCCATGGACTTCAGATAGGTGTCAAGAGTATAACTGAAGGGAGAGTTTAGCCTTTAATGTGAATGAAGTATTTTGGATGGATGACAGGCTGTCCAATAGCAGTGACTATTACTGATGATTATTATTATAGTAGTAACTAGGTTTTACTGTCCTAGAATCTGGAAATCTCTCAAGAAAGTTAAAAGTGAAGCTACTGAGAGGCAAAAAGAGAGGAATTGTGTGTGCATGTATATATGAGAGGGAGAGAGACACAGTGCCTCATGTCTGGAGCCTCACATATATTTATGCATATCCTGACTTTAAGATCAGACAGCATGGAGACCCTGATTTGGAAAAGCTCCTGACATCCATCACCATCATGGCCAACTGGCTTGCAGTTATAAGAGTGAGGAAGGGGCTCCAACTCTTAATGTGAATGAAGTAATGGGAATGGATCTTGAAGCTGAAAGACAGCCTGAAAGACCAATCGAAGATACAATGGAAGTTTGTGAGTAAAGAGCCATGCTATTTACCGTATTTTCTGGCGTATAAGACGACTTTTTATACTAAAAAACATCCCCCAAAAATCGGGGGTCGTCTTATACGCCGGGTATAAACATACAGGCAGTCCCTGACTTGCAGGTACGAACGGGGCTTTTCTCGCCCCGGAGGACACGGACTGTGGGACCTTGCGGTCCCGCCGCCTGTGTATTCCGGGGCGAGAAAAGCTGCTCCGCGTCTCCCTGGTCTGCAGACCAGGAAGACGCAGAGCAAAGCCGTGGAGAGGCTCCGGCAGCGGGGCAGCCCGAGCCCCTCCGCAGCTTTGCAGAGCCTCGGGGGAAGCCGGCAGTGGGACAGCCCAGACGTGCCGCAGCTGTCCCGCTGCCGGCGTCCTCAGAGGCTTTGCTCCCGGTGTCCCTGGTCTGCTGGAGATGGTCCCCAGCAGACATGGGGCACCGGGAGCAAAGCCGCAGCAGCGGCGGGGTCCCGCGACTCTGAGGCTTTGCCAGAGCAAAGCCTCAGAGGCGCGGCACCCCGCTGCCACTGCGGCTTTGCTCCCCGTGTCCCTGGTCTGCTGGGGGGGGGCGCAGCTAGTGTGCCCCCCCCCCCCAGCAGACCAGGCTTTTGTTGTGGACCCTGGGGCAAAGCAGCTGGGGCGCTGCCGGTTGGCCTCTTAAGGGGGGGTAGTCTTATATGGCGAGTATAGGCGAAAACCTATGTTTTAACTAGAAAATTAGGGTGTCATCTTATACGCCCAGTCGCCTTATACGCCGGAAAATACGGTATTAATAAAGACAGGCCAGTGAAAACTACTCCTCTCTCTGAAGAGCTGGGAACAAGAAATAATGATAGCCAGAATAAGGTAAATTGATAAGAAAAGAGTAGGATGAAAATGGTGTAATCAGATTGCATAATAGTAATGAGAGCATTGCCTATTCCTAGAGCATGGTTTACGTTCCTAGGAATTGATAGCTACTAAGTCTGATGTGTGAGAGACAGTTCTCTCCACACACTGATGTAGATTATTTCCTCTTCTGATACCGGTCATCAGAAAGCTTGATCCAGTCCACCTTGCAATGCCACTTTCCAGCTCCAAGCTGGCTCTGCCAACCAGAATGAACTCCTTTCCCAATCAACCATAGAGATTCCAAAGGAGATTAAGTCATCCAAAATCTGCACAGTGGTCTGCCTCTAGACCCTTTGTGGTCTTCAAAGTACGGCACATTCTTTAGGAGCCTGTAATCCAGCATTTGTTTGACATGTCCGAGCCACCTAAGGCTTTTCTTACTAATCAATGTTCCCAAGAATGACATACCAGCATGATTTAACATTTCTATATTTTTTGCCATCTTCCATCTAATATGAATGCTGTTTAGTCTTTTGGTATATCTGGCATAAGTTGTCTATGTTTCTGAGTCATATAAAAGAGTAGGTAAAACATGTCTCATAAAGACGGATTTCACATTAGTTGACAATTTATTATTGTTCCAGGCTCAGTCTTGAAAAAGACCAAAGTTTCTGGCTGCTTTGCTGATGTTACTGCTGATCTCAGAATCAAGATTTACACAGCTGGTAACAGTAAAGTCAAGATAGCAAAATTGATGAACAACTTCCAGATGAATACCATCGAAGTTGATATCTGGAACTGGCTCTGAAGATACTTGGTGCATGATAACAGTCTTCTCCAAGCTTACTGTTAGCCCAAAGATTTTGCATGAATCAGATAACTTGATAATAAGATGTTATAGGGCATTAACACTGTGAGCCACAATGGCTACATCATCTGCAAACAACAGGTCCTTTATGATGATCTTCACTATTGTACTACTCTGAATCTTGCAATATTAGCACTAGACATGTAGGAGCTTAGTTTAAGACAGACGCTCCTTCGAACATCACAGAACACATGTTGAAACAGGAATGAGAAGTGTATATTAAACAACATAGCAGCCAGTACACAACCTCCATCACTCCCCTTCACTTCGGGTTGTATATGCCAGCTGCAAAATCATCAGAGTAATTTCCCCACCATTTTTATTGAAGAACTCTCTTTTCTATCTCCTCTCTTTAAGAAAACCTTTTTTTTTTCTCTCAGTTTTAAACAAATGTTTGTTATATTTATTTATTTTTGGTTCTACCTCCCCTGAGGAGTTCCCATGTTTCAGTCTCTAATGATTTGAGGAATAAAGGCTTCACTCTACTTGAATGGACATGGTCTTCTTAGGTGCGCTATCACTGGAAAAGAGAAGCTTGAACCAAATATATGCAAATAGCTTCTTTCACAATGGTGGGTATGAATACAAAGCACTTCTCATAATTCCCCAGTGCTGCCAGCACCTCCTCCCTGGAGGCTAGAAACTCTGACACCTTGTACCCGTCTGGTCCAGCCAGCCCATCTGCTTGCATCTTTCAATGCTCACCCTTGCTGGGCGATGCCTTGCTGTTGTAGACCGTGTTCCCAGTGGAGGCCATGTTCAAAGGATCCCACCCGCGGGCATGTGTTAAGCTCCATGTAAACCCAAACCGCAGGCCACCAACAACAGCCTGTTGAGTAGCCCTGGGCTGCAGCTTAGGCCAGCAAGAGCAACAAAGAATAGGGAATGGGCTGCATGAGTGATTTGCGCTCTATCCTGGGGACAGATTTGCAGTGCTCGGGAGGGAAAGGAGTAGGTAGTGAAGGGCTCCAGTGCGCCAGTGTGTGAGAGGCACATGGGAGAGGAGGACAGACAGGGAGACTACTGGGCCACAGGTGGAGCCCAAGTGGGCTGCATGTGGCCTGCCACTGCCTTAGGCTCTGAAGCCAGCCAGAGCCACAAGTCACTATCTGTAGAGTGCTAGCACAAGCCCCACTAGCCCAAATCCCTTGTACTCTGGATGTCCTTAAGAAAAGAGAACCAAAGTCTTCCCTATTTTTCTTTAGATGTTTTTTGTTCTTTCTGTAGGAGTGACCCACACAAGTGGTCAGGGATGGGTATATGACCTTCGTACACACCTAATACCTTAGCAACCTGCCAGTCAATTGAAATTTAAGAGCCTCCCCTACCAGGCCCGGCCAAAGAGTGTGCGGGGTCCAAGGCAGCACGCTGAGCTGCACGGTCACACAGCTCCCCGCTGGATGAGGAGGGCTGGGAGCTGGGCAGCGTGAGGCCCTGAATGCACAGAGCCACGGGGCCCAAGGCGACCGCTTCACTCACCTTGCCCAAAGGCCAGGCCTGACCCCCCACTTGTAAATACACTAACTGACATTCTTGCTATAGTATTTATTTTCTACTAATTTTCTGACATATATCTCTTCAGTAGCTATGTTAGGGTTAATTTTCTTTTGTTTAAGGGCATCTGTTAGATGTTGACACTAAAAAGTTTTTCCTTCACCCATTTGTCTCTGAACTTCATACAACTGCGAAATGATCTTCATAAAACTGTGAGGTGTGTTGCAATATTCTAACAATGCTAATTATAGACCTCTTGAACATGTTGGGGTTTTGTAGTTGTTATCGCATTCTTTGCATCTGTACTCACTTTTCTGCTAGCCTGTTGGACAGTGTGTACTTAGGTTTTGAGGTGATGTGCCTGAATAATAGATCAAAGAGAATTGCCAAAATGAACCACTTGTGAATTGTGGGCCATTATCTATTATTAACTCATGTAGACTACCATGGTGAGAAAACTGTAATTTACACTGTATTATTACATTGTTGCCAAATGATAGTATGCAATAGCTCAGTTGGGGGAAAAAAAGACTAAGTCCACTAATCTGGTAATATTTTCCATGTCATGCAAATAGATCTTTGCCAATGTCTGACCAAAGGTGATCACAACTTTATTTTAGTTCTAGTGGTTCTTACACATTGCTTCCGGCCTCTGAGCCTATTGCATGTAGCAGTGTAGCTGATTTAACCCTTTTGGTCCTATTCAATATTGCTAGCTTCCAGGAAAATTTGATAGCACTGCAATCACCTATTCCAGTTCTCTGACAGTTTTCCTTCCAGACTGAATGATTCAGGTGGCTTCCAGTGCTCCATTTTTGCCAAAATTGTAGGTTTTTTTCTGACACTATGTATAAAGGGTAGCAATCAGGAGTGTTAAGTAGAGACTTCATTGCCTCACCCCAGTCACATGACATGGATCAGGATTATAAAAGGGCAGTACTCCAGTCACATGTGCGTATCCACTGATTCCGCTTGCTATAGTCACAGCTCTTACCTGTTGTCTTGGAGATGTGAGGCAGCAGCAGAGTAGGGGCAGATGGGAGACAGCCTTTCTTGCCACCATTGTATAGGCTGTCTCCCATTCAGTCACTGCAATGTTCTTCCATTCCTCTCTCCCACTGTAATCTTTGATGTTCCCTACTTCTGGAAGCTGCAACATTTCTCTCTGTGATTTCTCTCTCTCATCCCTCCCATCTGGAGTGTTTTCCTTTCTTCTCCATCTAGGGATATATTTACTTTCCTTATCTCCAGAAATCTCATTGTTTCTTCCTTTCTCCCCATATCCTTTGGTTGTTTTCCCTGTGCTTCTCCTTCCTCTCTCCCAAACTCCCCTCAGAAAAATTGCTTTCTTTGGGGCCTGGTAACACTCTAATGTTCCACTAAAACACCTCGTGCAGTGGTTCTCAATGTTCCTGAAACGGTTACAGTACAAGTAGTCTGGGAGTCTGATTTATGTTGTGTACCTCCAAGTTTCACTTCACTTAAAAACTAATACACAGTACACTATTCCTGAAAAATTGCTTACTTTCTCATTTTACCATATAAAATAAATCAATTGGCATATAAATATTGTACTTATATTCAGTGTACAATATATGAAGCAGTATAAAACAGCAGTTGTATGACATTTTTGCATTGTACTGACTTCGCTAATTTTTTTATGTAGTCTGTTGTAAAACTAGGCAAATATCCAGCTGACTTGATGTACTCCCTGGAAGAACTTTGCATACCCCTAGTGGTGCATCTACCCCTGCTTGAGACATTAGACTTGAGAAAGCAAAGAAGCAGAAAGAAGGGCAAACACAGGCAGCTACAGCAGTGGCTCCTAGTGGGAGCATGAGAGAACTGTAGGAAAAAAATCCCTTTTGCACAACCTTGTAAAGAAGGGAATTATCTCAATTTTATAAGTAGGGGAACTGAGATACTGGGGAAATAAGTGACTTGTCCAGAGCTTGGGGACAGAGTTCAGATCTAAACCCCACTGCTGTGCTTTGGCCAAAAGACCATTCTTAATTTCTGTTACCAGGTACGTATGAAAATGAGCTTCAGTGTCCATAATCACAGAAGTTTCCAAAAGGGTGCATATTGCATTTGCTGTGTTCCTTCCCTCCCCCCCCTCCCGCCCCCCCATTTCTGTTCTTCTGTTTCAGCAGTACATGCAAAATGCAATTATTGGACAGTTTTCCATAGATCTACACTACAAATCTGAGAGCATTCTTGTGTCTTTCCCTATGTTATCCCTTATGCCTGGAACAAGCTCCCCATAAAATTCCATCAAGTAATTACAGTGTCCCCCTTCAAATTCCTGATTTAAGCTCTCCTCTCTCATGACTCTATAAATGTCTCTTACAATGATTAGGCATGTGAGATGCTGTGACTGCAGCTTTTCATGTTGTCTTGTCTTTTACTTAGATTATAAGCTCTTTAAGGCAGGGGCCATCTCTTTGTTATACAGTTGTACAGTGTTTAGCATCATGAGAAACAATAGCATTGACAAACAAACTTTCTGTTCCATTATTGAGCTTTTCTGTGTCAATGGCAAACACATGGTATGATTTTCTATTTCCATGGGAGTGTAGCTGATAGCCAGCCTGGTTGGACAAGAGGCAGCATGATTTGGTCTGGTTATTAATTCAGATAAAATTAAGTCTAATTCCAAAATACCACCAATATAGTAGTAACATGGCTGGATGGGATACTCAGCAGGTGGCAAATACCTGGGCAGCAATCAGAATCCTGGAGGATGCTCAAAAGAAGTAGCTGGTTGTTGAGCAGAAGCTGCTGTTGTTTCAGGCCCTTCTGTGGCCTCTGTAAAAATATTATGGTATTAAGCTTGCTACAAAGCAGTATCTCCTTAGAACCACAGTTATCCCAACTTCACTGTACCTCAGTGAAACTGGGGTGTTGAGGAAAGCTGAAGAGCACTAGATTGACATTTGTGATTCTTGGCTTCTTCATCAGCTGCTCCATGTTAAATGGTAGGACAAGATCAGCAATGAGGATACGAGCTCACCATCTCCATCAGCACTGGTTCAGTTTTAGTGGCTTTCTTCACATGGACAAGTGTTTAGGATGGAAGATCAATAAAATATGAAATGTGTTTACTGAGGCATGCTGCTATGCAGCCAGTGATCACATAGTTAAAAAAAGCTTTGGTAGCGTGATAAGATTGCCAGTGTCAGATGTAGACTGAACATCCAGCCAGATTGCCTTTGTGACCTAGCTAGAGATCTCTCTGGGTGGCACTCAATATTCTAGGAGGCTGCATCCATTTCGAATTTGCCATCATGATGATGGTGATAACACAATGGGATTTTGGTCAGTACTAATACTATTACTAATGATGATGTTGATGTTCTGTTAGAAAACCTGCACTTTATGGGTATGTCTAGACTACATGGCTCCGTCGACGGAACCATGTAAACTAGTTTACCCGGTTTAGGCAAAGAAGCGGGGATTTAAATAATCCCCGCTTCATTAAAATATACGTGGCCGCTGCGCTGCGCTGTGCTGACGATTAGCTGATCAAGCACAGCACGGTAGTCTAGATGCGGATCGGTCAGCTGGGGAAGCCTTTGCTGACCAATCCCTTATGCCTCGTGAAATGAGGTGCACGGTCATCAGAAAGTTTTTCCCTTAGCAGCACCTGTTGGGTTGGCTGTGGAGCTTCATGGCACTCAGTATATGACCCTACCAACTCTGTGGATGTTGCATCAACACTAACCTTTTTCTCCTCCAGCTCATTACTGCCAGCTACTCTGAGAGAGCTACTCTGATTGGAATGGATGTGAAGAACAACGGGTATGAGATGGTGAGTAAACATGTTTGCTCCTCTGAGTGCTTGTTCACATCAATTACAATCAGGTAACTCTGAAACTCTACCTTGGAGGTAGGGTCATAGTCAAGGCATCATCTCTGGTGTGTTGGGTGATAGTATAGTGGGAGGTGAATGTATGCATTGAAGAAAAAATTGCTGTTTTGCAGCTCTCCTTTATGGAGATATGGGCCAGGAACACAGCTGACAATGCTTGTGCCCTTGTGGGATGTGCCCCAATAGCTGGGGCTGAGACCTGTGTGGATGTGTAACTGTCACTAGGCAGATATGAACCTGAAACCTCTTAAGCTGAATATAGGAGCCTCTACAGCTGGAGCTGGCTTGCAGCTTAGGCTGGAGAGCTCACTTGTTCTTATCTCTGGATGTAAGTGGTCTAAGTGCCACTACATGTATAGAAGTCTGTCATAACATTTTGACCTTGCTCTGTATAGTTTTTATCAGGAGCAGAGGAACCCTAGGGCTACATCTACACTGGCATGATTTTCCGAAAATGCTTTTAATGGAAAAGTTTTCCGTTAAAAGCATTTTCGGAAAAGCACGTCTAGATTGGCAGGATGCTTTTCCGCAAAAGCAGTTTTTGTGGAAAAGCGTCCGTGGCCAATCTAGACGCGCTTTTCGGCAAAAAAGCCCCGATCACCATTTTCGCGATTGGGGCTTTTTTGCGGAAAACAGTACTGTGCTGTCTACACTGGCCCTTTTGCGCAAAAGCCTTTCGGAAAAGGACTTTTGCTCGAACGGGAGCAGTATAGTATTTCCGGAAAAGCACTGACAATCTTACATGAGATCGTCAGTGCTTTTCCGGAAATTCAAGCGGCCAGTGTAGACAGCTGGCAAGTTTTTCCGCAAAAGCAGATGATTTTGCGGAAAAACTTGCCAGTCTAGACACAGCCTAGAGGTACCCTCTGGTATTAGTCTATTCACGTGGGATCCTCTGGTTTGATAGCCTCTTCCACCTGTATGCCCAAGTTGCAGGCAATTCTAGGCTGGAGGTCCTGATATGGTTGGTGATCTATCATAGGAAGTCCCAAGGCTGAGGTCTCTGTGATCGCCTTGTGGGGGAATGATGAGGAAGCTAAAGGTAGTACAGGGTCCTCTTGACTCTCAAGCTCTCCAGTGTCCTCCTTTTTGATGCCTGGGGCCTCTGGACTGGTGGTTGTGGTGGCAGGGTCAACTGTCTGGGCTGTTACTGTGGATGTTTCAGCAATGATCTGGTCTGACTGCTCCTGAGGTGGTGCTGTTTCTGATCCCCAAGGGACCAGCTGACCTTTAATGGGCTGAAGTGCTCAGGTTTTGGAGACCACCAATTGGGAGCCCCTGGAAAATGAGCCCTGAACCTCGTGACAAGTCCAAAAGGGCCATTGAAGCTGCAGTTGCTAATGTGGAGGTGATGCCACAGATGTCTCACTTCTGTGCCTATGTGATCTGTGCCCACTACTATGGGATGGAAGGAATCTGGATCCAAATCAGATGACCTTGATCTGGACAGAGATGACCACGGTGGCATCAACCTGTATTGTGCTGAGGACTGATGCTGCTGTGCTGATGCTGGAGACATACAGGCTGTGTCTACACTGGCATGAATTTCCGGAAATGCTTAAAACGGAATACTATTCCGTTTTCAGTTTTTCCGGAAAAGGAGCGTCTACATTGGCAGGCTGCTTTTCTGGAAAAGCCCTTTTTCCGGAAAAGTGTCTGTGGCCAATGTAGACGCGCTTTTCTGGAAAAGAGCCCCGATCGCCATTTTCGCGATTGGGGCTTTTTTCCGGAAAAGACTACTGGGCTGTATACACTGGCCCTTTTCCGGAACAGTGTTCTGGAATAAGGACTTATGCCCAAGCGGGAGCAGAATAGTTTTTCCGGAATAGTGGCTGATTTTGTACAGTAGAGCATCGTTGCTTTTCCGGAAATTCAAGGGCCAGTGTAGACAGCTCGCAGCTTATTCCGAAAAAGCGGCTGATTTTCCGGAATAAGTGGCCCAGTGTAGACACAGCCACACTGTTGTCTAGCTGGAGCTGGGGAGCTGCGTCCGGAGTCCAGGACTGGGTGTTGGTGCCTTCGTGATGCTGAGTGTGAGTGATGCCAAGGAGAAGAGAGCCTTACTGGTGAAGTAGATAGCTGCATCATCACCGGCTTGCTTCTAGATGGCGCTGGATGTAGCGGCACTGGAGTGTTATCTCTGACCACTATAAACTAAGGGGTCACCATCTGCATTAAATCTCTGGTGGTTTCAAAAGTTTCCAAGTTGGAAGGTAACTTCTGTTGGAGGAGTTACTTGGTGCCAGACTCAACAGTTCCCTCTAGGGAACTGTAAGTCAGTGGCACCAATTTCTGCTCCTTAGGTGCCAAATGCTCTTTTGTGGATTGCCTTCAGTGTGGAGTGCACTGTGGGTATGTGTCCCCTATCAATCTTCTTGAGGCTTCTGTGGCACCAACTAGTGCTGATGGTCTTTTGTGTCTTTCCTCTGTGCTTTTGTGCTTGATCTGGACACTCAGGTTGGGGATCACTTGTTGATCCCAGCACTCCAACGTGGAAGTAAGGACTGAGAGCGGACACCATCAGAAGCTGACACAGAAATCCCCTTCTTTCTTTGACCAGAGGCAAAAAGACCTGCAGATTTTGCACCTGTCTGGTGCTTACTTCAGGCATCTGTTGAGGGTAAGGTGTAACTCGTTGGCATGGGCTTACTGCAGGTGCCACAAGATTTAAATTCTTGGCCTTGAGGCATGCCCCAGAGCTGAGGAGAGGAAAGGGAGAGGGTAAGACCCCACTCCCTAACCTTAGCATACAAACACTATTGACACACAAAAATTAAAATAGTTACTAATTGAAATGTATACTACAACCACAAAAGAAGAAAGAAAAGGGAAGAACTTGTGAGGCAAGTGAATGCAGTTCTAATTACCATCACAAGTGGTAAGAAGAAACTGAAGGTATGTCTACACTACAAAGTTAATTTGAACTAACGGACGTTAGTTCGAATTAACTTTGATAGGCGCTACACTAGCGCTCTGCTAGTTCGAACTTAATTCGAACTAGCGGAGCGCTTAGTTCGAACTAGGAAAACCTCATTTTACGAGGATTAAGCCTAGTTCGAACTTACTAGTTCGAATTAAGGGCTGTGTAGCCCCTTAATTTGAACTAGTGGGAGGCTAGCCCTCCCCAGCTTTCCCTGGAGGCCACTCTGGCCAACACCAGGGAAACTCTATTGCCCCCCTCCTGGCCCCGGACCTCTTAAAGGGGCACGGGCTGGCTACGGTGCCCGTGCCAGGTGCAAGCCTGCCAGCACCCAGCCAGCAGACCCTGCACCTGGCACGGATGAGCCACCCACCCGATGCCTCCCAGACCTCCCCCTCTTCCCAGGACCAGGCTGGCGGCTCTTGGGAGCTTGCCCGGGACCGCAAGAGGCGGGCACCCGCCTGGGCTAGTGCAGACATCGTGGACCTCGTCCACGATCTCTGCACTAGGCACAGAAAAGTGGCTGTCTAGGGCAGGAGAGCTGCCAGCCTAGCCACCCAGGAGCAGGTGTGCAAGAGAATCAAGGGGGTCCACTGAGACCCCCGACTCTGAGCCCTGAGCTTACAATGGCCGTCCTGGGTCAGACCAAAGGTCCATCTAGCCCAGTAGCCTGTCTGCCAACAGCGGCCAACCCTAGGGACCCAGGAGGGGATGGACCGAAGACAGTAACCAAGCAATTTGCCTCGTGCCATCCCTCTCCAGCCTTCCACAAACTTTGGGCAGGGACACCACTCCTACCCCCTGGCTAATAGCACTCCATGGACCCAACCTCCATCACTTTATCTCACTTCCCTTTAAACTCTGTTCTAGTTCTAGCCTTCACAGCCTCCTGCAGCAAAGAGTTCCACAGGTTGACTCTTTGCTTTGTGAAGAAGAACTTTCTGTTATTAGTTTGAAGCCTGCTACCCATTCCTTTCCTTTGGTGTCCTCTAGTCCTTCTTTATGGGAACTAATGAAGAACTTTTCTGTATGCACCCTCTCCACCCAACTCCTGCTTTTAGAGACCTCTATCCTGTCCCCCCTCCGTCTCCTCTTTTCTAAGCGGAAAAGTCCCAGTCTCTTTAGCCTCTCTTCATATGGGACCTGTTCCCAACCCCTGATCATTTTAGTTGCCCTCCCTTCTCCCAGCCTCTCTCTTCCCCTCTCCCACCTCCTTTTCCCAGTCTCCCCCACTTTTGTTCAATAAAGACAGATTCCATTTTGGAAGACACGTTATCTTTATTTTGTACATCAAGAAGAGGGGCTAGGGAAGGGTAAGTGGAAGGAGGTGAGGGAGGAATGGGGCACGAGCCCCCGATGGGGAGGACTGGGCTGGCTCTGCGGGCTTCTGGGGGTGGAAGCTCTCCTGCAGTCCCCCAATTGCCCCCTCTCCCCAGATGGCAGCCTGCGACAACTGCAGCCGGGATGATGGCCGAGTGCTGTGATGTGCCCAGTGAGGGTAGTCCGGGCACTCCAAGCCAGGACTGCTTTGCAAGCAGGGCACCCCTGAGAACTGTCTGTCCGGGGTGGGGGTTGGGACCCTTTAAGCACAGCCCTCGGCTAGCCTGAGACAGCATCTCCACGCTCTAAGTCCTCCTTTTATGCCCTGCCGGCACTGCTTCCAGCCATCCTTAAGCCCGGTTCAGGGTCCACTTAATGTAGGCATTCCAATTCGAATTAGCAAAACATTAATTCGAACTAGTTTTTTAGTCTGGATCCGTTAGTTCAAATTAGCTTAGTTCGAATTAACTAATTAACTAACTAAAAGTTAGTTCGAATTAACGTTGTAGTGTAGACATACCCAGAGGGGGTTAGGTCAGCAGGATCATATATTGAGTGCCATAAAGGTGCCATTCCAGGGGGCTCATTCCCTATCTGACTGGTGCTTTTAAGGGAAAAGCTTTCTGATGATTGTGCATGCAGCGCACACACACCTGATTGGAATTGATGTGAACAAGCACTTGTAGAATATTTTCCCTACTCTGGTAAATATAAGGGGAGAAAACTGACTGAGACCCTTTAGCATCAGAAATCTGTGAAAGAATGATTGAATTACCTTGAAACCTGCTCTGACAACAGTGTAAATGAGTGATCTGTATGAAGTGATATGCCTTGTCTAAGCTTTGGTCGCTGCTGTGATCTCTCTCATATATTTCTTTACTTGTACTTCAGGCCCATACTGTTGATTTTCATTTGTTTGTGCAGTCATAGCACCCTCTACTGCCTCTTATGCAATGTGTAAACAGACTGCAACTGAGAATAGGTGCTGAAGCAAATCAATTCTCCAACTTGTATTGACCCTTAATTCTGAAGGAACTGTTGTGTAATTTTTTTCCCTCTTAAGAACTGCTTAGATCATTTTAAAGTACCATTAAAATTATGTGCTTAGAAGAAACTTACCTTTGAGTGTGCAACTGTACACACAGAGGTTTATTCATCTCCTGAACTAAGATATTTTGCGTGGTTCTTTTCTTTGTTCATGCATTGGTGAAAAATTATTTCTTTGGTATCCATTCTGTCAGGTCAGTGAAGAGCAAAAGACAAAGTTGTCAGTTTCCCAGCTTTGTTAAAAATGTGAAGAAGCACTAGATCAAATTTCACTTCTTGTGAAGAGCCCTATCATTACAACTGAACCAGAGTAGGACTGACAGGAAATTTCCACTCTTTGGAATTTTGACCTTAGTCAAGAACTACAAGTATTATGGATGGAAAGTGCCCTTTCTCTCCACCCTAATACACTTTGTTTTCACTTAGCCATTTATTGTACAAGGCCAAGAGTCTCATCCTTTTCATAGTCTGAAGTTACATTTGCCATTCCCTGAAACCATTAACAGACATTCTCAGACATAGGCACAAAACTTGTCCATAGCTCTTCAGAGAACGTGTCCTATCCTGCAGGACTTTATGTTCTTTAGCAGCAATTAGCATATGGGACATTTCTCAGGCCATAAGCAACTTGGAAAATCTACTCCAATTTAACTGAAAGGGAATAAGAGTTGGTTCATGATCCACCATCTCTATACTACTTTTGGTAATTCCCTTGGGGACGCACTTTATGAATATTTGTTATAAGTAACAATATAGTATTTTCCAAGAAGACTGTAATAAACATATTAATGCTTGTTTGTTGTTACAGCTATGTTGGTCTCAAGATATTAGAGAGGGTATGTCTAAACTACAAAGTTTTGTTGACAAACTTGTATTGACACCTAAAAGTCAACAAAAATTGTCAGAGGGTGTTCACACTTGCTTTCTCAGCAGATCTGGGTGTATCC
The DNA here is from genome assembly GCF_052426305.1 of Pelodiscus sinensis. Classification (NCBI taxonomy): domain Eukaryota; kingdom Metazoa; phylum Chordata; order Testudines; family Trionychidae; genus Pelodiscus; species Pelodiscus sinensis. Next base: position 61,367,142 of record NC_143056.1, on the reverse strand, counting down.
TTATTAAGTGTGAACAGTGCACTGTGGGTATGTATCCCACAGAGCAGTGTTGTGGGAAGGCAGAGCTAAACCCTGTGCATCTTGTGGTTCGCTCCAAGTTCTCTCACAGCATTGTCAGCCACTGGGAGGAGCATCACAAATAGCTATATGAGCTCCCAGGCTGACTGTCAAAGCAGCACATCATCTGTCCTCCTCTCCCTGCAGCAGCCATCTGCCTGTCCTGGTGTTCTTAGTGCAGGTCAGAACAGGAGCATTCCAGTGATTTGCTGTACAGGGCATCCCCATTATAAGTCACCCTGGTATACATCCATTCTACACTAAAGTCATTGATGTTTGTAGGAAGTGCTGTGTCATAAGTCCTCCCATTCCCTGCTGTAAGTCATGCGAAACACTCCCCCCCAGTTTGCTTAAATGGAAGTCAGCCATGGGAAAAAATTCCCCGCTTTAAGTTGTTACGCTATAAGTTTTTTGTAATGTATTTTGGACTTATAGTGAGGATGGCCTGTACCTTAAACGGAGCAGCACACTTAGCTGTCAGATATTTCCCAGAGCTTGGAAATGGGTGCAATGTGTGCCTGCAGGGTAGCAGCGATCAAAACATAACCACAGCCATCAGGGCAGGCATTGTGGGATACTAGTGGAACCCAGTTCTGTCAATAAAACGAACAGCAGTGTCTACGTTGGCTCTTTGTTGACAATAAAGAGAGGGGAAAATAAAAAAGTCTCTCATAAAGGTGGAAGTTTTTGTTACCAAAACTGGATGTTTTTCCTGGCAAAAGTCACATTGCAGTCTGAACACTGTCACCAAAAGGCATTTTTGGTGACAAAACTTGGTAGTATAGACAAAGCAAGAGACAAGGTAGCTTGAAAACTTGCCTCCTTCACGAACAAATGTTGATCCATATTATTAACTCCTTGACTTTTTAAATATGAATGTCTTATGTTTTTGTCCATTCAGGAAGCTCTTGGTGAAACATTTATCTGGAGAGTTTAAACTGGAAAGGGAGATGCAGTGTGGCAGTGGAGAGCAGAGTTAGGAACAACTGCATTGTGAGTAAAGCACAGACACAGAATTCCAAATTGGAAATGCCAAAAGTAATGGCATTCTCCAAGTTCCTGAATAAATCAAGTTCCACTCACTTGAGAAGCCAGAATGAGATGCCACCATTATTATTATTATTGGCAAGATTCCAGGATGCTGTATGAGCACACATGGAACTACTGGGCTCCTCACACTGAACTGCTTATCAGTGCAAAAATCTAGCCATGAGGCTCCTTGAGCTTGGCTTAGGTCCCTTCACTGGAAGAAAAATAAGACGGGGGTAACTTGCGCATAATTTGAATGAGCACTCACTCACAATACATGATGCAGACTTCTGTAACATCATTCTTTTCCTTTCTTACATGTTTTCATCAGCAAGAAAATAGACAACAATGTTGCCATTAAAATCATTATTGGGCCTCTGAACATACATCTCATGGAAATGAAGTGGGGCAGTTCAGACTTTTCTGAGCTTTTCTTTCAGCAGGTTTGAGCACTTCATTAGTTGCACTTGACGTGCACAATCATTCTGAACATGTTCTCTGTGCCCAGAAGAGACTTCCATTCACACCCACCCTTGTCCCCCAGCTCAAGCCATGGGTTGTCGATTGAGGATAAGAAGTTCTATGTTCAATTTCCAGCTCACCACAGATTTGCTGAGTGGTGCAGCCCGAATGCCAGATCTCCTCTGTGCCTCAGCTTCCCGGTTTGTCAAATGGGAATAATGGTTCCCAACACCAAAGAAAGGTTGGGAGGCTGAATTCCCTGGATGTGTATGTGGATGCTGACAATCTCCACTTGCTTTAGTAAAGTCTATTACAAAGTGTGGGAAAGAGACAATCCTTTATGTTTCAGGCTGTAACTCGCGCTCACTTTCTGGGACTCGCTTTCAGTAGGCAATGCCGGAACTGCCTACACAGCGTTTCCCGCACCAGCCTCCAGAGCATCGGGCAATGGCCCAGGACCAGCAGTCGCTGGCGCAGCGGCCAGGGCCTGACTAGGATCCTCCAGGCGGGAGGCACCCGACGGATGCTGGTGGGCCCGGGGAAAAGGCTGCAGATAAAAGGGGCCGGGGCCGACCAAGCAGCCCAGCCCGCTCCGCAGGGCGGGGGCGCTGCGGCTCCTCGCACAGCCTGGGCGGGATCCCGCCAGGGGGCGCTGGGCTCAGGATCGGCCCGGCCCCTCGCTCCACCCAGGCAGTGAGCGGGGCGGAGCTTCGCGGCCCCGCCCCGCGCTCTATGAGGCGCGCTCGCAGCGGCCCTTCCGCTTCCGGGGGCAGGATGGTGCTGCTGGAGAGCGAGCAGGTGAGCGCTGCCCGCGGGCGCTCGGGGGCCTCCTGGAAGCCCCGCCCGGGGCGGGGAAGGTGCCCGGCTCCGAGCCCCGGGGCGGCAGGCGAAGAAGAGCTGCTCGGGGCGCCCTCTCCCCCACTTACGTGGCTGCTTTCCCCTGGCATTGCGCGCAGCAGGGACTAATGGGGTCGGCCTGAGTGTCTGCCTGTCCTTGGCCAGTAAATCGCTGGCCTGGTTGATTTGTGCGGACACTCAAAATCCAGCCGAACAGCAGCCAGTGTTCTTCGTTGACTTCAGAAACATGTAACACAAGGGCTTACACTGGTGTAACCTAGGCAGATTATTTGTCTAGGCTGTTGAGAAGCATTGGGTTGTAAAAATGCTACTTTAGTGAAACATCTGCCATTAATTACATTGAGAATGGTAGCAAATATTGCCAAACATAAAATTGTCCTGTCTTTTGCTCCTCCTGCTCTGTAGCTCTTAACCAAAGATGGGTCTCTTCTTTCATTTGTAGTTCTTGACAGAACTAACAAGGCTTTTTCAAAAATGCAGAACCTCAGGGAGTGTTTACATAACACTGAAAAAATGTAAGTATCTCTGCCTCTATATTGGATTAAAGCAATACTGTCAGTTTATATTAAAGTTCTCCTGTTCCTAAATTGTTATAATTTAATGAGTTAAAAAAATCCACTTGTTCCTACTTATGTTTTTTGAATACTGCAAATAGAGAGAGAAAAGTAAAGTTAGTTTCACTTCAGAGCTTTAGTGATGCAGTGTTTGAAATTTAAACATTGCAGGTAAATGTTGAACAGCTCTCATAACTTTAAAAATAGGTATTTTGGAAATTTTATTCTCAGATTTTTAAATGCTAGAGAGGAGTTGAACAGGGTCAGCAAAATAGCTCAACAGAATAGCTGTTTCTGAATGCATTTCATATGCTGCATAATTTCAGGGTATAACTTGTGCAGAAAAATATTTGATATGGTATCTTCGAATTCAAACTGCTTTAAAAGGTAGTTAAACACAGTTTGGTAAGGTGGTGATTGCCCTCTTTTTGATGCACTGAGATTTTAGAAAAATGTATCTTTTAATAACTGGATAAACAGATTAAGACACGCTTTTGGTTTTTAACACAGATGATGGTCGAACAAAACCCATTCCTCGTAAGGGCCACGTGGAAGGTTTTGAGCCAGCGGACAATAAATGTCTTCTGAGAGCAACGGATGGAAAGAAGAAGATTAGTACAGTGGTAAGTAGCAAATCTGGTCAGAGAGAGCTTGCAGACTCATTTGTTCCTGAAATAATTGCATCATTTAGGCTGAAGGCTGACTTAAAATTCCAGACAATTTTATGAGTTAATGTGGTGGATAAATCATCTGTGTCAGGAATGAGAACAGTCACAGTTTGGGTATATGAAGATAATATGGGTATTTCAATGCTAGAGATACAGGCAGTCCCCGACTTACGCGGATCCGACTTATGTCGGATCCGCAGTTACGAACGGGGCTGCCCCAGAGTACGCAGACTGCGGGACTTCACGGTCCTGCCGCCCGGGTACTCTGGGGCTTTGCTCTGCGTCTCCCTGGTCTGCAGACCAGGAAGACGCAGAGCAAAGCCGCGGGGGGACTCGGGCAGCGAGGCACCCCAGGCGCGCCTGGACTGCCCCGCTGCAGGCTTCCCCGAGGCTTTGCAAAGCCGAGGGGGGGGCTCGGGCAGCGGGGTACCCCAGGCGCGCCTGGGCTGCTCCGCTGCCGGCGTCCTCAGAGGCGCTCCCCGTCTCCCTGGTCTGCTGGTCTCCAGCAGACCAGGGAGACGGGGAGCAAAGCCGCGGAGGACCCAGGCGGCGGGACCGCGGTGCATCTCGGTCCGCCGCCCGAGTCTTCCTGGTCTGCTGGGGGGGGGGGGGGGGGGGGGCGCAGCTAGTACGCCCCCCCCGAGAAGACTAGGCTTTTCTCCGGACGCCTGTGGCAGAGCAGCTGGGGTGCTGCCGGTTGGTCCCGCAGCGCCGCTCTGGGCGCTACTGGACCAACCCAGCAGCACCCCAGCTGCTCTGGTCCTGATTCAGCCGCTGCTGGTCAGTTTCAGCAGCGGCTGAATCAGGACACCTGGGGCAGAGCAGATGGGGTGCTGCTGGGTTGCTCCAGTAGTGCTGAGGAGCGGCGCTACTGGAGCAACCCAGCAGCACCCCAGCTGCTCTGCCCCAGGCGTCCCCAAGTCAGCTTCTGCTGAGACTGACCAGCGCTGACTACAGGAAGCCTGAGGCAGAGTTGCTCTGCCCCAGGCTTCCTGGAATCAGCTGCTGATCAGTTTCAGCAGCAGCTGACTTGGGGACGCTTGGAGTTCTTAAGTTGATTCTGTATGTAAGTCAGAACTGGCGGTCAGTTTCAACAGCGGCTGAATCTGGACACCAGTTCCGACTTACATACAGATTCAACTTAAGAACAAACCGACAGTCCCTATCTTGTACGTAACCCGGGGACTGCCTGTATATGGAGTTCAGTTGTTCCTGTGAGAGATGGAATTTACCAAGAGAGAACTTGATTGGATGTCACACATGCATGAAAAGGAATCTGAAGAGAGTACATTATGTTGAAAAACTAGCCAGGATGATTTTGTGTGTAATACACAAACAGAAGTGGAATAAGCAAACAAAGAATTGGCTTGACACTTTACTTCGAAGATTGTGTAGATAGATTTGGGGACATAATACTATCTTATGGATTGGTGATTTTTAAGGTGGTGATGGTGGTGGTTGAGAGAATAGTACTCCAAATACTAGATCTGTTACCAAGAGTACGTTCCTGAGATCCCTTTCACACATGGTCTCCATACATGTCTCTTCATGAGATTGAATGTGATAACCTGAAGCTGTTTGATCAAGTGAAGCACAGCTTGATGGGACCTGGTGCTTAATACACTTTTGCCTGTCAGTTAAAAGTTTTAGTCCTAGGATTAAATGTTTCCAGTATTTCATGCTTAACACCCTAACTTGTTTTTCACAGGTAAGCTCAAAGGAAGTAAATAAATTCCAGATGGTAAGTTTCCTGTGTTCTCTCTTCTTCCCTTTTTGTTTTTCTGTATTGTAAGGAGAAGTATTCAGTAATTTAAAATAAGTCATGGAAAGCTACAAATAATTGTTCCAACTCTAAATGGGTAGGTTGATTATGTACTTCAGTTTGTTGAAAGCCTCTCCTATAACTTGAAGAGTAGCTCCATATCCTGATATGTAGGTGTATCTCCATTACATGAAATTCCCTGGAACAGGGGTGGACAAAAGGGTCTCTGTGGGCTGGATCTGGCCTTTAGAGGCCCTGCTGCTCTCCTGCCCCCACGACAATTACGGTCTGGGGGCAGGGGAGTGCAAGAAACCTTCTCCACTCCTTGTGAAGCCGCCTCCTGCTCTGCCAGGCACTGTAGTGCTTTGAAGGGCTGGGTTTTGCTTATGGGGATAGGGGAAGAAGGAGTGGTGAGAGTAAGAGGCTTTGGACCCTCCCCCAGGCCCTAATTGGCCTAGGGACAGGAGTAAGGGAGGTCTCCTCCCATGCCAGGGCATGGGCACCTTGGGGAAACTTGTGGTGGGGGCAAAGGCACTCCCTCACCCCCAGACCAATCATTGTCTAGGGGTGAGGAATCCAGAAATATCAGCCCTGCCCCTTCCTGTGCGGCCCAGTGCTAGTTCAAAAATTTTCAGAGTGAACCATGGCAAAAAAATATTGCCCACCCCTGCTCTAGAGCATCTTTTGTATCACTCCTGATGAATAAAGGAACTATGTGGAAATATAGGTTATCTAAAATGGAGATTTTTTTTAAACTTATTTTTGACATCAGTGCCTCATAGTATTTGGTCTATATTAAAAAGGTGCTTATTTCATAATTTCAGGCCTATTCCAACCTGTTGAGAGCTAACATGGATGGCCTGAAGAAGAAAGACAAGAAAAGCAAAAATAAGAAAAGTAAAGCAACACAGTGATGGAAGAGAATCTTTCTATCACTGCAAGACTTGCATTCTAGCCTTCAAAGTCCATTTCATCCTGAGTCACCACTTTCTTTTGGCTGTAGAATACCAATATGTGAACAATACTTTCACTTAATTAAAATGAAAATAAAAGGTGGCTTCTGTAGATTGTTGGGCAGGAATACTCACTGGATTACAATGAAACCTCTTCGCTCTCAGTTGCAATGTTCTTTGTTACACAATGATGGTCAGTGTAAACGGTTTTGGGGATACAGTGGGTGATCACAAGGGCAAAGTAAATATAGATCTGAAGTGGTAGTAAATTAAAGCCTAAATCTGTAGATGGGCCCAATGTAAACTAAGTAAGGAAGTTAAAATGAGTGGGGATATTGATTTTTTTCTATTAATTTAGCTTCTAGCTGTGGTTTGAGGCTATACTATGATCCATAAAGCCCTAGTGCTTCAATGCAGTGACTGTTTTTAGTAAGTGTCTCCTTTTTATGAATGTGGTCAGGGCTTTGGTGTTTCTTTCTTTGAATAGTTTTATTGTAAATATTAATAGTAACTCTTCCTGGGTTAGTATGAACAAGTGTTGTTAAAAGTTATTACTTGTTTCTCATAAGTGTACTTAGTTAAAATGACTGCTGTAATTTTACTGGTCTTAGATCTGATCATATATTTGCACGTTTGCAGACAGGATCGAAATAAAAGTACTGTACTTGTTGAAAATCAGTCATAGGTACATAGGGCCTTTCCTCAACTGTGTAGTCAAGCCAAATGTACTTTTCCTAGGGTCAAAAAATGCTCAGAACAGGGAGAACTGATGGACTTTTTAGGGGGTAGGAGTTTCTCCCTCCTAAAGGGCAAACTTTTTCCAGGATTAAGCTGTATCCTTAATATAGACATTGGAAAAAAAATGGCCTTTTTTCAAAAAAATTTCGTGTCTAGTCTGCTGCCATGTTCTTTCAAAATTAAATCGAAAATGTGGCCTTTTTTTCAACTGCAGTAAACCTCATTTTAGGAGGAAGAATGCCTTTTTTTGAAAGTGCTATTTTAAAAAAAGGCATTCTTGAATGCAAACATGACTTTTTCAAAAGAACATCCAGACTGCTTGGGTGCTATTTCAAAAAAGCAGCTCGCTTTTTCGAAAGAAGTGGTTTCACTCTTTCAAAAGGCTTTTGCAAAAGAATCCTGTAGTCTAGGCCTACCCACAGATTTTAATTTTCTTACTGGATCACTTTTAGTACCTCAAACTTTGCAGCAGGCAGGTGGAAATTTGAGAACAGCGGTGTGCTGTCCTGGAGAAATTTCATTCAACCATGATTTTAAGCCTTTTAAAAAAAAAAATCAATTTGCATATGCTTAGAGGCACGTTAGCAAAGTTTCCTAAATATCTGTACTGGATATGCTCTGGCCTAAGACTTTCCCTGAAATTGTGCCTCAGTGCAGCCAGATATAAGTGCTGAGAAAACATGTCACAAAAGCCATATGATTGAAGAGTAGAAAGGGTGGGTCTGTTACCATTAGAAAACTCCCCTACAAATGCAAAATCTACTTGTTACTTTTAAAAATCATTACAGTATAAATTAATGCTTTTCTTACTGTACTTAAGCTGTTGGGACACAAGGGTGTTTATTTTCAAAGCAACTCTGTCCTCCATTTAAAAAAGATTTATTTGTGTTAAATTCAGTTCTGCTGTTTCCTGCTGCTGGCTTACATGAGAAATGAATAAGTGATAAGAGGATTGTAAGACACCTTATTTTAAGATCACAGCTTAGTAAGAGCATTCATTAGGGTTTTCATTCCATGTACTAATAATTAATGCCCTTCATATTTGAAAACTATTGGCTACTCAGTTTGTGTCTTTGAAAAAAATATTTTAAGTTATGTAGGTTGTACCTCCCTTAACTGGGACTCTCTTGTGCAGCAACAGTTGTGGTACAGCAGGACCACATAGGGAGAGAGAGTCTGGTTGTGGGGCAGAAGCATGGCATGGGGTCCGGTGACTCAGCCAGGAGCTTCATGTTGGGGAGGGTGGTACAGGGTGGAGTTCTGGCCCCAGCTGCTGGGTAAGTAGCAAGGGGGCAAGCAGCAGCTGCAAAGCGCCTGTGGCATTCCATCCATGATTACAGTGGCTGGGCTGAAGTCCTAGAAGGAGGCAGTGTTCAGCACCGGCCATGAAGGGAGGGACCTCCCCTGCTCTGGCAAATCCCCTCATTTGGGACTGCTCAGATGGCGAGGGTGCTAGACTAGGGAGGTCCAACCTATAATACTATTCAGTAGCTTGTAGCATTAAGTGAGTAAGGCTGTAGTAGTAAGGCAGCTGTAAGCTCTAGACATTTTGGAACAGCACTGCAGTTCTCTTGGTGATTTTCACTGGCCCATTTTTTCCTTGTAAACATTGATATGACGAAGTTTACAGAGACACATTGTACCTTACACTTGTAATCTATCTGTGCATTAAGAAACATGACCATTTAACATTTATTTTGAGCTTTTTAAATGCCAATATTTTACATATATATATAAAAATACAAAGCATGAAGCAGGACACTAAAAAAATAAAGGCAGTAAGTGCCAGTTTGTCACATCTTACTGAAATTCCATAAAGTATATATAATCCATATCAAAAGTTAATGTGCAACAATTGTTTCACATGTGATTAATGGTTTTGGTTCCAGATTATGTATCTTGGCAACAATCACATGCTGTTTAAGCATCCCACCGAGAGATACCTCTTTAAAACAGAATTTTATAGTAGTCCTCTCGATAAGAGTACAGAATAAGCAAAGGAATTCTGTAAAAGAAAAAGGACAAGTTAGAATTTACCCTCAAGAGAGCAGAATAATTATTGTAGTGCTATTCTAAGCCTTCTAAACACTTCTGGAACCAGGATCATTCAAAGGCTATTAATTTACATTAAGTGAAAAAATCTTACTGTACATAATTAGTAAATCCTGCTGCAAATGCAACCTTAACTTATGCTATGTCCACTTATTTTTGAAATAATCCAGTTAATGTTTCTTTTCTACAATGCTGTTCAGGGACTAAGATCTCACTGTCAAAGCTTTTCCTAAAGTTTATCTTAAATTATTACTCAATTTCAGACCTTTCTCCATATCTCTTTTTGCCATCCTAAATAACCATTATCTCCATCCCTTAATGTTTCCAGATGAGCAAGACTTTGAATTCTAGAACATAGAATTATTTAGTTTTCTTCCACTAGGCAGAAGGATGGGATAGAGATTTAACTTAGACCACAAAGGGCTATCTAAGGTAGGAGAAGATGTATCACTTCAAAGAACACTGTCTCTTGAAAGCTGTGCTGAATATTTGTGAAAGTGTTAATGTGCGAAACACTTGAACTTGAGGGGTAGGTTAGGACTGAAAACGAGTAGTTAAGTCACTACTGAAAGCCAATGTAATAGTGTTTAAAGTGCTGAAGAATCAAGTTAGAAGCACCTCCGTACTCAAATTTAATACATTACATTTTCTTTTCCAATAAGACACTGCCTCAAATTTAGTTTTTTCTTCTTGGATAAAGTAGAAGTTAAGTGCAAGTGTAATATAAACTAACAAAAGTTGAGAAGATCCTCTTGAAGGCTACTAAAGGACAATGTGCACTTACTGAATTCTATTAGTCAGAGCTCTGTAAGCTTTAAATGCAATTGTTTTATAAAGTGTTTGCTATCTCCAGTATTGAAAGGTACTATTACTAGAAAAACAAATTCTAGTCTCATTTAATGGCTGACCAAAGTTAACTGAACACCACTCATGCTGGAGGGGGAAAGAGTCATTCTCAACAATACACAAAAAGTCAGATACAAACTTTGAATGAAATGGTCAATGAAAAATTAAACCAGATTTTGATTTTTTTTTTGTTCTAAATTATTTTCTTTATCTACAAATGTATTTTCTGCATTTGTATTTAGGGTATTTTAAAGTAGTTTTTACTATGTCTCTGGAAAGAGTTTATTTAAAAGGTTCTTAAGAGTCTTTTCAGCTATGCCAGATATACCCACAGTTTCCACCAAAATCAGAGGGAGCCCTGGATATTCAACAGTTCTGAAGTCCAAGTCTGTGTATGTCAGAATCAGAAGGGAAATTCTACACAGCTGACAAGAGAATAAAAGGTTCCCAGCTATGAGAATCCCATCTGTAACTAGTTATGCTGCCAAAAGACAAATGTGTAAACTACCTGAAGAGGAAAATCTAATGATTAAATGTGGGCTAATATTTCCCTGTCAAGAATTTACAATTCATTGTCACTTATAGTTGTATAAACTATGGTGTTTAGATTAATTTTATAACCATAAAAATGAGGACCGGAACACCAATCTTGTGTAAAATAATTTTAGGAAATATCTTTGGGGTGAGTGGAGTAAGGCACTTTTCAAGAGGGTGCATTCTTTGCCTTTCTCTGGAAAAAAAATTACAGCAGCCTAATTACCAGAGTGCAAATGTGTAAAGCAGCTCAATTGTTGCATTACTTTCAATGGTTTAATAAATACATTTACCTCTTTTCTATTTTGATATTGTAAATTTCATCACAAATAGTTTTCAGGTATCTCTGCTTTGGCAATCGTGACATCAGTTGTCTCTCGGTTGCGTAAAAGGCTTGTTCATCATCATACTATAAGGGAAAAAACAAGCAATTTTTTTTGGTATTCATTATTAAAGAAAAATGGGGTCACTGAAGGGAGAGATCGCTTTTTTGAAGATCATGCAGACAGACTAGCAATACTCTAGTTCCTCACCCCCCAAAGAACTAGTTTATTGAAACAAAATGCACAAAACTGCATGTACAACTTGCATGTGTTAGAGCAGAGATCTCTATACAGAGGCTGATGATGATTAGCTTCTCCCTCTCCTACATTATGACAGTAGCATCATGGTGGCAAGGGTGAAGTAGCTCACTCACACTTGCTCTACAGAATTATCATTATTGTAGAAACATTTTCATCCTCCTTTCCCACCCATTTTTTCCACATTTACACATTATTTGATACCTTCTGCCATATGAGGAGTTTTTCCCCTTCTGAACGGATATAAATGCAAAATAAAAAATTCTTCATATGAACACAATTTTGATGTTTCTTTGATTTCTAATATTTTGGAGACAATGCAATTTTGTGTAGCCAATTTAACATTTCTATGAGCATCTTTACTTAAACATTACTTGATTTCATGGTATGTATTTTACACACATATTTTAACAAAATAAGTTCCTGCAGTACTCTAGTATATAAACACAAGAATTATTTACAATTCTCTAGGCACGTCAGCAGGTGGCACTATAGTATCAATACCTATACCAGAATTTGATCTGAGGAAGTGGGTCTGGCCCACGAAAGCTCATCATCTAATAAACCATCCTGTTAGTCTTTAAAGTGCTACATTGTCCTGCATTTTGCTTCAACTATACCAGAACATAATTTAGGGTTAGGCTCACATATAGGGTCCCACTAAATTCATGACCATGAAAAATGTGTAACAGACCATGTAATCTGGTCTTTTTTGTGCTTTTACCCTATATTATACATATTTCATGAGGAGGGGGAGACCGATGTTTCTCAAAACTGGGGATTTTTTTGGGGGAGAAGGGCACATGCTACTTTCAGAGCTAGGTTGCTAGAGTGTGGCAGGTTCTGACTGAGAGCCAGGCTTTGGGAGGCAGCACTGCTCTGTTCACATTCAACAGAGTATCTTCATAAAGACTTAACACCTCTTCTTCATTTTAAATGAAAGCAGAAATTCTGCAAAAATTGTTGGTTAAGGACCCTACCTCCTCAAGGGGAAATTTCCTAAATGGATTTTTCAGGCCATTTCTAAACCCTTTGTGAATACAGACAGTCCCCGACTTTCCGCAGTTACGAACGGGGCTCCCCCGGAGGGACGGACTGCGGGACCTCGCGGTCCTGCCGCCCGTGTACTCCGGGGCTTTCTCCGCGTCTCCCTGGTCTGCAGACCAGGGAGATGCGGAGCAAAGCCGTGGGGGGGGGGCTTGGGCAGCACCTGGGCTGCCTCACTGCCCGAGCCCCCCCCCCCCCCCCCCGCAGCTTTGCAAAGCTTCGGGGAAGACGGCAGCGGGACAGCCGGAGCGCCCCACAGCTGTCCCGCTTCTGGCGTCCTCAGAGGCTTTGCTCCCCGTCTCCCTGGCAGACCAGGGAGACTGGGAGCAAAGCCGCGGAGGACCCAGGTGGCGGGACTGCGGTGCGTCTTGGTCCGCCGCCCGAGTCTTCCTGGTCTGCTGGGGGGGGGGGGGGGGGGGGGGCGGCGCAGCTAGTACGCCCCCCCCCCCCCCCCAGCAGACTAGGCTTTTCTCCAGACGCCTGTGGCAGAGCAGCTGGGGCGCTGCCGGTTGGTCCCGCAGCGCCGCTCTGGGCGCTACTGGACCAACCTAGCAGCACCCCAGCTGCTCTGCCACAGGCGTCCTGATTCAGCTGCTGCTGGTCAGTTTCAGCAGCGGCTGAATCAGGACACCTGGGGCAGAGCAGATGGGGTGCTGCTGGGTTGGTCCAGTAGCGCCGAGGAGCGGTGCTACTGGAGCAACCCAGCAGCACCCCAGCTGCTCTGCCCCAGGCGTCCCCAAGTCAGCTTCTGCTGAAACTGACCAGCGCTGACTACAGGAAGCCTGAGGCAGAGTTGCTCTGCCCCGGGCTTCCTGGCATCAGCTGCTGATCAGTTTCAGCAGCAGCTGACTTGGGGACGCCTGGGGTTCTTAAGTTGATTCTGTATGTAAGTCAGAACTGGCGGTCAGTTTCAGCAGCGGCTGAATGTGGACACCAGTTCCGACTTACATACAGATTCAACTTAAGAACAAACCTACAGTCCCTGTCTTGTACGTAACCCGGGGACTGCCTGTATACAGAGTTTTTTAAACTCTTTAAAAGAAAAACTGGGTGAGAATTTTACCACTGATTTTATTAAGGATAGGATTTCACCCCCTTAACTTTAAACGTTTGAAATAAATTACATATACACTACTTATTGCTTACCTCCAGCGATAAGAAGTGGGTTATAGTTTCTTTTGACAGGTCTACCTGGAACAATAGCAGGACAAAGAGGTCAATATCAAGGAATGGAATGTCCCATAGTTTAACAAGTGCAGGTTGAACCTCCCTAGTCAGGCATTCTTGGGACCTAACCAGTCCCAAACCAGGGAATTTGCTGGACCAGGGGAGGTCAATGCCAATCTCTCTTCTCCTGGTGGCTGGCTCAGCTCTTGCTCCCAACTGCTAGCCCGGGGGTAAGCAATAATTTTTTATGGGAAGACAATCCAAGATTTTGGAAAGTGGTCGAGGGCTGCACTCTTCCATGATATTAATGGAGGAGATGCAGGGATGGAGCTTGAGTGCAGAAGGGAGCCTGGGGTAAGGGATTGGGGTCGAGGAAGAAGAATAGGATCTGGGAGGGAGTTTGGGTGAAGGAGAAGGTTGTGACCTAGGACAATGCACTCGCCAACTACGCATTAGATGATTTAAAGTAACTAATTCAGAGAAGTGGCTGAGTGGACAAATAAGAGGCTGCAGATTTCTGACCACTGAGAGCTCTTGCATAAATGGATTCAGGAAGGGGGCAGAGGGTTTGGGTATGTGCAGTAGGGGAGCAGGAAGGGGTGACAGAGGGTTGGGGAAAGGTGGGGCAAATAAAGATGAGCCAGAGGGGAGGGAGGCGTAGTGCTTCGTGTGCTGTTATTCAAACAGGCCAATGGGATTGTGCTGGGGGTAGGGGCAGCACCGGAAGCCTTCCCTCTCCCCTCCAGCTTCACAGTTTTGAAAGAGAAACGGCCCAGCAGCCGCTTATCTGAGCAGCATGTGGGTAGGACGCGGCACGCAGGGAGTCTGCTGGGGCTCCCCACAGCATCCACGGGGATGGATCCCATGACTTGGCAGGCTGGATTTGGCCTGCGGGACGTATTTTGGCCACGATTGCACTAGCCCCTGGACTGCTGTGGCTCTGTTCTTCCTGGGTCCAGCAACACTCCTGGTTCCAGCCTGCTGATTTTTTCCCGGATGTGCTCCAGCCCCGAAACACCCATGGAGTTCCTGATAATTCTGAACCAGAGAAGTCCAGATTACAGAGGTTCAACCTACAAATGTAACTTTTTTTCCAGTTCTGTCATCATTTAGGACGTGAAGATCTCAGTACACAAAAAAAGGTCAAAATTTAATCTCTGATTTAAAATTATGCAAACACATTTGGACTACCAAATTTTACACGCTTTCAAAGGCAAGTTATGTTGGACAGAGCTCATTTGTGTACAGGAAAGGTCTTTCCTGTATTTCAGAAAAGATAAACGTGCTTATTTCTAAAGGGCAAATGGGAAAACTCATGTTTCAGCTCTTTAGAAGAAAGTGATGAGAGGCAATCCAGAAAATAACATTTAAAAATGTGTTTTATACTGATAAAATAACAGCAAACATCAATAGCAACTGTACACCTAGGGAAAAGTAGTTAAAATATAAATATTTTGCTATATGCAATGGTGTCAATTCACACAAAAGGAAACACTTCTCAGTATATTAGCTAAATATTCTGTGGGTTTTATTTTACAACACATTTCTAAATTTGGTTAGAATTGCCATTTCTAAAGTTTAAGATTACCAGTGGTGACAGCTATCTTGCTAGCTAAAATTAATAACTCTAGTGTCAGCCTGTCTAATGAACAAGCATTTCCCATTTTGCAGACTTACAGCTAAAATTTCAATCTCATTTGTTTTCTGTTGCAGATTAGTTATGAACATCTGGAGTCTTGTTTGTACCTAAAAATTAAAATTAATAGTGGGTAAAAGTAGTATACAAACTTCCGTTACACTGAAGTTGAGAACCTCTTTTAGTTTCAGAAAACATAACATTTACACTTTTATAATAAACTTTGATACAACAGTAGTGAGTATAGTGGTAGGAAAGATGATATTATAACTAATGAGGTTAAGAAAAATTCACATACGATTGTGAATTTCTTTCTAGAGTCAAAGCTAAGCTGTTTATGGGTGCTAGTGGAGGCCACTGTTCGCAAAGGTAAGAGAAAACCACTTGAATCAGATTGGCAGCAAAATCACAGATGGCAGTCCTGGAATGCACTGTACCTTCTCTGCAGTTCAGAAAAGATGGCTGCAATTTTGGATAATAGGATACTGATCTATTGGTGCATTCAGTCCCATTACATAATTTTATATTATTACCATCCATCTCTCTTTTATACAGTGGTCTAACATTAATACGACTAAACATTTTGTTTTAGGCAACGTGAAGCACTCTTTGTATGCACCATGTTATACTTTTTTTACCTCTACCTCCAAGCTTGAGAGGAAATAATCAAACATTAAAGATAAAGGGCACAGGGTTGAGTCCAATACATACACATTAAATACAAAATCTGTGTTTAACTTGTAACTTTTTCTTAAGTACTCAAAAGTTAGGAAATGCCAGAATTAAAGTTTCCCACATAATCTTTGCTGAGCACTCTTGTACACAGGCACGTAGGAAGTCTGTGTTAAGAGCCGAGAAGTGGTCTCCTGGCATCCCATTTCAATGTTTTACAGCTATGAAAAACCCATTTTCCTCATTTTGCAGTCCTTTGCCTTATTCACTGCCCATTCTGCAGATTAAACTAGACACATATCCTGAAGGACAAATAACCTGTGATCATGAAATCAAGACTACATGCAGGCTGAATGAAAATTCGAAACAAAACTGAAAGGAAAAACAAACCACATATACCTGCGTTTCATAACGTCGTCTGAGACTGGCAGGCAATTTTTCAGGAGCTATAACACTCACATTTGGTACTACAGAAGTTCCATGTGGTTCAAACAAACCTAAAATGCAAGCAGTTTTCCTTGCATAAATAAGCATCATATAAGACATTGGATTTTTCAAAAAATTATTACAGATGGAATTGTCAACTGAATAAATTTCCTCATGTTGATTTGTGATTATGAAACAACCGTAGGAATGACAAGGGAGGAACATTATTATACATTGTCAAATTTCATTGCAACACAAAAAGAGATGGTTCCAACAGAAAAGCAGAATAATTTAGAGAATTTTATTCCAGAAAGATAATTACAACCCTTGTCAAAGGCTTTCTCACTCTATTTTAAATTGTTTAATGTCAATGAAGATACATTCTGTTATGTTTTAACTTTAAAAACAGACTATTTTATATCTGTATATCTTTCTATATATTTATCTCCCATCAAATACCAGCGCAACTGGTGTTGATTATCAGATGAATCACACAGAATCATCAGTAAGAAAAATCCTTCTAGTTTTACGTCAGGAAATATATAGGATTAACTGTTTAGCTAATCATGAACTTCCAACTTCATTATGATAAAAAGAGTTCATTCTTCATTATATCAATTATAGGTTTTCACATTCTATGTAAAAAGAGCACAGTAATTTGGGACAATCTTTGGCATTAATTCTACAGAAAATTCATGTTTAAAAAAAAAATCCTACAATACGTGGAACCCACACTTTATTTTTCATATGCAGCATATCTGTTATTAAAGAAGATGAAAACAGTGTGTAAAATAAAACTACAACTGTTTATACACCCCCCCAATAAGTACAAGGTTTTCAAGGAAAGAAGCAACACTGAATAAACTGTAAAATTAAGTATTTTGAAATCTAACTAAATTGCCATTTTTACCTACCATTTGAAAAACAAGGTCTTTGCTTTCACTAGCAGTGTGAAATTCCACTCTACTAGCCTTAAAAACATTTTTTTTAATCAGCAATATAAAACAAATTTACTAAAAAGTACATGCACAAAATTTGAATTTAGGCACACACAGTTACACAATTTGTGTATGGAAATTTCTGTTCTTGATAACCCATATGTAACACAGGCAGATCAGGTTCCATCTCATGAAGGGGCTGCTAGGCATCACTCAACACTGGCAAATGCATAACTAGAAACACATCTAGTTTATGCATGTGTTAGCATTGTTATAGTAGATGTTTAGTCTTTATGAAATGCTTGAAGGATGCTGCATGTATTAATCCTACTTAATATCTGTACCCCATGTTATAAGGTAATATTTAAATGCTTGTTCTCTAATTATAAAGGTATTTGCTCAGAAACTATAAACCCGGTCAGAAGAGAAGTATTACAAGGTGTGAAATATACAAGAGGTGTCATTTCCTCTCCAGTAAAAGAAGGTCCATAGACACCGAACAAGCCATTGCGAAACATCAGTGGACAAAAGACTTTGTTGATTGCTCACCCCTCCTCAAGAACAGGAGATATGCACAAGCGCTCATGCCATCAGCTTGAACTCTGGGAGACGGGAATATAAAATCTGTGATAAAAAAGAACTCTATTGCTAAGCTATGAAGGGCAAACATATGTAAGTATAAACAAGGGATCCCAAACTATTTGGCCAGGATTAATCTTGGAGGATTTGTGCATCTTGCATATTACAGCAGTTACCACCACCTTTTGGAACTGAAGACCATAACTCACTTGTGTGTGTTTACCTGCCGTAACCTTTTAAATAACTAAATTTTATTTTTTCTTGATTAATAAATAGTTAATTTATTATGGGATTGATTGCAAGTGTTGTCTTTGGTGTAGGATCTGGGGTGCAATTAATCTAAGTGGAGTTCCGTAAGGGTCTGTTTTGGGACCCGTACTGTTCAATATCTTCATCAATGATGTAGATATTGGGATAGAGAGTACGCTTATTAAGTTTGCAGATGATACCAAACTGGGTGGGGTTGCAACTTCTTTGGGGGATAGGGACATAATTCAAAATGACCGTAGCAAGTTAGAGAAATGGTCAAAGGTAAACAGGATGAAGTTTAATAAAGAGAAATGCAAAGTGCTCCACTTAGGAAGGAACAATCAGTTCCATACATACAAGATGGGAAGCGACTGTCTAGGAAGGAGCATGGCGGAAAGGGATCTAGGGGTCATAGTGGACCACAAGTTGAATATGAGTCAACAGTGTGATGCTGTGGCAAAAAAAGCAAATATGATTCTAGGTTGTATCAACAGGTGTGTTGTAAGCAAAACTCGTGAAGTCATTCTGCCGCTCTACTCTGCACTAGTTAGGCCTCAGCTGGAGTACTGTGTCCAGTTCTGGGCGCCACATTTCAAGAAAGATGTGGAGAAATTGGAAAGGGTACAGAGAAGAGCGACAAGAATGATTAAAGGTCTAGAGAACATGACCTATGAAACCAGGCTTCATGAACTGGGCTTGTTTAGTTTGGAAAAAAGAAGATTAAGGGGGGACATGATAGCGGTTTTCAAATAGCTAAAAGGGTGTCACAAGGAGGAAGGAGAAAATTTGTTCCTCTTGGTTTCTGAGGACAGGACAAGGAGTAATGGGCTTAAAGTGCAGCAGGGGAGGTTTAGATTGGACATTAGGAAAAAATTCCTAACTGTCAGGGTGGTCAAATATTGGAATAAATTGCCAAGGGAGGTGGTGGAATCTCCCTCTCTGGATATATTTAAGAACAGGTTAGATAGACATCTGTCAGGGATGGTGTAGACGGAGCTTGGTCCTGCCTTGAGGGCGGGGGGCTGGACTCGATGACCTCTCGAGGTCCCTTCCAGTCCTATGATTCTAAGTGGCCAGTTTTTGAGACTGGGAATAATCTGCATATTGTGATTTTGGTGAATGGGATGAGTTCACAAAGGCAAGTTTGTCTGAACGGCAAGATGAACTGGAGTATCCATGCAAACTGTTTGTTACTCCATGTCAAGACTATGAAGAGTGCTTAAGGAATTCATACTTGATTGGTAAAATTTACAAACAGAACCAGTCTGGGTTTTTACTAGGGATGTAAATAATTGTATAAAAATCTCACTGTGTAACCCCTAAACCCCTAGCAGTTACGCATGCTGCAGGCTCTGCAGTATTGAAGCTTTATATTGCAAAGCCTGCCATGAAGCCTCCTAGGTAGTGGGGCGGACAGCTCCTGCCAGCCCAGCTCCCTGAGCATAGGGTCAGCAGCTCCTGCTGACTTTGGTCCCAGGGAGTCAATGTGTAACCTGTGGCGAGAGGGCAGAGGGGGCTGGTTGGGCTGCCATGGACAGAGTGGGCGGGGAGCTGCTCCAGCCCCTACTGGTTAACTGGAACTGGTAAATCTCACCCATTAAGGGTAAGGCATACTGGTTAACCATTTACATTCTTAGCTTGTGTCCTGGTTTGTAGCAGTTTACCAAGACTGGTATTCACATTTGTGAGCCACTCCATAAAGCCTGAAAGCATATGTGCTTTTTGTGGCTACAACTTAAATGGACTCATCCTGGAAAATCTACTGATTCTTAAACTAATATTAAAAACAGGATGGAAAATGGCTCAATCTCCTTCATTAGCTTTCTGAACTGTCAGCATTATATGTCACATCATTTTGCAGCAAGTTTGTCACTTCCGACTACAGAATGAGAAATGTCTATTATGAACAAAGTTTCAGTTTATTCAGTGTGCCTCAGTCTGGCAAGAAGTGCTTCGTGCCTTGTGAACATTTTGATTGGTGGGCCAAGCACGTTTTCTATAAAACTTTCTGCATTTTATAGGAAAATTTAATTCAAACTTCACATTTTACACAATATTTGAGATTAGAAAGAAATTACTCTAGCCAGGTAAAAATTGAAAGGAAAAACACGTAATTTGTTTATCATTTTTAGTAATGTGATTACTATATTGCAAAGCATATTTACTGCATACAAAGACAGTCAATTTGAGCCTAGAAATAGTGATTATGTACCTGAAGTACTAGCAAATGATCCTTTTAGACTTTGTACTGAGAGATTATCTGAAGGGTCTCTAAAAGCAAACAAACAAAGAACAGTTACAAAAACAGACACAACGGAAAAGCAGTACAGTAATGTAAGCTACTGTTGGCAAACTTTCAATCACAAAAGGTATTTTGCATTGTTTCTCACTCCAATTTTCTAAAAAAAATGTAATGGAGATTTTCAGCATATATTTACAAATTAAGTCCTGTATTTTTGATTGGTTAAGAAATGCCAAGACACAAGTAAATAATTTTTAAAAAAGCCTATCTTCAGCATGCAAATTAAACAGCAAAAATTTCTTGCCACTTTCACTATTTGTAAAAGGAGATGTTTTAGAAACCGGCTTTCTCTTTCACAACCTATCTACTCATATATAGGATCCTGGATTTATATCATATAATATTGCTTCTGTGACATGACTGGCATGTTAACGTCAATGAATAAATGTCAAACAGGAAAGATAGTTGGACTTTATGGCCTGATCAAACATGAGGAGATGGGCGGAAGAAAGAGCTTTTCTTGCAAACAAAATTATTAAGACACACCCACAAAGCTAGACTTTGCTTCAAATGTGTGTCAAAAGAAATTTCTTTTTGCAGAGGTAAATTTTGGAAAGCATTCAAGACTAATACTGACGGCCAATTATTGCATGTACATGTGTGATAGTATAAAAGTAAGGACCTAATTACTCGGTCTGCACTTGTACTTTCACATGCCCATTTGCATACTTCAATGATTCTAGACAATGGAAGAATTTTACGGTAAGCTTTTTGGGGCAGGAACCTCTTTTGTTTTATTTTTGTGTAGTATCTGTTACAATGCGGTCCTCCTAGTCCACTCATGAGGCTAATAGGTGCTACTGCAATACAACTTTAGTTTGCTTTATTAAATGACCTCTTATTTTGACAACTCCTGTTCCCTATTTATGCAGCTACCTGTTACTTCTTTCATCACAAACTTTGGTCTTCAGTTTTTGGGCCAGGTGTTCTATTAGATCAGTCTCTAAAATCCTTTTCTCCGTCTGCCTTTCCTTCTCGAAGGATTTCACCTACAAAATGGTAATTTAACATTTTAATCAGTCACAGATTGCTAAATCTGAAGATCTGCATAAATATACTGTGGAAACAAAGAAAATTAAGTTTGATTACAGTTATCACCTATTAAAGATATAATTATCAGATAGAGTAAGACAGAACCTGTTTATCTGATCACTGGCCAATTAAATCCCCTGGGTTAGTTGGAACGATTTCTGCAACTGAATAATAATTTCTTTTGCATTTTCACTGCTTAGACTTAGCAAGTTGCACTTATTAAAATAGGAGAATGACCTTTGGTTAGTGTACAAGGGAAAATATTGTGTTAAACATGGGGTTCTCTTTTAAATTAAGGGATTTATTTGGAATGTGGCTGACTTTCACTGAATTTGCAGAGATAACTGTCCAGCATTTAAATCTACACAGATTTGCTCTTTTTTAATTAATTATGAAAAGACTAATTAAACTAGAGAATCCCTATGCCATTTAACAGAACAACGGGTTCTTTATATTTTTGCTCTGATGTAAGAAATACCATCATTAGAGATTAAAAAATTAAATGTGTTTTTTTAAACTGACTCTTAAGTGAGTTGTAGCTCTCAAAAGCTTATGATCTAATACCCTAATAAATTTGTTAGTCTTTAAAGTGCCACCAGACTTTTTTTTTTTTTAATGCCTAGATACATCACTGTGATCAAATGATTGTCAAGATCAATTAGCGTAAGAAGAAGATAGATAATGGAAGTAAGTCAAAGGCATGTTAATATTATACATAATAGCTGTATTATATAATCATTCCATATAGGAGCAAAGATTGCGATCTTTTAAAAAATATATACAAATACATCACAGATAAAAGATAAAAGAGGAAGAAGACTGGGGCTAGTGGAAAAACTAGGAAGATGGGTCTACTATGCATCCACTATCCATTGTTCAGAGTAATTTTCTACTATTTATTAATTCTGAAACTATATTTGGCTTAAAGGCCAAGTTCTAAATTATACAACACTTTTCCCAGAAAATATTGTGTTAGCCCTATAAAAACAGACAGAAAAACAGATTATTCATCTGATTTATTTACAAAAATTCTCCCCAATCCAACCTTTACCTTTACGTGACTTCCTTCTTTCTCAGAGACAAGAGCTACGTATGTAATCCCAGAACATTTACAATATTCTTGCAGTTCTTCTTGGGACTAGAACAAGAAAAAATAATAGTAGAGAAGTGGGACAGAGTACAAAATGCCAATGTAGACAATCAAAATCACATGTATGACTGGAAATACATCTATAGTATATGTACCAACCTTCTGAGTAATGAAAAGCTTTAAACATCAGTACAGGAAGAATAATTTTTTTTGTGGAGGTCTTTATTTTAAAGTTTCAAAACATATAACTCACTAGAGTATGTTGCACCAGGATTTGGAAATGGAAGCTGGATATTTGTGTCTTTTGCATCTGTTAGCAAGGATAGACTATGAAGATCTATTCTCCCAGTGTTTGTAACTCATTACTTGTACATAGAGATTTGCCCAGATGGATCCCTGTCTCTGTGTGGAGTTTCACTGTCTTCAACTGGACTTTCCAAAGGATGACTCTCTGTGCAGCTCTCAGTGAAGAATCAGTTTGTCAGCATTAGCTGTCGAGGCAGAACACTGTCCAAGATTAAGTGCAATCAAGAAACTGCAACATATCATCTCTGAACAGCCTCACAAGGAGGCCAGCAAGGGTCAATGTAAACAGGAAAAAAACAAGTGATCTGAAGGTTATTAAACACCAGTTATACTTGCCCTTCAACAGCATATGGTCAGATGTAGAAAAAAGAATGAAAAGTAGGGAAACTGTTGATGGTAGAATGGCAAAAGAGTACTGTAATGTCAGCAAGGCAGCTGAGTGGTTGAGAACTCTCTGCTTTAAAGCATTCTGAGTGTGTAGAAGTACAGCTCACTGCATTTGAGAGAATGGGCAATTCCCATTTACCATCTGTCATTCACCAAGAAGCATATGTACAAATCAACTGAACCAGACTGCCAAAGGGTATGTCTACACTACAAAGTTAATTTGAAATAACAGCCGTTAGTTCGAATTAACTTTAATAGGGGCTACACATACAAACTGCTAGTTCTAATTTAAATCGAACTAGTGGAGCGCTTAATTCGAACGAGGTAAACCTCATTATACGAGGACTAACACTTAGTTCGAATTAAGTAGTTCGAATTAAGGGCTGTGTAGCCACTTAATTCAAACTAGTTGGAGACTAGCCATTCCCAGGCTGCCCAGGTAACCACTCTGGGACAAACCAGGGAAACTCTTCTGCCTCCCTCCCGATCCCAGAGCCCTTAAAGGGGCACAGTCTGGCTACACTGCTTGTGCCAGTTGCAAGCCTGCCAGCACCCAGCCAACAGACCCTGCACCTGGCACGGAATGAGCCAGCCCTCCGCCTCTTCCCAGGACGAGGCTGGCGGCTCACAGGAGCCTGCCCGGGGCCGTAAGAGGCGGGCACCTGCCTGGTCTAGTGCGGAGACCGTGGACCTCATCGAGTTTTGGGGGGAGGCCTCCAACATCCACGAACTCCGCACTAGGCACAGGAATGCAGCCGTCTAGGGCAAGATGGCTGCCAGCCTGGCTACCAAAGGCCACATGTGAACCCAGGAGCAGGTTTGCATGAAAATCAAGATGGTCCAGTGAGACCCCCAACCCTGAGCTTATAACATAAGAATGACCATACTGGGTCAGACCAAAGGTCCATCTAGCCCAGTAGCCTATCTGCCAACAGCAGCCAGCACCAGGTACCCGGGAGGGGATGGACCGAAGACAATGACCAAGCAATTTGTCTCGTGCCATCCATCTCCAGCCTTCCACAAACAGAGGCCAGGGACACCGTTCCTACCCCCTGGCTAATAGCACTCCATGGACCCAACCTCCATGAATTTATCTAACTTCTTTTTAAATTCTGTTATAGTTCTAGCCTTTACAGCCTCCTGTGGCAAGGAGTTCCACAGGTTGACTATGTGCTGTGTGAAGAAGAACTTTCTTTTATTAGTTTTAAGCCTGCTACCCATTCATTTCATTTAGTGTCCTCTAGTCCTTATATTATGGGAACTAATGGAGAACTTTTCTTTATTCACCCTCTCCACACCACTCATGATTTATATACCTCTATCATATCCCCCCCCAGTCTCCTCTTTTCTAAGCTGAAAAGTCCCAGACTCTTTAGCCTCTCTTCATATGGGACCTGTTCCAAACCCCTAATCATTTTAGTTGCCCTTTTCAGAACCCTTTTCAAGGCCAAAATATCGTTTTTGAAGTGAGGAGACCACATCTGTACACAGTACTGAAGATATGACGTACCATAGTTTTATACTTCCCCTCCTCCTTCTTCCCCTGGTTTCCCCTTCCAGTTCCCTCCTCCCACGTTTCCACCTCTCCTCTTCCACCCTCTCTCACCTCCTTTTCCCAGTCTCCCCAGAGGTTAATTACCCCCCCCCCCCCCCCAGTTTTGTTAAATAAAGAGAGTTTCTATTTTCTTTGATGGATAGTTTCATTTTTGGGGGTGAAAGTATACTTTGTTTTTATATTGTTGATGTATGTTGATAAAATGCATTTTTGGGAAAGATTTTTGTCAAATGCTTGTCCAGGATCTCCAGAATCTTGGGTGTTTTTCAATAAAGCTGTCTCCGCTACATGTCATTCCATGGAAGCAGCATAACTCAGTGGATATGGCACTGTATTTGGAATGAGGAGACTTAATTCTGCTTTCACTGTTGATCCTATGCAGGACATATTCAGGGCCCAATGAATTCAGTAAGTGTCTTTCTACTGATGATAGTGGCTTTGTATCATGCCCTCAAAGAGTAAACATGGCCATGTCACCTAATTTGTCACTCTAAAATGAAGATTATGATGCTTACATTGTAAAAGGTGATGAGCACTACAGAGGAAAAATATTATAAAAGGAAAGGTAATCTTCGATGACTTAAGGATAGCTGAATTGCACCCAGATGCTCACTATTATGATTCTATAAATGAATAACCTCTAAGAGGAAGCTTTAGCAACACCAGACTTTGTGAAACTGACACACAGTTAACAAATAAGTAGATAGCCTCTTTACCTGGGACCAGTCATACATGATATCCACTGGAATTCCCGCACTCCAGAGTTTCTGAACAATATTGATGGCTCTTGTCATTGACATCTGTCCCACACTCACAACCAACAGATCACAAGAGCCCAGAGTAACCTGGAAGAAAAGAAGAAGTGAGGGGAACAGTCTGAGCAATGAAAGCTTGTTTTCCAGTGTAAAAATGTTGACTTTACTGGAGAGCCAAAGCACTTTTGTGCTGCTTTTCAAGCAAATTAGGCAGAGATTAGGAGATGCTTCATTACTAAGCATTTTTTAAAACTGAACTCTTTAGCAAATCTTACCCTGTTCCACATAAAGCACTTGCAAAGCCTAACCCAGTGAGTTACCTAGCTGTGCCTCCTCCCCATTTAGAAGCATTAATTTTCTTCCTCACAAAAAATATACACCTTCTGCTGTGAGTGAAACTGTTCTATGACTTATGTAGATGAAAAGAAGAGCTAGGGACAAAACATATTTTAATAGAGGAGAGAGAACATGAGACTACATACTTGTTTGAAGCAAGAGGGAGAGAAAAAGATACAAAACACTGAATACATTTCAAAAGGATTTTTTTATGCAATTAAACAAGCTATGAATTACATGGGAGCAAATAAAATGCACCATATCTTGAGGTTTCTATTATTGTATGGAATTATTTTGAGACACATTTTAACCTCTTAATATTTCTTGACTATCTATAGCTACCTAGATTCTGAAATGATAGAAATCAAAAACTTACAGAGTCCTCCATATTAGAAACTGCAGCAGTTATTTTATCTATAGCAATACTGACTCCAACAGCAGAAGGAAGAGGTCCTACTGTTTGCGGCCCTCTGAACTGTGGAATCTGAAAAGACAAGAAACGATGTCATTAGTCAAGTATCAAAAAAGTATATCCTTAAAAAAAAAAAAAAAAAAAGCTAAAGTATACACACCAGATGGTCATATCTGCCTCCAGCTGCAAGAATTTCAGGCACAGTTCTTTGTCTGCGTTTGATGTATGCTATAAACTGAAAGATGACTCCATTATGCTGTTGCACTTTGTAAACAAGTCCTAAATTTATAGATACCTGCAAATGAAAAATGAATCTCATGTAAAATATGAAAATGTACACATCAGCATTTCTTGAAAAGCTAACACATTTTCTCTGGTGTTGAGCAGATTTAATACTGTAATTAAAATATTGATCCCTGAAGAAAAATGGATTCAGCCAAAAAATCTGAGCAGAGAAAACAATATCTTAAATCTAAAGCATCATAAGGGGACATGAACTACCAAATATTCTGTATAAGTCCCAAATAGCAAGCCTTTAGAGAAAACAAATGACTTCAATTATTACCACTTGTATTTTGGACATTTGTTATATGTTCAGAATATAAAATTGTCAAAGAACCCCTTATTATTATCAGTAATTTGTATATAGAGAGAATTAATTTTCAGATAAGAATGCAACTGAAATAATCCAAATACATAGCTATAGGTATTCTTTAGCTGACTGACTGACTTTTAGGTCCTACTCTGAAAGGAAGAATCTAAAAACTGAAGTCACTATTGGAGTGCGTCTACACAGCACAGTTATTTTGAAATAACAATGCTACACAGTAATTCCATTCTTTTGAAATAAATTTGAAATAACGGAAGGCTTATTCCGACTTCTGTAAACCTCATTCCACGAGGAATAACACTTACTCCGAAATAGCTATAGGGTGGATGCTCCACTGCTGCTATTTCAAAATAGCTCCTCCTCAGGGCCATTCAAACAAATTACTCCCCAGTGCCTCCTGGGGCTCTAAATCGAGATACTGCATCCACTTAGGGAAGCCTGCCTCGGACTAATTTTGAGGCTTCCCTGTAGTGTAGACGTGTTATATCAAAATAAAGGTATTTCAGAGTATTTCTTCCGGAATGGTTTGTTTAGAAATAAGTGTGCAGTGTAGATGTACCCTTGGTGTTTATCATATACAACATCACAATTTAATGGTGCTAATTCTGATGCCTGAGGAAAGGCTTATAAAGGCAGAGATGATGTACAGAGACATAAATCAATGAATTTATAGTCCAACTGCTATACAAACCTGAAGTTTTATACCAAGCTTCTTTAAAAGACCCATGATTTCTTCCAGATCTTTCATGCCATGCTTTACTAGCTGGGTGACACCAGTTTTTTGTTTTATCATTGTGTTTATCAAAGGGGTTACATCATTCAATTCTCCCTTGTGCTCAATAAATCTGTACAGTCGACATAGCTGAAAATATACACAGATAGAATACCATTCACGTGCTTGTGCAGAAGGCATATGAACAACAACATAGCATTTGGTTTGTTGTGGCTAACGGTTTACCATGTATACTTGTTTTGCAGAATAGACTAATTCTCCTTAATAATTTGGAGGAGGGAGTGGACACATGAGAATTCCTAATCAGGACAGGAAAAAGTTGGATGACAAGAGATCTCTCTCAACCTGTTCTTTATACTCATGCATCTAACTTTGCATAATACTATTTAGAATCTCACACATTTTTCCTTCTAGAAATCTCAATTCTGCAATATTCCATTTGCGCTTTGAACATCTGCATAATCTGAAACACAAATCTTAAAGAAAAGGGAGAAACCCAGAAAAAAAGTGATGCTGAAAGAGACAAGACAGGCTATTTCCAAAAAGTTAAGACAGCAAAGAGGTCAATGCCAATTCAATTGCAAATGCAGAAGTGACATCTCTATACAAGGCATGGCACATGCTTAAATTAGGTTTTAATGCGTTTTGTTGTAAATAAAGTATTTATATCAATTTATAGGGAAATAAAAATATGTGGAGTGATGAACTACTTACACTGTTTGATGACAGAGAAAGATTACAAAATTTGGCTTCTACTTCTCTTTTCGTTAACTTTTCAGTCTAAAGTACAACAAAAAATATTATATTGTAGCATGTTTTTAGAAAATTCACTTTTGAGAAAAAAAGTTTACTAATTGTTTGTGACAAAAATTAATAATGCAGCTCCTTGGTTGCATTTTGTAATTTAATTAAAAAATTTCCCCCCCATTTCAATCAATTACTCTCTGAAATAATAATGAAAACAATGGCAAAATGTTTACTTGTGTCTCAGTGACTCCATATCTGCTTTTGGTCATTTTACAGGTAAAAAGGTCTATTTAAAAGTGAGCTTCTGCTTAAACGAATACAAAATGTAATACTAAACAGAAATATTACATTAACTTAAAAAAAAAAATCAAATCTATGGTAGTTGTTTGTTGGGATTTGAACAACCCTCTATAGTGCTCACAAATAAAAAGGACTAGTCCATTTTTTCTGATTAAACTCTGAAGTAGACTATAAAACAATAAAAATACATCTGAATGCAATGTTCTGAGGTTTAACAATCTAGGATGTTATTAATCAATAGGTAAAGAACCCCCCATCTGTGTTTTAAGATAACAGTTCTCCTATAAGGAGATCGCAGGAAAAGATTTAATACAAACTGATGATCTGGAATAATCCACCACTTTTACTATATGGTTAGGTTTAATATATTCCTTGGTAAATTATGAAAGTATTATTACATATATTTAAAGATGGATTCATAATTAATGTGGCACTTTAGTTATTAAACTGATCTCTACAAGAGTCATTTATATCTTACCACTGCATCATACAGAATGATGTAGACTTGATTGAGTTTATCTTCTGGTATCCCACAGTGCAAAAGTATAGCTTTCAATAGGGAAGTGTGGTTCAAGTAAATACTATAGTTTCTTTCCTATCAGAGGAAAAAATATCCTGTTTTACTGGCATTCCCATATGCAAAATAGCTTTTCTGTTTCTCATAACTAACTTTCATTCTCCCCATCCCCTTAACTCCTTTCTGTATACAGGCAGTCCCTGACTTATGTCAGATCCACACTTACGAACAGGGCTTTCTCGCCCCGGAGCTCACAGGCAGCGGTCAGCCACCTTGACCTCCGGGGCGAGAAAAACTGCTCCCGGTGCCCCTGGTCTGCTGGAGACCGTCTCCAGCAGACCAGGGACACTGAGCAAACCCACAGCAGCGGCGTGTTCCCCCGCTTCTGAGGCTTTGCCAGAGCAAAGCCTCAGAAGCGCGGGACCCCGCCACGGCTGCGGGTTTGCTCGCGGTGCCCCTGGTCTGCTGGAGACGGTCCCCAGCAGACCAGGGGCACCAAGAGCAAAACGGGTCCCGTGCCAGAGCAAAGCCTCAGAAGCGAAGCACCCCGCCGCTGCGGCTTTGCTCCCCGTGTCCCTGGTCTGCTGGGGGAGGGGGGGCGCAGCTAGTGTGCCCCCCCCCAGCAGACCAGGCTTTTGTTGTGGACCCTAGGGCAGAGCAGCTGGGGCGCTGCCGGTTGGTCCCGCAGCGCCGCTCTGGGCACTACTGGACCAACCCGGCAGCACCCCAGCCCTCTGCCCCAGGCGTCCTGATTCAGCCGCTGCTGGTCAGTTTCAGCAGCGGCTGAATCAGGACGCCTGGGGCAGAACAGCTGGGGTGCTGCTGGGTTGGTCCAGTAGTGCCAAGGAGCCGCGCTACTGGAGCAACCCAGCAGCACCCCAGCTGCTCTGCCCCAGGCGTCCCAAGTAAGCCGTTGCTGAAACTGACCAGCGCTGACTACAGGAAGCCCGAGGCACAGTTGCTCTGCCCCGGGCTTCCTGGAATCAGCTGCTGATCAGTTTCAGCAGCAGCTGACTTGGGGTTCTTAAGTTGAATTTGTATGTAAGTCAGAACTGGCGGTCAGTTTCAGCAGCGGCTGAATCTGGACGCCAGTTCCGACTTACATACAGACTCAACTTAAGAACAAACCTAGAGTCCCTACCTTGTACGTAACCCGGGGACTGCCTGTACTACAGAACTGTGTACAGAATTTGTACCATTTTAAATCTTCAATGTGAGGATTAAGAGAGACAGACTCTCACTCACCTAAAAGAAGATAGCCATTATTTCAAACAGTGCTGTCAAAGTGTTCAATATTGTTTATATTGTCAAAAAGACTGCTCATTGGATGCTGTACTTCAAAAACATTTTTTCATTTACAGTTTATATTACACTGACTCAGTTTTCAAGTTTTAGAAAAAAATTGAAATATTTAGTGTGTTACAAGGTGAGAAGATCTTTTTCAAGTCATTGTTCCTACATATTTCTTTATTTACAATTCCCTATCTAATAAAATAGCCTTTTATAGTTAAAAAAAATGAAAGAATGAAAAATGTTCATTAGTCAAGGAGGTTGGGTGAGGGAACAACCTGTAGTACTGGAAATTCTTGAATGATTTCAGAAATTGTGTAGATTGTTTCTGCAATAGGTAAAAAGCTGTTTCCAGTAGAAGTGATGATGTCAAATGCACATTCTAGGAGTTCTTTGGGGTGACAACGGTCTAACTTCCGAGGTCTGTATACACGCTCTATACAATATCTACAAAAACACCAAAGGAGGAATCAATGCAATATATTCAGTGCTGTAGTTTATTACTCATTGTGTAGAAAGTTACATGTGCAACAGGTGAATGTTAGTCCTATTTGGATATGAGATAATCCCTCCCAGCCATTTTCTTACCTTTTCAAGTTTGATATATTATTTCTAGCTACAAATCTTGCAAAAGGAATCTGAAAACACACAAAAAAAAGGTGGGTGAGACAAATACACATAGCTTAGGTCTCACTTATGCTTGTAGGATAATGTTTAATTATACATCATGCAAGTACTTTCATTCTCCCATCTGTAATATTATCTCAGAAAATGTGTATTTGTCAAAGCTAAATGGTTTTAAGTATCTTTGGTGTATCTTTTAGAAAAATGGTGTTCACCCATTGAGAGGGCAAGCACTCAGTTTTTCAACTGTGCAGATGCAAGAGGTAAACATTGCAAGAGATTATGGCGTTAGCAAAACACACACACACACACACACACCCAAAATACTAACCAAGACTCTATGGCCTGGTCTACAGTAAAGGGGAAAGTTGACCTAAGATATGCAATTCCAGCTACTTAATTACTTAGCTGGAGTCAAAGTACCTTAAATCAAGTTTTGATGCTGCCCCACACAGCAGGAAGTTGATGGAAGCACATACTTCTGTTGACTTCCCTTACTCATCATGAAGATCAGGACTTCTGGCGCCAGTGGGAACAACTTCTCACTTTGAATTAGAAGCTCTTCACTAGACCCGCTAATTTGAACCCCAGAAAATCAACTGTGGCAGAGTCAATCTTCTCTGTAGTGTAGATGATCCCTACGTGTTGTTAACAAAACCCTAATTCCAGGGACACTGAAGCTGAATAAGCTTCCTTATTCAGTTAATACTTCTGTAACCAACACATCTTAGGAAACCACTCATTCCAACAGAGAGAAAAATTTTGGTGGTCCTCACAATATGGATAGCATTTCATCTAATTCTTCCTTTTTATTACACTAATATCATTGGTTTAAAACCGGAGTAATAGAGGCAGAAGGAATTAGATATTCTAACTAGCACTATTGAAGGATGACACTAAAAACATCTCTAGCCTTCTTCATTTTACTTTTAAAACTATAAATGTGAAATTGGGTACAAGGTAGTTGCATATGTAATTGATAAAGCTGCAAAGAAACATCTGGTTAATAATTACAGAGGAGACAAAGACAGCAAACAAAATAAATGACTAGCTGTAGTCAGACAGTGCTTGTTTTGTTGACAGAAGATAATCAGCAGCTGTGATGTTTCAAAATAGATATTATAATGAGAAAAATAAAATACATGGATTCTTGGAAATGTCATGCAGACATGAGGGTCAAAGGCTAAGCAGCTAACAGTTATGTATGTAACACTTGATGAAAATTGAATTCAGGTTGGGTTTTGCTGGCCTGGCAGCCTTAGGACCTGACTGATCCTGAACAAGGGGATTTGCCAGATCAGGAAAGGTCCCTCCCCTCATGGCCTGTGCTGCCACCAAACTAGAGCTCCAGCCTGCTCCAACTGCTGCCCCAGGTCCCCTGGGGCTCTCTAGATGCTCCTGGCCCCACTACTGCTGGGGCTGGAGTTCCATGGCCAGAGCTGAAAACTAGGGCACAGCTCTGCAGCCACCTGGCTCCCCAGCCACTGAGGCTGGAGCTCCCTGGCTGCTGGAACCAGAACAGGACTGGAGCTCTGTAGCCTGGGTCAGGGCCAGAGCTCCCCTGGTTGCCACTGGGGTCAAAGCTCGCTGGCCACTGCCAGACTAAAGCTTCCCAGCTGTTGGAGCCAGGGAGAACCACTGGGGCCAGAACTCCCCACCAGTAGAAGACTTGTCAGGAATCCATCAGGATAACCCCGCCTGACTGATGACACTCATGTCGGGGTCACCAGTGTTGTCAGTCAGGCAGGGTCATCCCAATGGGTTCCTGACAGGTCTCCTACTCCGTCTATGATGATAAACTTTTGGCTGCATGCGTGCGCTCCAGTCATAATGGATTAACAGGGCTCAACAAATAGTGTAATCTACTCGCCCGTGGCCTCCGGCGTAACCACTCTGTAGCCTCCAGCCAGGGTGCTATGTGCCTCTCCCCAGGCTGCCCGAGCCAGGGGCTGGCTGGGCACCCATCAGACAAGGGGCGCTCAGCCGCACGCTGGCACCAGAGGGGCTGCCCGTGGCGGGTAGATTACACCCCGGAAGAGCCGACATTGAACGATCTGTGCATGCGCAGAGCGCAGAATTGCACGGCTGGCAAGCGGGACTCGCCGTCACTCGGCGAGCCCTGTGCATTAACCATGCACAATTAGTCAACACGACAGACTCCGAGAAAGCCCCCAGAGACCACAAATCAGATAAGGATTGAAAGCACACAGCTAGGTTTATTGCCAAGTGTAGTACAATAATAGTTGTCAGCAAACAGACTCGCCACCGCACCACTATATATATGTACACTGTGACAATGGACTAATACTCAAATCAATACTCTGGTGAAGTTCAGTTATGATGCAAAAAGTAAGCCACACTTGCAAAGGTTACTTTTTTACACTGGCTATTTTTTTCTATCCTCCTTATCATTTCTGGAAATGTCATCAATTTGGGCTAGAAGAGAGAGTTTGGCAACCAAGGATTAAAGGACAGACACTGTACAATCAGAAGCCTAAATGATGGGAGGAAGACGTAGAAGTCTGTGCCTAAACCTTGATTAGTGAATAAAAAACAATAATAGAAACGACAACATTCCCCAAACCCACTAGCTTAAATTATAAAGTGTATACACCACTTACCCTGAGATCATAAGGAAGCATCAACAGCATGCCACTGTGATCCATGAAATATGAAGCTTCATTATGGTCATACAGTTTCTTATTTCTAGGCATTAGAAGTGGGGTGTGCAGCTTGACAGCTCCTATGCAAAAGCAGTAAAATACAATTCAAACAGAGTGTGCACCATCTCTTCAAAAGCCATTACAAAGAAAAAAAATCCAATTATAAAAGAATCTTAAGTAATATTTGTTTAATATGTGTTACCCTTTGAAATACATTAATTTTGGAAATAAACTGTTATCTTTCTTATTTAATTCTTGTGAAGGGGAGGGAGAAGAAGTGTGTGAGGATAATTACAGAATACCATGAACAAATTTCATATTCCAGATAGAATTCTGAAATCATCATCTGTTTTAATTCCCTCTTCAAACTTCAGCTTCCACAAAGACTTACAGAAGGACAGGTAAGAGTCTCACTAACCTTGTCAATACTATTGTATTTGTCAGGTATAGTTGTTACTAAGTAAGATGAGCTGAGGATCCTTCTTCCAAGGTACTGAAAGGCAAAGTCTAGGAATCCCACAGAGTGGCCCACATGGCAGCACAAAGTATTGCAGTTTAGTTGCCAGGATAATTCTGTTAGCACCTTCAAATCCCAGCTAAAATTCCTTCATTGCATCATTGACAATCTACAGCCTATCCTGGAAAACAATCCCTCTCTCTCATACACCTTGGGAGACAGGCCAATCCTCGCCTACAAACAACCCACCAACTGAAACAAATACTCACCAGCAGACACGTCAATCCAACCTTCGGTAATCTGACATTCCGCTTTATCTGACCCTGCAGCTCCCGGGGACAAAGTGGCGCTGGCAGGAGCGGCATCAGCGACTCCAGGGTGTAGGCCGGGAGAATGGCCCCACTTGCTGCCTGGTCGCTCTCCTGGAGCCGCTGATGCCACCCCTGCCGTCGCCACTTCGTCCCCGGGAGCTGCAGAGTCAGATAAAGCATGGGCAGGGAGAATGGCCCCACTCGCTGCCCCGTCGCTCTCCTGGAGCCGCTGATGCCTACATTCAAAGACCATTTCTCAAATCCATTCAGTACCAGAAAGCAAAAAACAATAACCTACCATGTCTTCTAAAGATCCGGCTGACAGTCTCACATACATGCTGCTGTATCTTGGCTGCTCGAACTGAAAAACAACCCTGAAAACCACCACCACAAAATAAGGAGCTCTAAAGTATATTCAAATACAGCACACATCAACATATTGATACATTTAGAACAGTGATTTTGAAGAGTTTTAGAATGATCAGAATAGGGATGTAATAGTGTAGTCAATTAACTGAGCAAAAGCTTATATGTTAATGCTATAGAGTACATGCATTCTCCCCTCCCCTCCTCCTCCCTGGCCAGTGAATTTTTTAGCAGGCTGGCCAGCAGCCCGGCTCATTCCAGGCTCACGCTAGCTCCGGGACCTACTGTCACTGTGGCTTTGCATTTAAAGCGTATTAGGAGTCAGCTGGACAGGCAGCCCAGCTCAGTTCCAGCTTGAGCTGAACCTAGGAGCTCAGCCCCTCCCTGGACAGGGGCTGCTGTCACCCCACACTGCTGCCTCTGTGTCAAAGGCAACAGTGCGGGATGACAGGCTGCTGGTCCATGAGGCGAGCTTGTTTTTAAACTGGCTACCCTCGCAGATCACCTCCCACCTGGCACCCCATGCTGCTGCCTCTGATATAGAGGCAGGAGAGCGGAGTGGCAAGGGGCTCCTCAGTAGGGTAGCCAGATGGTTTCAACAAAAATACCAGACACACTTGACATTACATCACCATCTACATTACATCTTATTTAGAAAATACCGGACATTTATATTTTCTCAATTTGTTTCTCGAACAGAAAACTCAAATACTGGATTGTCCACAGTTCAAAACCAGACACCTGGCAACCCTACTCCTCAGGAGCAGGGCCAGAGCGCACGGGCTGCCAGCCCTGCCCCTGGGAACTATAGAATATTTGAGTAACTGATTAGAATGCATAAGGTTAGTCGACTATTCAATTAACCAATATTTAAAATCCCTAAATCAGAAGTAAATCTTGATAGTAGCTATTGAAGGGGACTGTAAGACTGGTTAGAAACAGCTACAAAAATGTGTTATTGACACTTAGATGTGAATATCATGATTTATAATAGTCAAGAGCAACCCTACGCACACAGTTTTTTGACCATTTATTGCCTTACCCAAATTTAGTTTAATTCTTCCCTGAGTATGTAAAATTCAAATGGAGAACAAGATATGAATGAGATTGGAGACATCAGGAAAATTATATTAAATTATCAGTTTATAAGGCAGTGGTTCTCAAAGCGTGGTCTACAACTGTCTTGCAGGTGGGCCATGGGTTTAAGGCTCACTCCCCTGTGGAGGGGAGCCCATGCTTGTGCTCCAGCCCTGCACTCCTTCCCACATAGTTAAAGTGTCAGCACCAACTTCCAGCTGTGTGAGTAGGGGAAAGCTGGGCTGGATCTGGCTCACGGGGTGAAGAAGCAGCTCTATGCACTGCCACTCTTGCTCCTCCTTTCCCTGGCTGAAGGAACGGCAGTGCAGGAAACCGCTCACCCTGGAGGCTTTCCCCGCTGCTCCCATTGACCAGAATCGCAGCTAATTCAAACAGTGGGGGGAGATGCCTAGGATTGGTAGGGTGCACGGAGCCAGGTAAGCACCCCCGATCCTCTTCATGCCCAGACCCAACACCCCCATTGCCCTCACACCCCCTCTCCCATAGACACTCCCCCCACCCTGCTCCTGCACCCACCCTCCTACCTAGATCTCATACTCCCAACCTGCACCCCACCCTCAACCGGCTCCTGCACCCAACCTTCCTGCCAGACTGCCATCCCACTTCTACATTCAGCCTACTATCCAGACCTTGAACTCCCCCATCCCTATCTCATTCCTTGGCAGCCCCCTCCCACACTGAACCCCTCACTTTTGGCCCCATCCCAGAGCCCAAGGGTTCCACAAAATCTACTAGCCCTGTGGAAAGCCCCTGAACCTCCTCACTTCTCTCCCACCCCTGTGAGGCTGGAGCACAAGGAGAGCGAGGTGTCTCATTTGCGGGCCACAGTGAGGATTTGGGGTTTAGGGGAGGGGGGGTGTTTGGTTTTTTGCCTCTAACTTTTGTATAGCCCCCAACAAATTTTTCTGTAGGCCAATGGTCTCTGATCACAAAAAAAGGTTCCCCACCCACAACATAAATAAAAGACAAAGTTGAAACCTTTTTTTATGGATAGAAATAAATATTTTATTTAAAATGAAGTTTGGTAAACCAATATGATAACTTTAAAGAGCTTAATCAGTTTAATGATTTTGATTAATATTTCCTTTCTTAATGGTTATTTATGCCCCCTAATGATATAGCTGCATATTTCTGTTTTTATACTCCAGTAGCCTACTACGAATAAATTAGTATTATGGTATTTAGAGATAAGCAAAGGCATTTTGTCATCATGAGTGGGTGGCTGGTGGTCTGTGTAAAAGGGATGCATTGAGAAGGGTGGACAGTAGGCCAAAACGTTTGAAAATCACTGTTATAAGGGGACATTAAGCACTGAGGTAAAACATTATGATGCACAGTTTTGAGCTGAGTTACATCTGTATTTCCTTGGTTGGAGTTACTATACAATCAATTTAAAACTAACCTTCAGCATATCGCTGTCGTAGGTGTAATCCATCGCTGGAGAGATGCGTTGTGAAAATATGTGACCCATCATAGTCCGGTAAGCTTTCCCATCAACATTTGCTAAGGTATGATGAAGCACTTCATGAAGTTCTGATTCTTCCATTTGGGGTGGTGGGAGATGTTCACTTTTTAACAGCTCCACAGCAGTTGGTCGTGTTGCAGGATCATGGCTCAACAACCAAGTAATAACCAATTTCTACCAATTAAAACAAAATATATTTACGAATTTAACTCCTATTAAAAACATCTTCTGGTATGAATATTTAAGTAAGCAGTGTCAGTTATATTACTATGTCAGTGAGAGATTCATGTATCGAAAAATTTAGATACTATTTGAATCTTGAGAGAAAAAAATTCTTTCCTCATTTATTTCTGAAAATCTTTAATTAGGATATCTACAGAGAAAGAATGCTAATATGTCTAAAAACACATCCCTGCCCAGAACAAGACTCTTGGGATGTTGTATAACATCATAACAGACTCAAAAGGATATAAAAACACAATACAAGGTAAAATAAGATATTAAATACTATATTTGACAGAAGAAATGCTGATAAAAAGCATTTAATAAGGATTTATAAAAATACATATGTAATACATACATAAAAGCAGGAATCTTTCTGGCAGATGAAGATTCCATTTGTTGGCTATTTGGCCAAAAATTAAATAAAGGTGGCGTCCTTCGTCTCTGTTTGCCAGAAGCTGGGAATGGGCAACAGGGAATGGATCACTTGATGATCTGTTTTGTTCATTCCCCCTGGGGCATCTGGCATTGGCTACTGTCAAAAGGCAAGATACTGGGCTAGATGGACCTTTGGTCTGACTGAGTATGGCCATTCTTATGATACTCTAACAAAGAGCCAGATCACTGTTCAGCAGAGCAAAAAAGCCAGAAAACTGAAATTATTGGCTATGCAGTAGGATGTGAATGAGTAACTGGTTAACCGTTAGCCAGTAAGCATCATCCTTACCAGATGATGCTTACCGGGTAATGGTTAACCAGTACCCAGGAGAAGCCTGCCATGGATGAAGGGCTTCTCAAACCCTGCCAGGTCCTCGCACGAGAGTGTAAGCCAGTGGCCCAAGCTGCTCCAGTGGCCTGGAGCCAGTTTCGTGCAGGGCTGGCAACGTGCTCCACATGGGGCTGGGAGGTGGGGTTGGGAGCGGATAGCCAGTCCCACAGGCCCAGGATCTCACTTAACCAGCTAAACGTTTAACCGGTTAACTGATTAATCAGGATTTTACATCCCTACTACCTAAGGATTCTCCTAGTATAAAGAAAATCTCCAGATAGTATTTCAGTGTCAGTTGTATTAATTGCTTCAGCCTTTTGAGCTTTCTTTTTTACTTTGTTCTAGTGTCATGTAATGACTTGGCAGAGATTACTAATTTAAAATGAAGCGAAAAATTAATCGTTACCTTTTTTTAAATGGAGAACACCTAATAATTAAAATGTCTATAATTACCTGCTTTTCATGTTTCACATGATCAAAGTCTTTTGGAAATTCAATAGTACGCTAAGAAAGATAAATATATTTGAATTAGAATAAGGATGCAAACTTGAGCAAGCTAATCTTACTATAACATGCATATATCAGAAACAGCGTAGATATTTTTATTACTCAAAGCAAATAAATTTAGTTATCTGTTATAGTTAAGATTGCCAAGACAGTGTTCTATAATTATTCATAAGCATTTATATGGTGCTTTGTAACACACAGAGTAAGAGTTTACAAGATACAACCATGGCCCTATAGCCTCTATGGGTGAACCAGGAAGGACTAAACCTGTGACCTCTTAATCTAAAAGCTTGTGATTCTTGTGCTTCCGTTAACCTAGAGGAAACAACTTACGCAAACCAAATACGTGGTTCTGTCACTAGAAGAGGACAAATACCACAATAAGTTAATGTGATGTACACAGAAAAACCCAATTTTCTTCATGTGACAAGTAACGTAATTTCCCCCCTTTAGCTTACTATAAAAATACCTTCAAACATTTGGTTGCTATATATAGCATATTGTTAATATACTGCATACTTTTTTTCTTTTCTGTTACTCAGTTAAATATCTGATGGAATCCCTCTCCTCAACCCACCTCCCCCAATACTTATACATACTAGTCTTAGTTGGCTGAGAACAAAGATCCTTTCTGAAGCAGTACTCATGGGGTGGTAGGACATCTCAAAGAATATTATTCCCAGACTGAAAAGGTCAACTTTCTAGGGGAAAAAAATCAAGTAGTAAACCAAACTGCAATAGATGTATTTGTGATCCATAATGATAGTAAGTTATTATCAGACAAAAATAAACATTTTCCATCCTATTCTATGTACTTAGATGGCCCCCATGGCTACAGTAGATAGTGCCTCACAATTTTAAATGTACTTTATCTTCATTACACTCTAATGAGGTAAGAATTACATTTTACTTTGAAAACATTCTTATTTAGAAAATATTCTGCTTATACACTGCACCAAATATATTTCTTCTCTCGAACCACATCTCTATGAAAAGATGATCTTTGTTTATCTAAGTATTTATCTCCTCTGTACTTCCTAGAAGGAGCTGTGCCTTGTCCTCCTTTTCAGGAGTGCTATTCTGTGCTCTGAGAAAGAACCAAAAAAGCAAGTCCTTTCTGGATTTCACTGTGAATACACTTACACTATTACAGTCTGTTTTTGCTCAACCCTATTAGCAAATATATTTTCACTTTCTAAAGCTTGCAGTTTGCCTATTCTTTAGTTATATATCATATATGCTCACGTTTTAGTTCCACTAAGTGAGTGATTAAAGTAGGCAAAAGACATTTTGGACATGTACATTTTTTCCTATGTATATATGCAAGTCTAAAATGGAATTAAGGGAAAGATATATTTCATGTGAAACTTGTTTTGCTAACAAAACATTTTCTAACTAGCATGACAAACTATAGACTGGGGTCAGTCATCTACGGTTTTCATTGATTCAACAAAAGTTGCAGCAACTCTCAGAATGGAGTGCTATAAAAGTTAGAATACTTCAGCAAGTATTTTGGAACTGCTATGAAGGGATGATTTTTCACCATAGTGTATTATTAAAAAAAAAACCAACCTCAAAATGATCTTTTTCTGAATATTAAATAAATACATCTTTCCAAATTCTCATAGATTTTCTTTAATGAAAATATATTAGTTGATAAAAAATGGGACAACTGTGGGCAAACAGCCTATTTTTACAAAACCAAACAAATGTTTCCAAGAGTTGTTCATTCAAAAAATCTCAATGAAAATGAATATTGTACACATTTTTAAACTTACTGCACGTGGCACTTTAAGCCTTTACATTTCAATCACTGGACAGTCTATGGATGGTCTGACCTTATTTACAACAGGTAATCACACAGTATGCAACTCACAACAGAAAACTCAACTGCTATTTTCTCAAAATGCTTTTGAATTAAGTCCTATTAATATTACCTGATTATAAGTAGATTTAGTATTTCCCTGGACCTCAGGGCTCACATATAGTGCTGTGCCAACCATTCCTGTCAAATTGCCTGTATGGATATAAATGAGTTACTAGTTTCATAGAAGCTGCAAGTGGAATACAGCATCAAATAGTTAAGAAAACTTAAGCTTTTTAAAAATCTTCTTTTAAAATGGGAATTCAGTCTTAATGAAAGTTTAGGAATGAAATATCTTTCCTATTTATAGACAAAAAAGGCACAACTTGGACATGTCTCCTTCATCTTGCATGCCAAATCACCTTGTCTTTATAGGATTCCATTATGACACTGATACAGCATGTTAATATTAAGACTAGAGACAAGTAAATTAAATTCCCATTTTAATCACTCTCAATATCTTTGCAAGGTAGATCAAATGAGAATGTATTACAATTCCCCTCCCTACCCACTCCCTGTGGAGGTTTGTACCACTGAAGTCTTACAAAAGCCCTGCATGGATAAGGGAGAAGTATAGGCAGAGTGTCCATATATGAATTTCTGCAATCCACGTAGATCAGAGACTGGATCTGCTCTGACCTATAGGACTAGGCGCACAGAGAGAGACAGAGTGAGAGAGAGAGAGAGAGAGAGAGAGAGAGATGCAGCCTGCAACCCATTTGCAGTGCGGTTTGGGTTTACACAGGGCTCAACACATGGAAACACGCTCCACAACAGTAGGGCATCTCCCAGGCAGGATAGATTATAGCACCCAGGAAGAAGGTGCCAGGAGTGCCAGAACATTGTGTGAAGTGCTTTGTATTAATACCTGTCAGTCTGAAATAAGCTATCTGCATATACTTGCATGCATATGCAACCACACTT
Source organism: Pelodiscus sinensis (assembly GCF_052426305.1). Lineage (NCBI taxonomy): Eukaryota > Metazoa > Chordata > Testudines > Trionychidae > Pelodiscus > Pelodiscus sinensis. The sequence goes on along the minus strand of NC_143056.1, from coordinate 61,325,692 downwards.
AAGTTGCAGCCCTTGGTATGTGCTGTATTGTTGTGACCCCTGGGGCTTCCAAAGCTGAATAGCCCAGATGTAGGTCAAGTGGGAATGACCTCCGTGTAAAGACAGTATGGAAGGACAGCAACTGCTATTCCAGCTCATAACATGAAGAGATCCCTGCACAAAGCCATATGATTTGGAAAACATGCAGATGGAAACCAGTGGAATCTGGCAATCCTGTCTGTGGGAAATGGTAAATAAAATGCCTCACAGGCCACACATATAACCCTAATGAGCTGCAGGTTGCCCACCACTGAGGTAGAGTAAACAATATTTTTTGCACTTACCTGAAGGGTCAGGCTTTGCCAGCTGGCTGTCTGAATGATCTCCTGGTTTAGTGTCTGCCTGAATCAGAAAAGTAAACAGACACCCATGTTCATGAATGCAATGAATATAGTGACTTACTTGTAAATACATCTTCAGAATAAAGCATTTTCACTATTTATTAGCCAGTATTCCCAAATACATATACAAGTCTGTAACTTTTGGCACCTAAATTTGATCTTCAGACATTAAAGTCAAAATTTTCAACTATCACACTGTTAGACAACACTAACCAATTAATGAGCATGAAATCCATTTAATCTTTGGCATATCGATGTGTAAACACAACAAAATTCTTTACATACTTTATAATACTACACTACAATATGCACTAGAGAAATGATAAATAAATTATGGACTGAAATGAAAATTTGCTGAACAACATTAGGTTTTATTTAAAAAAAAATCTTTATATATTATTCCCATACCAAACTAAAATGATTTCATTCTCTTTCTATAATGGCTTAGATGATGTGCAGCAAAGTTAATTTTACTTAATACTTACTGCATATGCTGGATGGTCTGTAGCTAAACCAAAATCACCAATTTTCACATGATCATCAAAATCTAAAAAAATGTTCACAGGCTTCAAATCTCTATGAATCATTCCCTGTTAATGCAGTTAAAAAAAGTTTGAATCAGAGGGGTTAAAAATTCTTTTTACAGGCTATAAAACAGTATAAAAAAGAAACCCCCCCGCACACACACTTTTGGTTCTATATACAATGCAGGTTGGATGGGAAAGTTACTCACCTGGTGTAGTAAGTGTAGGTCTTCGAGATGGTTGTCCCCATGGGTGCTCCACTTTAGATGTGCAGTGCCACTGCACCCATGGTCGGAAGATTCTTAGTAGCAGTGCCCCTCTGGTTGGCTGTGCACACAGAACTCTGGCATGTGACAGCTGGAACTATCACCCCACGTGCACAGCCAACTGCCGCCTCAGTTCCTTCTCTGACCTGGAGATAACAGAGGGTGTTGGAGCACCCACGTGGACAACCATCTCAAAGAACTCTAGTTACTGCACAAAGTGAGTAACCTCCCCTTCTTCAAGGCGTGTCCCCATGGGTGCTACAGCATTGTCCATACTTGGTGGTGGGCGCTTCGGTTGTGCTAGCTCAGTAGCTGCGAGAACAGTTCGCCCAAAGTGCGTGTCTGTATCAGCAAACTCCTAAATTGTGTAATGTTGCATGAATATGAGTGCTGAGGCCCATGCTGCGGCCTTGCATATGTTCTCAGTTGGTATCCTGTTAAAGGCAGTTGTAGCTGCCATTGCTCTCGTAGAGTAAGCCCGTATGTTGGCAGGTGGTTCCTTGTGGAATATGTCATAAGCTAGTCGTATGCATCCCTGTATCCATGTTGATAGTCCTTATTTGGATATGGATAACTTTCTTGATCTTACCATAGGCGACACAAAGGGTACGTCTACACTACATGCCTCTGTCGGCAGAGGCATGTAGATTTGTTTATTCAGCAAAGGTAAATGAAGCCGCGATTTAAATGATCGTGGCTTCATTTACATTTACATGGTTGCCGCGCTGAGCTGACAAACAGCTGATCAGCTGTTTGTCAGCTCAGCGCGGCAGCCATGTAAATGTAAATGAAGCCGCGATCATTTAAATCGCGGCTTCATTTACCTTTGCCTACAACCCTAATCTACATGCCTCTGCTGACAGAGGCATGTAGTGTAGACACAGCCAAAGAGTTGTGTTGTAGATAAAAGGTTATCACCCTGCAGACGTCTAGTGTGTGTAGTGCTCTTTCCCTGTCTTCTTTGTGTGGCTTCGGGAAGAAAATAGGTAAGTGGATCAGATCGTTGCAATAAAATGAGGTAAGTACTTTAGGTAGGAGTTTAGGGTGTGTACATAAGTGCACTCATGACACAACCACCCTATCTCCCCTACCCTTCTTGTGGTGGTAATTGCTACCAGAAATGCCACCTTCATAGATAAGTGTACAAGGGAGCAAGTAGCCAGTAGCTCAAAGGGTTTGCCCCTAAGAGCCCTTAGAACTAAATTAAGGTCCCATGTCGGGATTGGGTCCCATCTTGGTGGAAGCATATTCTCCAGGCCTCGCAGAAATGTTTTGATAGATGGTTGAGTGAAGGCCGAGTAACCCTGTATCGGTGGGTGCAATGCTGTTATGACAGAAAGATGTACTCTGAGTGAGCTCAATGATAGTCCTGTCTTATGAACGTGTAGTACGTAGGCCAAAATGTCTGAGACCCACCGATTCTGTTGTGATGAGTGTGTGTTCTAAACACCATAGTGTAAAGCAATGCCATTTCTGACTGCATGTCTTTCTAATTGCAGGTCTGCAGAGGTTGATGAGGATTTGTTGTACCTTGTCTGGGCAATTGGCCTCCGACCGCATCAATCAATCACCAACCATTCATGAAGGTGAAGTATGTTTGCTTTTGGGTGGTGTGTCTGTCTGTCCTGTTGCTTCAACAGAGAGCGAAGTAGTGAAAGAGCGCAGGGTGGTCAAGAGCTCATCCGCAGTAGGTAGGGGTACCAAGCCTATCTGGATCACTTCGGGGCTATCAATATGACTTTCGCTTTATCCTGTCTGATTTTTAGGATCATGCTTTCTATCATTCGGAGCAGTGAAAGAGTGTACAGTAGCGGTCCTTCCCACCTTATGCAGAATGTGTCTCCCAATGACCGTGAGCCTATGTCTGTGTATGAGCAATAATATGGTCACTTCTTGTTTTTGTAGGTGGCAAATAGGTCTATCATAGGAGCTCCCCATTTCCAAAATAGATAGCAAAGGATTGTGGAGTTGATCTCCCACTCATGGTTGAAAGAAGTCTCTGTTGAGAGTGTCCGCCAGGATGTTGTCCTTGCCTGGGAGGTTGGTGGCTATCAGTGTTATGTTTCTCGGTATGCACCATTCCCAGAGCTTTATTGCTTCCATACATAACCAGCAAGATTGTGCTCCCCCTCATCGACTGATGTAGTACAACATCGTGGTGTTGTCCATTACTATTTGTACCATTTCGTTCTGAATTACAGGCTGTAAATAGGCACAAGCCTTGTGGACTGCCCAGAGTTCAAGGTGGCTTATGTGTTCATTTGCCTCGTACATGTGTCGGCCTTGTACCACTCATTTTCCCAGGTGAGCTCCCCATCCTATCAGGGAGACATCTGTGGTTATTGTTCATGTTGCGGGTGGCCGCTGAAAGGGAATCCTGCTACACACATTGCGGTGTAGTCTCCACCATGTAAGTGTGGCCCTTCTTTTGTCTGGCATGGAGAGTTGCCTGTTCAGGTAATGTGTGCGTGTTCTTTATACTGTTCCGAGCAATGCCTGTACTGGTTTCATATGTAGTCGGGCATGTGGTACCACCAATGTTGCTGCTGCCCTGTGACCCAGTAGCTGTAGACACTGCCTTACAGTTACAGTTGGGCTGGTCTGTATTAGGGTCACAAGGTCCTTGATCACTGAGAACCTGTGTTCCAGTAACAATGCCAGGGCCCTATTGCAATCCAGGTGCACTCCTATGAACTTTAGAGTCTGTGTTGGGGTAAGAACATACTTTCACAGTTTATCTGTAAACCAAGGGATTGGAACAGCTCTGTGGTGGTCTCTAGTGCCTTTTGTGTGTCTTGTGCTGTGGGACTCTTAGAAGGCAATTGTCCAGGTACGGCAATGTAGTTATGCCCCTCCTTCCTGAGGTGCGCTGCCAGAACCTTTGAAAAAAATTCTTGGGGCTGTTGATAGCCCGAAGGGCAGCACTTTGTATTGGAAATGTCAACCTTTTATGGTCAATCTCAAAAAATGTCTGTGGAACAGATGTACGGCTATATAAAAATACACATCGCGGAGATCGAGGGTGGACAACCAGTTTCCTTTCTCTAAGGCAGGAATGATGGTGGCTAGGGTTACTATGTTGAATTGCTGGTAACATATTAAGTGGTTGAGTTTTCGAAGATCTAGAGTCGGCCTCCAACCCCCTGACTTTCTGGTGGTAAGGAAGTAGTGGGAGTAGAAGCCCCTCCCTTTGGGTAAATGCAGTGAGTCTCTGGCAAATTTTGTAGACATTTCAATTGCTGACTTAGAGATCTGGTTTGACCCTCAACCAGACCTTCAAAACAGCTGTCGAGATGCCAATGGCTGTCTGCGCCTACTCTGCCTTGGGTGGCGTCTGTTATTATGTCTTGGCTGTTGGTTAAATGTAGTTGGTTTGTATCTCTGTATATGAATCCCTGATATCTTCCCTCAGAAATCCAGATATCTGGATTCACAAAGGCATGCCTCATTACAATTGCTGAGGCTAGGAACCTTGAGGCTGTATCCACCAAATCTAGGACAGCCTGGAGAGCTGTCTTGGAAATCTATGCCCCTTAATTGATGTTTGCCTTAAAGTTTTCTTTCTTTTTTTTTCCCTCAGGAAGACACTCAATAAAGACTGAAAGTTGGTCAAATATGTTGTTGCATGTATTTTGCAAGGAGGGCAATGTAATTTGCAATTCTTAGCGGAACACTGGGTGATGAGTATGCGTTTTTGCCCATAAGATCAAGCTGTTTCCTGTCCTTGTCGTACGGGATGGCCTGCTGCTTGCCATTCTGATTGATTGCCTCCACCACTAACGAGTTTAGCCTGGAGTATGAAAATAAGAAATCAGCACTTTTGAGACCACATGATCCTTGCAGTCCAATCCTTTGCAATTTGGTGAAATTGTTACTGGTGTCTGCCATAAGGTTTTGGAAGGATCCATGAATGTTCCAATCGTGGGGATTGGCAACCTGGTATGTGACTGAGTGTGCAGAATATTTGTCAGCTTGTGCTGACTCTGGCATATCTGACAGTGATCTCTTAGTGTGTCTACTACCCACTTAAAAGGTTCCTGAAGGGTTTTTAAATCATCCTCTGCATTGGGTTGTGGAGGCATGGTTGTGCCCTTGGGTGGCAAGAATGGAGGGTGCATAGTTGGTGTCAAGTCACTATTCATTCTGCCTCTGAGGGTACATCTACACTAGCCCCCTAGTTCAAACTAGGGAGGCTAATGAGGGTGACCAAAATTGCTGATGAAGCGCAGGATTTAAATATCCTACACTTGATTAGCATATTCCCGGCCGGTTGCCATTTTGGAAACTGACTAGCCCGAAGTAACTGCCCGCATCTACATGCGGCGGAGAAGCGGGATTCCGAGATAAACCCCTTAATTCGAATTAACTGTTACTCATCGTGTAATGAGAAGTAACAGTTAATTTGAACTAAGGGGCTTATCTTGGAATCCCGCTTCTCTGCCGCGTATATACACGGGCAGTTACTTTGGGCTAGTCAGTTTCCAAAATGGTGACCGGCAGGGACTATACTAATCAAGCGCAGGATATTTAAATCCCGCGCTTCATTAGCAATTTCGATTGCCCTCATTAGCCTCCCTAGTTCGAACTAGGGGGCTAGTGTAGACGTGCCCTGAGATGTCCACGTCCTCCTCATCTTCTGAGAAGGCAGAACAGTCAGATGATTGAGCAGGCAGAACCTGAAGCTTAGCGCCTATGGTAGCTGTGATAGCTGAGGTTGTTGAATTGTGCATGTCACCCACGGGTCCCTGCAAAGCAAGTTGGGGTGGTACAGGCAGTGGAAGCCATTGTTGTGGTCATCACTCAAAGGTAGGCGCTGAAGCTGGTGTTGAAGAGGGACTAACTCCTGATGTATTTGGGGTGCCATCTGTCTCACATAGTGGCACCCTGGTACCAAAATCACCATCAATTCCCCTATAGAGGTAAACTGGGGCAGCTGAATTGAGGAAGCAGGATAGGCACCAGGGTATTTTCATTGTCGGCACCGGCATTGAAGCTCGAGCTGGTGCTTCTTGTACACATTCGTGCTCTTAGCCGGTGCTGGCTCTTTAAGCGCTTTTAAAGCGCTCTGTGCCGGCTCTGATAGCGCTCCTGCTGGTGCCGCTGACAGCACTCCTGCCGGTGCCAGCATGGAGCTCCTGCCTCAGCTCCCTGTTCAGCTTTGGGGAGGACAGTTGTACCATCTGTTTGGGGTCCCAGCTTTTGTGTTTGCCAGCCTCATTCTCTTCCTGTTTCTCCGACACCTTAACTGCACAAGGCGCAGAGACAGACTTGTTATTGCCTAGCGTTTCCTCAGTGGGGAGTCAGCCCAATGAGAATTGGGACCTCTTTCCAGGCATTTGAGCACTGTCTTGGTCTCTGGAGTTTAAGAGTGTGGTAGCCCCTTTGGCATGGGCCTTCCCAGAGGACATGAGCCTGGGGGACGAGATCTTAATTTGTTCAGTGATGACTCTTGAATCTTGTCAATTTCATGTAAGTTTCCTTATCACTGGGAGCCTGCTGTGAAACATGTACAGGAGAGTTTCCCCTGCTACCAGTCTTTCTTCTCTCAGTTTTTCCTCTTTTTTGTTTGGTGTGTATTTTGTAACTGCAGAGAAGGAGATACTAAGTAACTAACACTAGAAATACAGAGTAACCTAAAGAAACAATGTAGCTAAGCTAATAGGTATGAGGGGAAAGAGAGCAAATGCTCTATGTGACCTAAGCCAGCGGTGGTCAGAGAAGGAACTGAGGAGGCAGTTGGCTGGGCACGTGGGGTGACAGTTCCAACTGTCACATGCCAGCGTTCCGTGTGCACAGCCAACCAGAGGGGCACTGCTACTAAGAATCTGCCGACCATGGGTGCAGCGGGGCTGGCACACCTAAGGTGGAGCACCCAAGGGGACACTCCTTGAAGAAGATCCGGCACCCTTGCGACCTGACTGGTTCCAGATGAGGGATTTTGCCAGACCAGGGGAGGTCATTTTTAGCACTTCGGCTGCTAGCCCTACTTCCTGTCCTGCCACCCCACTGGGCTTCCCAGCTCCCTCTGCAACCTAGCTGACCTGCCACCCTTTCTTTCCTGTCCTGCAGCCCAGCTGAGCCACACGCCAACTCCCGCCGCCCCCACCCCTGCAGTCCAGCTGATCTGTGCGCTCAGCTCACACCCACCCCACTCCCTCAAGCCCACTTGGGCCGCACACTACCCCCTCCCTTGCACTGCACCAGGACACACTGATTCTGGAAAATTCATAGTCCTTCTGTACAATCTGTAACAACTCATTTCATTAACTCATCAATGATTGATAATGGGGAAATATTTAAAGGCTGTAGCCCAAGGGTGCGGAACCCAAGGCCCAGGAGTCAGATGCAGCCGTCAGAATGTGGGGAGTGTCTTTCTCCTTCTCAGTCGGGGGCCACATCAGTCAGGGGTTTTTGTTGCTGTTGCAGGGATTTTTTTTTTTTTTTTTGCTTCTCACTTGTGTGCAGCCCCCAACTGACTTGCATGTGGGTCAGTGGCCCCAGGCCCAAAAAAGGTTCCCCACCCCACTTGTAGCTCAACAGCTAAAAATAATATTAAGTGACAATATATACCTAAGAAAGTATTTTAAAATGAACAAAACTGTGGTAACAATAACAGAAGTCTAGAGCAATTTAAAAACAACAATGCAGGTTTATAATACACTATTCCAGAACCTTATATAAATGGAAACTAACATAATGGATTTGAAACAGGAAAAATCATTGTATAGACTTGATATTTACTAACTAGTGTCGATGTTGTAACATTTACTAACCTTTTCATGGATATAAGCTAAGCCATCCAAAATTTCTCGGAAAAGTCTCCAAAGACGACTAGTATCTTCATATAGTCCCTGGTCAATAGTGTCCCGTAATGTGCTCTTCTCACAATATTCCATCTTCAGACACAAATGAAAGAGAAAAAAGTTTATTTCAGTTAAGAACAAAATTCTCGGAAAGTTTCATCAGTCAATATATTAATATATAGCTCTGTACTATATTCGTGGGAGAATTCTGTGCCACTGTGCAATGCAGAATTATGTTTACCCTGAAGAATTTCTGGCCACCAGCAGGAAGTACAGAACTCAATAGAGCCCAATTTATAGTGAATGAAGCACCCAACCTGGTGGGGCTAGGCTAGAGGCTGCACGTTCTTTGACCCTTATTCTCCTAGGCCACGCGTACACGGCAGATAAGATCAAAACACCTACAGTGCATGTTGCAGGGTTTGAATTAGCAGGTGGCCTTCTGCATGGAATAGTGCTGGCTGCCCAGTGCAGTGGAAGAGAGCCCCACCCACTCTCCACCAGGTAATGTATGATAGGCAGGAGACAAGCTGGGGAGAGCTTGGGGGCCACAGGTGAAGTCATGTGGGGAAGTCAGGTGCCCTCTTTAGCTCATGCTCCCCTTTGTGTCCCTCCTATGTATCATTTATGGCAGGTGCTGGTATCTGGGGATTGCCCAGTGACTGGGCTATGTGGGGAGAGGAGTTCTAGTGTCTGGAGAGAACCCTGTGGCTTGACTTTTGGGGTGAATATACTGGTATCTACCATCTGGCTGGGCTTTGTGGAGAGGGGTGTGAGGGTGTCCCATGGCAAGGCTCTGTGGGAAGAGGATGTCTAGGGGTTGTCCAACAGCTGGACTCTGGGGGGGACTGGGGTGTCTGAGCTGGGGGTGTGCCTCTCGGATGGACTCTAGGAGCCCCACGCAGCCTGGCAGTACCCCCACAACTGAAAATGAGTTCCTCAAGATGTTTCTTTAACTCTCTACTGTGAATGGAATCTTTTTTTGCTATTGTCTGTATTGTTGACATACTTGTTGACAGGTATTTTTTTAAATAAATTACCAAAATAATTGAAATTGGAGTGATTATATGGATGTTTTTACAAATAAAATACACAGGATTTTAAAATATTGTGTGGATAATTTTTTTTTTGGCACAAAATTCCTTCCAGAATATGGCTACAACCAAATGCAGTTAAAAGCAACATGTAACACATTATCTCTATAAATGTAATGTTCAACAATCTGGAATTTGAGAGAAGTATTTCTTCAGGAAAAAAAATATTGTATTGTCCTCTATGGATATCATCACAGTTTCTGTTATTTCTATACTAAAAAAATTAAAAATCTACCCATCCCTAACCTCAAATTTAAAAACAACAAAATACACCTTGTGGAAATCTAGAGAAAATATTTCTGGTTTGATTTTGATTAGTTATCTGCTTGTATTAAAACAATGTATATCTATATAAATACACAACAGGAATTGCAGAGAAGACAGTCAGACCATTCTAGTACAGTGTCCAGCCTGCAACAGTGTTGTGCACCAGATGCCTCAAAGAAAGTGCACAAAATCCCATATGTAAGTACAGGTAGGATCATTTGCCTCTGAGGGAAATTTCCTCCTAACTTGTAACAATTGCAGATTGACTTACGCACTGAGGCATGAGGTTTTTATTGCTTTCAAAATACTAATCTTTTGGATTTATTATAACTATATAATAGCTTTCTAATTATTACATCTTAATTAACAAAACACATGCCAACTTTTAAAAGAACATTTGACTTTCATCTTTGGATGTGTCAGAGGAGTAGCTGTGTTAGTCTGTAACTTTAAAAACGAGCAGCCCTGTGGCATGCTAGAGACTAACACAAATATATAGGATCATGAGTTTTTGTGGGTAAAACCCACTTCAAGCAAACATACTATGTTCAAGTTCCATTCTGAGATCTAAGTGAATCCACACCACACCATGATACAACACAAAAGGGGGATGTTCTAATGAGACATTACAGAGAGACCCTTTTTGTCAGTCTAACTGAAGATTAAATATTCCCAAATGCTTTCTATCCTTCTAAAGACTAGGGGATAATCCTCACATGGTTAACCCTGGTTACCATTCCCTCAATTGAACTGATGTAATATTCAAGATGGTGGCCAAGCATTGCTGAATGTATAATGGCTGTTTTGTTTGCTGACAGTCACTGTAGTACCAGTATCTAACATACTGCTTTGTAAAGCCCCTTAGCTTAGTAATTCACTAACTATGGTTCCGGGAAAGCTGACTGAGTCCATGATTCTACCTCTCCTTGTTCTCATCCACTAAATCACGTAAGAAGCTTAAAATATATCAGATGCTATCCTAACATTTTTCATTGTATGCAGCTGCTTGTGATGAGGCTGCTCCTTCAAAGTGTTGCTACAGTAAAGGTTGATTACGAGACTTTAAAAAAAAAATTAGGTGTAGGCATGTCACACGCCCAAGAATTAAGCTTCTTTTGTACTAGTCGTAAATACGTGCCAAAGGATTGTCCCTAATCTCATCTCACCATAAATAATAGCAATAACTTTAAGTAGGAGTGCTTAGCTCTTCTTTATTAGTGGGTCGTCTTAACTCCAAGCATATGCCTCATGTATCCCTCCTCCCATCTATCAGGGCAAGACAAATTGCTACTACGGGTTGAATCTCTCTGAACAAGGACTCTATGGTCTGGCAACATCCATGGTCTTTCAGGGACTGGAAGCAGAGTCAGGCAGGGGGACCAGAATTAACCTCCTTTGGTCTGGGGCAAACTCCGTTGTGTGGACTAGTCAGGTCCTCCAAGTGCTGGACCAGGGAGATCCAACCTGTAGTGGAGATGGCAAGCAAAAGTGATGTCACACTGACTAGTGGTGGAAACTGTTCCTGCTCTCTGATTATTAAGGTAGGGCTTTCAAGTTCTAAAGACCATAGACCTCAGTTGGCTCCTTTCAGCATCAACAAAGGCTTTAAAAGTCAACATATTCTATATACGTTGATGAGTTCAATGAATTTCATATTCTTTCTTCCCTAACAAGAACACACACTCATTGGCCAAATCTTTAAAAAAAAATCCTAGTTTTATATACTAAAGGAACATTAATCTTCACAGTTTCATGTCACAAATTTGATTCCATTTGGTTGCTTGTCCAGCTACAAAGAGAAAGATTTGTGTTTCCACAATGGATGGTTAATCCAATAATCTTGCTAGTCTTCATAACCAAATACCATGAACACAAGATGTCTAACCTGAATGTACAGATAGTGCACTGTCTGAACCACTGAAGCGGACTCTTCTTTACTCTGATCATTCTTTTGATGGCATTCTTCATCCTATACCACAGAAACACAAGAAATCAGTTAAGCCTGCACAGAGTGGTCCAGTTCCTTAATCATCAAATCACTTTGGATGGTTAAAATACTTTCTCAGATTGCTACTTTCTGTGGCTAGATTTTGAACATAGCAAGACAAGTCATGTCATATGTTATCTACCCATTACAACTGCTTCATTTTCAAAATATTAACCAATATTCTTATTATCAAGTATTAGAGAAAGGGCACACAGTGGAGTATCTGTATTTAATCTGAACCTCAAACTATCTTAGAAAAAAATTATTTGTGGAAAACAAACATGAGTAATATACCTAGAACAGTTAAAAGTTAATTCAGTAAACTATAACATAAAATGAATAAATATATAAAAATCAAACAAAAAAAAACCCCTGTTCTTTATTGACCAAAATGAATTGCACTGGAGTTTGTGACTTAAATCACAACAAAATTAGAGATTGAAAGAATAGAGGTTAAAGTCTATTTCAGAAATTTGTCCACAGCACCAGAAAAGCACAAGTAGTAGGAGGAAAGAGTGTTAGATTTAAAGTCAGATATCTTGTCAACCATTAGAACTAAAGCCAAATGCACTCTAATACAAAATAACTGGCTTTTTAATTATATTCCAGTGATATGTTGCAATGACTTCATGCAGCAAGTGAGGAGGAATTAGACCTTAAAACAAACATTTTAATAACAAATGCCTATTTTCTGCCCATTTCAATTGTAAAATTAAGAACTACTTGGCTACGTCTACACTGGCCCCTCTTCCGGAAGGGGCATGTAAATTTCAGCAGTCGTCGTAGGGAAATCCGCGGGGGATTTAAATATCCCCCGCGGCATTTAAATAAAAATGTCCGCCGCTTTTTTCCGGCTTTTAAAAAAGCCGGAAAAGAGCGTCTAGACTGGCCCCGATCCTCCGGAAAAAGTGCCCTCTTCCGGAGGCTCTTATTCTTACTTTGAAGTAAGAATAAGAGCCTCCGGAAAAGGGCACTTTTTCCGGAGGATCGGGGCCAGTCTAGACGCTCTTTTCCGGCTTTTTTAAAAGCCGGAAAAAAGCGGCGGACATTTTTATTTAAATGCCGCGGGGGATATTTAAATCCCCCGCGGATTTCCCTACGACGATTAGTGAAATTTACATGCCCCTTCCGGAAAAGGGGCCAGTGTAGACGTAGCCCTTGAGATATCAGGCAAAGATTTTGATTATACCATCTAAAAGCAACTCAGCATCCCAATTTCAAATGATATAAAGCATTTATCTTTAATTTTGGCAGTCAGAGACCAGCTACTAAAATTATGCGAAAACTAAAACTCCAAACTTGCAAGTATCTGTGTTCATGAATATCTTTACAAATGAGTTGTCATATATAATTCAGTTGAAATAGGAGTCCTGACTCCCAGTTTCCATTTACAAACAGGAGGCTATTTTCTCTTTATTTTATTATTGTTATATTACACATTGATTGTTTGTAGAGTATGCTTTCAGAAAATATCTCCAAAAGATGTTCCTATCTGTATGGAAGAGTTGGATTGATCAGTGGCTTGTAATGTATATTCCTACCTCCAAATGTTAATTTACCCCTTTTTTCTTCCAGTACTTAGTAATTTTATATTTACCAGTATAGGACTTTTACTATTTTCATCCTCGTTATCAAAAATTATATCGCTTTCAGAATCTGTAGCTGGTCTGTTTAGAAAAAAGAAGAAAAAGACAAACCTATTTACAAGGGAATTAGTAGGTTATTTACTATAAACATAGAAAATCTGAGCTCAGAGTTAAACGATTTTACATTAATGACAAAAAAGAACCCCAACTGTGCAGTTATATTCAGGAAAAGTATTTCTTGACAGATCCTCATGTATTTCCAACCATACATTTTATAACTACACCTCTTAGACAGATTTTATGTATACACTATAACCTCCGTATTCCAGATGTCCCTAATTTGGGAATGCCTGCCAGAGGCTTTTTCCCACTACTTCAACAGTGGCAAGGAAAAATGCCTGGGAGTGGTGGGGGAGACACAGAGCTGTAGGTTATCATCCTTTCCTCCCTCCCTCCATCCCTGGCCCTGCAAAATCTTTAATCTGACAAACCCTGTTTCCCCAGGTTGCTGGATTAAAGAGGTTCAAGTCTATTTCAGAAATTTGTCCCCAGAGAATCATGTCCCTCCACTACAGGCAGTCCCAGAGTTCCGCGGATCCGACTTATGTCGGATCCGCAGTTACGAACAGGGTTTGCTGCCCATCTCCCTGGCAGCAGACCAGGGAGATGGGAAGCAAAGCCTCTGAGGACGCCGGCAGCTGGACAGCGGCGGCGCGTCTGGGCTGTCCGCTGCCCGCGTGCTCCCCGGCTTTGCTCCCGGTCTCCCTGGTCTGGGGAGACGTGGAGCAAAGCCACGGAGCACGCGGGCAGCGGACAGCCCAGATGCGCCGTGGCTGTCCCGCTGCCAGCGTGCTCCGCGGCTTTGCTCCGCTTTGCTCCCCGTCTCCCTGGTCTGCTGGTCTCCAGCAGACCAGGGGGACGCCTGTGGTAGAGCAGCTGGGGCGCTGCTGGTTGGTCCCGCAGCACTGCTCTGGGTGCTACTGGACCAACCCGGCAGCACCCCAGCTGCTCTGCCCCAGGCGTCCTGATTCAGCCGCTGCTGGTCAGTTCCAGCAGCGGCTGAATCAGGACGCCTGGGGCAGAGCAGCTGGGGTGCTGGTGGATTGGTCCAGTAACGTCGAGGAGCGGCGCTACTGGAGCAACCCAGCAGCACCCCAGCTGCTCTGCCCCAGGTGTCCCCAAGTCAGCCACTGCTGAAACTGACCAGTGCTGACTACAGGAAGCCCGAGGCATTCCCGGAATCAGCCGCTGATCAGTTTCAGCAGCAGCTAACTTGGGGACACCTGGGGTTCTTAAGTTGAATCTGTATGTAAGTCGGAACTGGTGTCCAGATTCAGCCTGTTGAAACTGATCAGAGGCTGATTCCAGGAAGCCTGGGGCAGAGCAACTCTGCCTCGGGCTTCCTGTAGTCAGCCGCTGGTCAGTTTTAGCAGTGGCTGAATCTGGACGCCAGTTCCGACTTACATACAGATTCCACTTAAGAACAAACCTATAGTCCCTATCTTGTACGTAACCCGGGGACTGTCTGTATATTATTTTTGTCAGTGATGGAATATGTCTCAGCTATTTTTCTTACTTGAGGTCAGATGAATTGATCTTGCTCTAACCCTGTTTCTCCTACTACTTTCTGGCATCTGATTTGACTTTTTTGGAACCACTGCTTTTTGTGTGTGCCCAACAAATAACAGTTTCTGATATAGGACAAAACTATCGTACGGCCTGATTTGGCAAATGAATCAAGAGGACTTTTCATGTGAGTGACTTTATTCTCATGCATACCTACAAGATTAAGCACTTGGTCCTGCCTTTGCTTTTCTGTTCTAGCTTTTAATGATGACAGCACTGCTAATGATTTCTCCTGGACAGCTTATGAGGCTTTTGTCAGATTGGGGGGGGGGGGGAGGAGAGATTCAAAGCAGGATTGAGCAATCTTAGCTTCCAAAATGAACCCTATTTATAAAAACTCTTAAAGGCTTCAGCTTGAAATCTCTCCCCCACTGCAAACTGTCACCAATCTACTGTAAAAATTGCTCATCATGGCTATTTGGCTGCTGGCAAATAAAGTATTATACAAAACATAAAAATGTGCATTTCAAATAAATGTTATTTGTGAAACAGATATGGAATGTAAAAGGGAGATCAGAATTTGGGCTTGACAATTATCTTCCTGATGCTAAAGCCTACTTACAAGAAAGATTGTGAAAACACTCCTTCGCCATCATCATCATCATCTTCATCACTGGACTCCTGATCAGGTCCACTAAATTTGGTGCTAGAAGATCTCTCACAAGAGGTGCTCCACTCAACAGAACTTGTCAAAACAGGAGGAGGAGCATTGGCTTCCACATCATCTGTTGATTCTTCTTCATTCTTCCCATTCAGATCTAACTTGGCAGATGCTTTTTTCTCTTCAGTAGTTTCTGATGTTGAGGTACCGGAAGGGGGTAGCTCATGCTTTTCTATCCAAGCATTGTAATACCTTACAATATTCTCATGATTCAGTCGAGAAAGTAATGTTACTTCGCCTTTAATTCTCCGGAACTGCTTGCTCGCGGGATTTATGTGAATACGTTTCACTGCATAGCAGCAACCATCAAGTTTGTTTTGTACCTGTGAATTAAAACAAATTTAACCTTACAGACTGTTAGTTCATTCACAATTAGAGTTCCTGAAAGGTGCCAGAATGACAACACTTGAAGAAGTCCTCCATTTCCCTTTGAAACAACAGCAACTGAAGTGTAAACCTTTTCACTGACTCCAGGAATCAGAGCAAAAGCTTAGTTAGACCTATTATATTCTTATCCTCTGCTTAGAGCTATCAGCAAGGATACCAGTTCTCATAAGAGTTTCATGTATTTCAAACACCAATTACACATAACATTTGATATACATTTAATTGAAAAATGCATGCACAAGAATGGTTCTATAAAACCAAGGGGAATGACTTTCCATACTGAACCTTGATGACTGCTCCAAAAGCCCCTTTGCCAAGTAGCTGTAACTCTTCAAACTCATTGTAGTAACGTGAAAACTGCCTCTGTGTTTCTGTGAAGAATGAAGCACTAAGTATGTGACTGCTGGGGGTAACAGTCTCAATGTCTATTCCTGCAGAATCTGAAACAAAGGAAAGAGTTGACCAGAGTACAGAATGTAGGGAGGGGTGGGGAAGTAATGCAATTTTAACAAATCATCAGAAGAAATAACGACACACACTTTAAAGAACCAAGATCAAATACAACAGAACAGCATATTAAGACCTGGAATAGTAAGACTCTTCTATTGGGTTATCCTAGGCTCATATACGAAAACCCTGACCTAACTGTTAATGAAAGGGTATGGAAGAGTATCTTTGTGACAGAGAAAGGAAATCCTGGGAACAGCCTTGCTCAAGGATGAATGTTTACACTGAGATTTTACATTCCATTATTGTTTCTGAATTACCAATAAAGCCAGACTCCAAGAAGGGGCTAGAGTGGACACTACCACAGGGTCAATTGTGTTGTGATGAAAGAGGAACAAAGATTGAGCCAGTTCACACCAAGTAACCACAAAACAAAGATGCAATGCTTTTTACCTTTTAAAATATTTTACACAAAGCAGAACAGGTTTTTTATCTTCCTAACATAGCTCACGTTACCTATGCGCATCTCATTTTCTATATGCGTTTGTGTTTATCTTCTCATTAATTACTTAATGCCAAGCTATAGAAGAAGAGACTAAATTCTTTACCATCTGGATTTTCTTCCACTATAGTCATTTTCATTTGTGGAGGGTTTATAAAATGGTGTTGTAACAACTGTTGAGGACTCCATCTTTCCTTATCTTCCAAGCAAACACATCTAGAAACCAAACAAAAACAAACCTTTTTCCAAAAGACTATGTATGGGGTGTAAACTACCAGAAAGCTTCCTTACATTTCAGAAGCAGGAGGAGAAATATTATTATCGCTGTTTGATAGGGAAGAGAGGCACAAAGGGTACGTCTACACTTGCTCCCTAGTTTGAGCTAGGGATGCAAATGTAGACGATCAAAATTGCTAATGAAGCGGGGATTTAATATCCCATGCTTCATTAGCATGATCTCACCGGCGTGTTACTTTGTTCAATAGCTGATTCGAACCAGGAAGTGCGCACTGAGACGCATTAGTTCGAACCAAACCCCTTGGTTCGAAAGCGAAGTTACTCACCTTGGTGCAGTAACTGTCGTTCTTCGAGATGTGCGACCCTGTGGGTGTTCCACATTAGGTGCTGGGCTTGCCCTGGCGCCACAGGACAGATACGTTCAAAGCCGTAGTCATTCGGACCGCGCATGTGCATCTCTGCCATACTGCGAAGTCCGGTCTCAACCAGCTCCTCAGACCCACCTCAGGATCTGCAAAAAACTGAAACAGACTCCGAAGCGGGGAGGCAGGTGGATAGTGGAGCACCCACGGCGGGACACATCTTGAAGAACGACAGTTACTGAACCAAGGTGAGTAACTTCGTTTTCTTCTTCAAGTGATGTCCCCATGGGTGCTCCACATTAGGTGACTGAGAAGCAGTACCCACTCAAGTGAAGGAGGTGGGATTTGGATGTCTCTATGTATGTAAGGAGGAGAGTACTGCAGATGCTACGGAAGTATCCGAGAGCCATCTTGTTTAAATAGCGTAGTGTTTGGCAAATGTTTGATAGGATGGCCAGATGGCAGCCCTGCTTATATCAGAAAGGGGTACGCCTTTAAGGAAAGCAGTAGAGGAAGCTACTGCCCTTGTGGAGTGGGCTCTAAGGCATTGTGGGAGGGGAACATTTTGTAGTGCATAGCACTAGGTTATACAGGAAATGATTAAGTTAGAGATTCTCTGGGATGATAAGGGTTGTCCTTTAGACCATTCCGCGACGGAAACTAATAATCTGTCAGTCTTCCTAAATGGTTTAGAATGCTCCAAAGAAAAGGCTAGGGCCCTACGTACGTCTGGCATATGGAGGATTGTTTCACGTGGTGAGGTATGAGGTTTTGGGTAAAAGGCAGGTAACACGATTGGCTCGTTGAGATGAAACTCTGAGCAAATCTTAGGAGTAAATGCTGGGTGAAGCCTTAGAATAACACTACCCTTATTAAAGATTGCGTAGGGAGGCAATGCCATTAATGCCGAAATCTCACTCGCTCTGTGCACTGAACTGATGGCGATGAGGAAGACCAGCTTTACAGTGAGGGTCTGAAGAGGTATGGTGGGTAGAGGTTTGAAGGGTGGTGCTGTTAAGGTTAAGAGTACCAAGTCCAGGTTCCATAGTGGGCCGGAAGCATGCAAAGGTAGGTTTAGGTTTAATAGGCCTTTGAGGGTACGTCTAAACTACATGCCTCTGTCGGCAGAGGCATGTAGATTTGTTTGTTCAGCAAAGGCAAATGAAGCCGCGATTTAAATGATCGCGGCTTCATTTACATATACATGGCTGCCGCGCTGAGCCGACAAACAGCTGATCAGCTATTTGTCGGCTCGCCGCTAGTCTGGACGTTCCCCCTGTCAACATCAAAGCCCTTTGTCGGCAGCCCCGGTAAACCTCATTCCACGAGGAATAACGGGGCTGCCGACAAAGGGCTTTGATGTCGACAGGGGGAACGTCCAGACTAGCGGCGAAACGACAAACAGCTGATCAGCTGTTTGTCGGCTCAGCGCGGCAGCCATGTAAATGTAAATGAAGCCACGATCATTTAAATCGTGGCTTCATTTGCCTTTGCTGATCTGTCTAATCTACATGCCTCTGCTGACAGAGGCATGTAGTCTAGACACAGCCTGAGAAACCTCTTGGTGATGGGGTGAGCGAACAGCAAAAAACCCTCTATTGTCTATTAGATAGACTCTTAGAGAAGATAAGGCTAGTCCGTTCTGCTGCAGGTGCATCATATAGTCTAGAATAATGGAAATCGGGATCATATGAGGGTCCATGCTGTATTCAGAACACCAGGAAGTGAAGCGTTGCCATTTGGAAAGGTAAGTACTTTGTTTCCTACTGTGCATGAGAACAACTTTAACACAGTCAGAGCATAAGGCCTTGTAGGTGTTCAGCCAGCTAGGTACCAGGCTAAGAGGTGAAGAGTGCAATTGCAGGTGAAGGAGAGAGCCCCACTTCTGGGTTAGAAAGTTCTAGTTTAACAGAAGGCGATATGGTGGACGTCGTGCAAGTTGCATTAGAAGCGGATACCAATGCTGACGAGGCCACTCCGGCACTATCAGGATGACCGAGGCTTTGTCGAGCTGGATCTTCTGTAGGACTCTGAAGATAAGAGGAATAGAAGGAAAAGCATATATGAGGGGACCGGTCCAGCTGAGGAAAAAGGAGTCCCTTAAGGAATGATGACCTAAGCCGGCTCTGGAACAGAAACGGTGGCATTTCCTGTTGCTGGCAGTAACGAATATTTCTATTCAAGGGAAGCCCCAGTGGCGAAAGACGGAGTGGAGGACATCCCGATAGATTTCCCATTCGTGGTCTATTGCAAAATTCCTGCTGAGGGAACCCGCTATCATGTTGCTAATGCCAGGTAAGTAGGATGCCACAAGGGTAGTACCGTTGGCAATGCACCAATTCCATAGTCGGATTGCTTCTGTACACAGCAAATGGGATTGTGCACCGCCCTGGCGGTTTAGATAATATATGGTTGCAATGTTGTCTGTGAGGATGCCTACTGTAGAGTTGCAAAGGTGTGTACGAAAATGTCTGCAGGCGTTGGCAACGGCCCTCAACACAAGGAGATTTATGTGTAACAGAGACTCCTGTGGCGACCAATGACCTTGTACGGAGAGATTGCCCATGTGAATGCCCCAGCCAATGAGGGAACCATCTGTGGTCATTAGACGACGAGGTAGCAGATGACTAAACGGAATGCTGGAAAGCAAGTTGTCGTCTACCGTCCACCAGTGGAGGGAAGACCTGACCGTGGATGGGACGATCACCCGCTTGTGTACGTTGTGTCTTATGGGATCGTATATTGTGATCAGCCACTGCTGTAATGGACGAAAATGTAGCCTGGTGTGGGGAATGACGTATGTCGTGGAGGCCATATGACCCATTCATTTGAGTACTGTCACGACCTGTACTGAACATTTGTAGAGAAGTTCGTCTAATAGGTCTTGCATTGCCCAAAACCTGGTAATGGGTAGATATGCCATTGCTGTGACTGAGTCGAGGTGAGCACCTATAAACTCTAGGTTCTGAGTAGGTGTCAAGGTGGATTTGTCCTCATTGAGAAGACGACCTAGGAAAAGGAAAGTTTCGATAGTGATCCGCACCATCTCTGAGGTTTCTGTAGACGAACATCCCTTTATTAGACAATCATCTAGGTAGGGATATATGATGATGCTCATGCGTCGAAGATGAGCAGCGACAACCGTGAATGTCTTTGTGAAGACCCGTGGTGCTGCGGCGAGGCCACAGGGCAGCATTTGATATTGGAAGTGGCCTGCACCAGTCATGAAGCGTAGAAATTTTCTGTGAGTGGGGTGAACAGTCACATGGAAATAGGCATCTTTGCGGTTGAGAGCAGCAAGCCAATCGCCCTGCTCCAGGGCCAGTAGAATAGAGGTTAAGGTCACCATCCTGACGTGTTTTTTTCGGCTATATTTGTTAAACTGTCGAAGGTCTAGTATAGGCCTCCATCCGCCAGTTTTTTTCTATACCAGGAAGTAATGGGAATAGAAGCCTCTCCCTTGGAACTGAGATGGAACTTCCTCTGTTCCTCCTAAGTGGAGGAGATGGGCGATCTCACTCTGTAGTAGGTCTTCGTGAGAGGGGTCCCTGAAGAGGGACGGGGATGGGGGGGTTGTGAGTGGGAGAGAACGGAATGGAATAACATAACCTGACGGGTTAGTTATCTGTCTGTAGTGATGTTGGCCCATTGGTTGTAAAAGAGCATTAAATGATGGTGAAAGATGTGACCAAGGCTCTGAGGGGCTGTGCGCCTGCTCTCTACCAACGCGTCAAACATGCTGCTTGTTGCCAGCGTGCGTTTGCGCACTGTTATTTTCATTCCGGTGTCTTATTGGTCTTTGGCGTTCATTCTGATGCAGCTGGTCAAACTGCTGGTGTTGTGGTTGCCAGTGCTGCCTGGGATGGAAATAATCATAACTCCTGTGAAACAGTGTATATCGTTTCCTCCTGTACGTGGGGTGTACATTCCAAATGAGTGCAAGGTTGTTTCAGTGTTCTTTCTAGAATGTAAGACTGAGTCAGTCTTTTCCCTGAATAGTGAATCCTTTTCAAATGGCAAATCCTTCACTTTGGATTGTAGCTCCTTTGGCACTCCACTGCCACCGCTGTAGTAATGCATAGGGCCTCATTGCTCCAGGCAGTGGGTGTGGGCTGCAGTGTCTGCTACGTCCATGGCAATTTGGAGACTGGTTCAAGTGGCGGCATAGCCCTCTTGGACCACAGATTTAAGAAGGGGCTTCTTAAATTCAGGAAGGGCTTCTATCAGGTCTGTCAACTTTGCATAATTATCAAAATTATGATTTGATAAATGCACAAGGTAGTTAGCGATTCTAAGGAGCAAAGTTGAAGAGGTGTACACTTTCCTGCCAAATAAATTGAGGCTTTTTGACTCCTTATCTGACGTGCTTGGTTTATAGTTGAGAGCCTTGGCTCGTTGCTGGGCTGCATCGACCACCAAAGAGTTGGGGTGTGGATGGGAGAACAGAAATTCTGACCCTTTTGGGGGTACAAAATATTTCTTATCAGCCCACTTGTTAGTGGGAAGAGCAGAGGCAGGAGTCTGCCAGAGTTTGTTAGCGACTTCCAAGATTGGCCATACCTTTGGATGAGGCTATTTGGCGGTATGGGAAATCTGCACGTTTTTCAGAAGACGATGTTGTTTGTCCTTGACTTCGGTGAGTTGGATTTCTTGAGACACTGCCACCCTCTTAAAAAGATCCTGGAACTGTCTCAAGTTGTGTGGTGGTGAGACATCTCCCGGGATGACAGCTTCATCAGGAGAGGAGGACTGATCTGTGGGCGAAGACTTTAGGAGGATGTGACTCTGTAGTGGCCTAGGGCTGTTGCCCTTGAGCAGGAGGCGGCAAATGGTGTGGTGATAAGTCTCGACCAGACGGTGGACGAGAAGAATGTGGAGAAGAGGAACAGGCCGTCATGGAACATGGAAGGGATATGAATGAGTAACGCCAATGATGATGTGGTGAGTACTCCCTATGATAATAGGAGTAGCCATATTGATCCCGATAATAGTAAGATGAGCACGACGGAGAATGCCCATAAAGATGGCATGCGGTGTAATCATAGCGCGAGGATGATCTTCTCAAGTGAAAGGATGGAGAAGGAGAGTACAATCTTAGCCTGGATGGTGAGGGAGAGGCAGAGAAGTTATGAGAAAATGCTCACACATCTCTGAGAGGAGTAAAAAATGGAGATGGAAGTCTATCAGGAGAGCCATGGTGATGGAGCCGGTGAAAATACAGGAGGCGGTGAGAGGCTGGGGATAGGCTGCAAATGTGATGGGTCTTTGCCTGTGCTTTGGCCGTTGCGCGTTCCGGTGCCGGAGTCAGTGCTGTGTGCGTCGGCACCAATGATGGTGCCGACCGATGATGTGTTCCACTGGGATCGTGGTGAGCCCGCACCGAGGCCGGTGCCGGTGGGTCTCAAGTCGCTGCCAGTGGTAATCTGTCCCGGGATTCGGTCGGTGCCGTACAGTCGTATGCCGAGGTCTGCACTGCCTGCTCCTGTGCCAAAGTTGTTGGCTCCTCCGAAGAGGAGCATGAAATAGAAATAGAAGTGGCACGTAATGGTGCCGACTGTGCCTGAGGTGCCATCAGAATACACGGTGCCGATGACTTCGGTGCCGAGGGTGATTTTGCCGTTGGAGAAGTTGCAGCGGTGTGGCGAGATGTACCAGGCAAATTTCTCTGAGCTTTCAAAGCAGAATGGGCACTTGAAACTGAAGTGCCCAAGTCAGAGCCCGAAGTAGTTCTGCCACGGGAAGTCAAAGGCAGAGATCTACTTGGGGAGGGCCTTGGTCTATTAGGAGGAGCCATGCAGGGAGAGGAGGTGCTCTGTTTCTGAGGCTGCTGTGCAGGCTGAGGCGGGGAGGCTGTCCCAGCCAGCTGGAGCACCTTATCGAAAAAGATCATGGGGAGCCTCATTTCGTGGTCACAGCGGGCCCTGGCTGTAATTTTCGAGCAATGTACGCATTTTTGAGGTACATGATGCTCCCCAACACAGCAGATGCATGCGGCTTGGCAGTCAGATGCAGGCATGGCGTTGTGGCACAGGGAACATTTTTTTAAACTCGGGAGAGCCCGGCTTTCTGGATGTTAATGTTGCTCCTTCCCCTTGTCTGCTCCGTTTTTGTATATACAAGAGTCAAGTTATAACGGGGGGGGGGGGGTGGAGAAGGGAAAACGAAAACTTAACGGACTATATATGAACAGGAGAAAGCTTTTTTTTTTTTTTTTTTTTTAAATGAACGTGAGCAGGTATAAGAACTATTTAAGAACTATTATAGAAGTAAACTGAAGAATTATAACTGGGTTTTTCTCACAAAAGGTTGAACCAGAAGGAGAGAGGATTTGCTCCATCTGCAGCTTAAGGCAGTTGAAGAGGAACTGGTTGAGATTGGACTGCACAGCGTGCAAGAGTGCGAACGCCGCGAGATGCGCCTTCTGCGCACGTGTGGTCCGAATGACTACGGCTTTGAACATCTCCATCCTGCGGCGCCGGGGCAAGCCCAGCACCTAATGTGGAGCACCCACGGGGACATCACTCAAAGAAGAACTAACGTTACTCTTCAAAAAATGAGGAGTAATATTAGTCCAAACCAAGGGGACTAACCAGGACACACTTCCTGGTTTGAATCAACTGTTGAGCGGAGTAACGCACTGGCGAGATCATGCTAATGAAGCGCAGGATATTTAAATCCCCGCTTCATTAGCAATTTCGGTTGGCAACATCTGCATCCCTAGTTCAAACTAGGGAGCAAGTGTAGACATACTCAAAGAGACTAATGGTACGTCTACACTTCACGCTTATTTCTAAATAAGCTATTCCGGAAGAAATATTCCAGAAAAGTTCATTTCAAAATAGCAAGTCTACCCTAGAGGGAAGCCTCAAAATCAGTCCGAAGCAGGTTTCTCTAATGTGAACATGCTACCTCAATTTAGAATCCCAGGAAGCAATGGGGAATAATTAGTTTGAAAGGCCCTGGGGAGGAGCTATTTCGAAATAGCAGCAGTGGAGCATCCACACGACAGCTATTTCAAAATAAGCGTTATTCCTCATGGAATGAGGTTTACAGAAGTCAGAATTAGACGTCCATTATTTCAAAATAATTTCAAAATAACAGAATTGCTGTGTAGACGCTCGCTTTGTGATTTTGGAACAACAGTCTTTATTCCAAAATAACGCTGTTGAATAGATTCACCCTAAGTGATTTTTCCAAGGTCACACAGGAAGGGTCTAATGGAACAGTGAACAGAATCCACATTTCCAGCATCCCAGGCTATTTCCCGAAGTACTGATCCATCATTCTTCCATAGAATTATTACTAATAAGACAGATGGATTTGGTTTTACTGTTGAAAATCTATTCCACAAAACTTTCTTACAGACAAAGTTAGAAAAGGAAAAAATAAGATGTCAGAAAAAAGGAACAAAATGACAGACACCTACTTTTTCAGAAAATCTTCAAAGTCAGCAGGTAAGTCATTAGGAATAGTGACTGGATATTCCTTGGTTACTTGTCCCCGGCTGAGAGAAAGCAGTAACAGACCCAGACGCCATACATCTCCTTTTTTCCCAGGCTTGTTAGGCAAAGCGTCCTCACTAAATCGAACTTTGGTTTGCTCAAAAACATCCTCCTTACAGATATCAGCTAGGCGCTTTGAAATGCTATAGTCCGTCACCTTGATATTTTCTTCAGTATCTACCAGGATACTAGAAGCACACAGGACTTTGTGCACTACTGAATTACTGTGTAAGTAGTCAAGAGCAGACAAAAGTTGGGTTGCATAATGGCGCAGCTGATCAATGGGAATTGGGACTTCTTTGCTCAGGTATGTAGAAAGGCTAAATCCATTAATATGCTCCACTAAAATGTCTACCACAATTGAATCATCATGCTCTTTAAGGATCATAGACATGTAATGTACTATGTTTGGGTGATTTAGTTTCATCAGTGAGCTGAACTCTGTTTCTGCACCCAGAATCTGTTTAAGAGAAATGAAACATAACATGCATTAGCAAAAATACAGTAACTGATCTCACATTTCATGAAAAAAACATTAAAAAGTATGTTTTTAATAAGGACAAGTGAACTTATATGAATAAGAGAAAAACCAAACTTCATACCAAGACCTAAATCAGGGTGGTGGGTTTTTTGGGGTTTTTTTGAGGTTTGAAAAAAATCTGAATGATTTCAGAAAGAACTGTTTTGTGTTCTCATGCTTCTGCACATCCTGGTTTCACAATTTATGTGGGAATAGAAGCACTGAAATACCAAAGGCTAATCTCTCAGCAGAGCAAACTTCAATCTTGCACAATCAAAGGATTCAGTTCAAGTTTCAACCAACATCCAAATATTTGGGTGCCACCTAAAGGGAAAAAACACATCCTGGAGCCTTTTGAACTTCACTTATTAATAGTTTTTAAATCAAAGTCTAACACTGTATTATTTGGGTTACACAGTACTAAGGCCCTGGGAGATGCCTCAATTACTCAGTATGATCAAAGCAGCTGGCCAACAGGCTGCAGAAATGTGTCCTGATGGGAACTGACTTTATACACATTTCAGAACTGCTACAATCTTACTCTGTGTCACTATACTGAATACCCAGGATCTGACTACTGGGAAAACTAAAGGAATACATGATCCTGAAATTCTGCTCCTGCAATGTTTCTGGAAGCATTAAGGTTTGCTTCAGCTCCTTTTCCTGACTCTTGGCCTCCCTACCTCATCTACCCTTGTTCTGCCTCTCTTTTGTGGTTACTGAGTCTGAAATGGGTTTGATTAACATGCCCTTAAATCAATAATGGAGTATCATCTGTATGAAGCAATTATCTGCTACCAAGTAAGTTCCATTCTAAAATATTCCCAAAATTCACTCACTCCTTTGCATCCCACATCTCTATTTAAATATCTTGTATCCACAAGGTAGTGCTATATTAAGTTCACAGTCCCAAACACTATATTTTAAGATGCAATAGCAACTATGTAATCAATTTGTTTTTAACTGACCGCCTTTTATAAAAAAAATCCTTGAAATATCACCTTATTTGGTGTCAACACAATGTTTGATTTCAAAGGGTTTCAAATCAGAGCAGTTTTCCCCAAAAAGACTTCAAGCCATAAGACTTGAATATGTTCTACTGAGCAGTTCTGCAGTATACTTATTGTTTGAAAAAATTCAGGATTGAGAGCCCTGCCCCAATGTTAGGTGAGGATATCACAGCCAGGTATCAATAGCAAAATTCTTCCTCTGCCACAGAGCTGTGTCAGGGAAACTCAATTGCCCCTTCTCTTGGATTTTCATTAATACTATATTAACATATTTTACTTAAATATTACAGAAAATATGCTAATGACCCCTAAGCAACTCAACATCTGTTAGACAATGATGCAAACTTTTCAAACATTGGAAATTTTAATTTCATCACCAGCACCTCAGTTAGTAGTTCAATATACAATGCTATACAGTATAACTGGAAGCCAGACCAAAAACATGGGGGGAAAAAAAATCAAGCTAAATAGAAAATAAGTTTTTAATTATTACCTGTTTTTTGCATTTATCAACTTTTTCCTTTTCTTGAGTTGTGAGAAATTTTCCCATTTTTTTCTGCCACTGAAGAACCCATTCATATACTAAGACAAAATTGCCAGTATATATTTCCAAGGCATTGTAAACAGATTTACCAAGCTGTTCATCCTTGTCTACACATAAAAAGGGGTGGGGGGAGAGAGAGGAATAGAATATAGAGAGTCTTGAAAGAGTTTCTACAAATGGTAAATTAACATTGCAAAGTTTGCTTTTTAGCTAATTCAATGAAATCTTAAAATATAAGTTTGATCAAAATGAAAACAAAATCTTTCTGATTTTGATATAATATGCCTGCAGAATGTCAGCTCCATTGACATCAAATGACTAACAACAAAAACAAAGTCTAGTGAACTAACTATAGGAAAGTGTACAACAAACTTCACATTAACATAAAATGTTACTTACAATTTTATGTAAGAATCTGAGATATCAATAACCAAACATCATCCTCCATTGACCAAATGCTTAACTCTCTATATAGTAGTTTAGTCATGACTTCAAAATGAAAAATAAATAATGAAACTATGTTTGTTCAAAGTAAGTAGTATTTTCAATAGCAAATCCATTAAAGTAGTATAGTGAGAGAATGTTGAAAAAGTCTGATGGTTAAATTCAGACACAGTATAAAAGCTCATATGCTTATCTGAACCTCCCAGCCTTGTCTACACCAAGATTTTTGTGAAAATCTCCCATTAATGCTGTAGTGCCTATGCTATCAATGGTGCGGGGCATCCTAGTATAGCCTAGCACTACTCTTGTAATTGGTGGTAAGTACATCATCAATAGTTTTAAAGTTTCAAGTGTGGTACACAATGCTATGTACACATACAAAAACCAAACATATTTATTTCATATTTCAGTCATGTAAAGAACTAACAGTAAACACACAAATGTTTTTTCTCTCCCAGAAACGTTTATTTGCAGACCTAGATGCATATTCCTAAAATAAGTAAGCAATATTCACTCAAGTAGAACCTCTCATTTCTCCCTCCCACCCTTGACAAGGTCTCTCCATGACCTTATTGGAGCCCTTACATCAGAGTAGGGAACTCTAGCCTATGGGCCACACGCAGTTTCTTTGGGACACCAACGGTTTGTTAACCTGAGCATCCACAGGTGGCCCAGCCCACACCGCTTCCTGAAGCTCCCATTGGACAGTAACTGTGACCACTGAGAGCTGTAGGACTATGTCAGCAGATGGCCAGGTAAACAAACCATCTTGTGGCCCACCAGAAGATAACCCAGACAAACCTTATATGGTTGGTATGCTGGAGGTTCCCCACTCTTCACCTTAGAACATCCTTCCTCTCCCATGTTACCCCACATGCTTTATACTATCAAACAAGCCCTACCGCCTGATTCCTTCTATTTGGCAAATACCTACACATCCAAGCCTCTTATGTAAGCAATGCAGGTTTTAAAAAATTCAAGTTGCAATGGCTGTTTACTCACCTATACATTTTCCTTTGTGAACAGTAAGCTTCCCAGCACCACCAGAACTGAAATTCAAAATTTCATAATTTCCAGGAGAATCTTCACTGCTACATGCAGAATGCTGTCGTTCTCGTCTGTAAATGTGAATAGTGTTATCTTTAATTTGGGAATATACTGATATGTTTGATACAAGTCTCAATTTTGTCTCTATCTTCAGATTCACTTACCTTTGCACCTAATGATATGCTCACTGAAATCAATGGATCTGCATAAGACCAAACAATCTCTTGCATGAATCCATTTATAGATTAGGGATGTTAAGTAGCGGTTAATTAAGTTATTGATTAGTAGATGGGGGGGCACTCACTATCCTGGCTGAAGCTCTGCAGTTTAAATATAGTAGGAGCTGGATGCACAGGCAGACCAGCTCTTACCACATTTAAGCTGCAGAGCAGCAGCGGGATTAGTTTCCTGGGAGGGTACAAGGGGGGAGAGGAAAAGCAAGTAGTCAAGTAGTGACTCAACTACCCAATAAGCCTAAGATTACTCGAGTAGTCACATCCCTATTATAGATATAAAGTTAATATATGCAAAGGGTCTCTTAAGATCTAATTCAGCAAAGCACTTAAACTTATGATTGAATGCTTACTGCTTCTGCAGCCTGATGGCAAATCTAATCTGAAAATACCTGTGATTGATACTGTAGTTCTGAAAAGAAATGAACACAGCTCAGTTTCAAAATATTTGAAAGAAATAAGATTTAGTTTTGCTAAATTCAATGTCATCTTATATTAATTTTATGTGCTATAAGGTGAGGTTTCCCCTTGTTTCTTCTATTTTCTCTTAAGCCCATTCTTGTAAAGCAATGCCTCCAGTCTAGTCCCTAAAATTTTGATTTTATTTTAAAAAGGACTGAGTGTGGACTAAATATGTATAGAAATAGTTATTTTAAAGGAAATATTAAAGGATGAGTTCATTTTTACTAAGTGTTGCCTGTTGCATTGAAAAATCTCAATTTAATGGCCTTTTGCTAACACATTAGAATCTTCATATGAAACACAACAACTGAGTTTCACTGTCTGAGCTGCATGAAGTGAAACAGTACAGTACCTGCTGTGAAGAGGAAATTACGTTTTCTAAAATGATTTAATCTTTAATAATCAAAAATGTTACTGAAAACACAAATAAAATAATGTATTTCTTGCACAAAGAATGCTTTGTTTACTAATATACATTGAACCAGCAATATCAGCAACATAATTCCCCTCCAAACCAGAGTACCTGGCACACTGTGTTTTTCAAACTTAATGTAAATATTGCTGTGTGTGTAGAAGGTCACCACCAAGGACACTCAATAATGGGGCAGTAATCCAAAACCACACAAAAGAGTTACATTTTAACAGGATTGGGAATTAAAGTTCCTTTGTAGGTTTAATAAGCTTGACAATTCTCTAGAGAAAGCACCACCACAGAGAGCACCTTCCAAATAATAATCAGTGATGCTTAGAGATGGCGAAAAATACATGGAAGTTAGCTCAAAGGCTAGAAAACCCTTTTGAAATGTTCAGTTTATGCAAAAGGAGGAAAGAAACTAAACTAGAGAGATCCCCAAAGCATTTATGACAAATGTTGCATAAAAAGAAGATTCCTCTGATAGATGTACACTAAATATTAATTACACAAAGAAATACACTGCACGTGACTATAGGAAGTTAAACATATGTGCCACAACATTAGATGATATTTACATTGTTCAAATAAATTAATTAAATTGTACGATTGCTCTTTGATGAGATGTCTCTTGGTGGAAAACATAAGGAACCTAAACCAATCAGAAGCAACAAAACTTCCAGCCACAAAAAACCACACTGCTGCAGGGAAAAAAAAAAAACAAAAACAAAAAACATATTTTGCTGGATAGTGCATTGAAAGCCATCACAATAGATGGGCCTTCCAATAACAGCACTTTAAACAGTCACTTATATGTACAGGCAGGCCCCGGGTTACGTCAGTTTGACTTAAGTCGGACCCCTAGTTATGAACGGGGGGGGGGAGGGCGCCGCAGCTAGTGCGGGGTGCCTCCCCCACTGTTGCCGCCTCCGGCGGCGTGGGGGGCACTTCCCCCCAGCAGACCAGGGAGACGCGGAGCTAGCATCCCCCCCCCCCCAGCAGACCAGGGAGACGCAGAGCGGTTTTTCTCACCGCAGAGGACACGGGCAGTGGTCCTGCCGAGACGCGCCGCGGTCCCGCCGAGACACGCTGCGGTCCCGCTGCCTGCGTCCTCCGCGGCAAGAAAAGCCGCTCCACTAGTGCGCCCCACCCCCAGCAAACCAGGTTTTTCTCGCCGACGCCTGAAGTAGAGCAGCTGGGGGTCTGCCGGGTTGGTCCCACCACGCCGAGGCGCGGTGGGACCAACCCGGCAGCACCCCAGCTGCTCTGCCCCAGGTGTTCCCAAGTCAGCCGCTGCTGAAACTGACCAGCAGCTGACTACAGGAAGCAGAGCAGCTCTGCCCCGGGCTTCCTGTAGTCAGCCGCTCGTCAGTTTGAGCAGCGGCTGACTTGGGAACAACTGGGGCAGAGCAGCTGGGGTGCTGCCGGGTTGGTCCCGCCGCACCAAGGGTCGGCGCTACCAGATCAACCCAGCAGCACTCCAGCTGCTCTGCCCCAGGCGTGTCCGATTCAGCCGCTGCTGGTCAGTTTCAACAGCGGCTGAATCTGGACGCCAGTTCCGACTTACATACAAATTCAACTCAAGAACAAACCTACAGTCCCTATCTTGTATATAACCCGGGGACTGCCTGTACTGCACATCAACTGTTTTAGAGAACAGAACAGCACAGAATTAAGGACAGAACAGTCAGAGTACCTGAAACATACAAATTCAACTTAAGAACAAACCTACAGTCCCTATCTTGTATATAACCCGGGCACTGCCTGTACTGCACATCAACTGTTTTAGAGAACAGAACAGCACAGAATTAAGGACAGAACAGTCAGAGTACCTGAAACTGTTGCATATCAACAACAACTCAAGGCAGTTTCCCCTGGTCAACTAGCAGCTTTTGCTTCTAATCTTCAGAGCCAAAGGGACAGCAATAGTTAGAGAGATTTTTCAACAGTACCATTAACTAGGTGGTAAATTGTCAATTACATATAGCATTCAAAGACGGCACATAATTGGAGGGTAAGGGCAAAACATTCAAAAGCTCTTACGTGCCTGGGTGAATTCCTTTTGACAGTAGAATTTAAGCACTTTTGAGCTTCCATGATTTATCTAGGTATTTATGCTGTGTCAGTCACCATGGTATCCAAATACCAACATTTCAACTGAACATGTGAGGGTTTCCATTTTGTCTTGAGATAGTTAATGGTCACTGAAAATTTATAACCAAACTGCTAACTTGGCCTGGCTAGATGGTGTTTTCGTAACAAAAACAAACCAAAACAACAACAACAAAATCTTCTTCCCCGTACATGACTATCATTAATTACAAAATTCACAAATAAGATTAAGCATATTGCTTACCATTTGCCTTCACTCCTTAAATGAATATTTTTGACAATGTGCTCCTAAAAATATTTGCAAAATAATCTGAATCCTATGACAACATATTGGAAATCTAGGAGTCTTTGGTTTCAGGTAGATTACACTGCCAGCAATCAAGTGGACACCAAAAACACAAGGTGGCACAATTAGCTTGCTACCGATGGACATAAACTGAACATCCAGCCAGATTACCTTGAGGACTTAGGCAGAGATCAATCCAGATGGTGCTCAATCCCTTTGGGATTTTTCATGAAGAAGAGCAGAAAGGTATACATTTGGCTTTTTATAGAATACAATACCACAAAACTAGTCAGCCTATTTGCCTCTGCAAAGGTTTTTTAAAAAATAAAGATACATAATCCTCTCTGCTTCAAATATAGTATATAGTGTTTACCTCTCAAAAGAACCTAATGTTTGTAACTTATAACTCATACCAATATACAGGCAGTGCATATATTTACAACCATCTTTCATGAGATATGGACCAAATGTGTTCAAGCATAGAATAAGTTCCATTTACTGGTCAAGTATAATCCAGCCCATTGTCAAATGCAATTTGACCACAACATGTACAGTAATCGTTCATCATCTACCTTGCCTTGATCAAGCTGATTATTCTGCAGCCATAAAAACAGATAACAATTTTTTTAGATAATACAGTTACTGAGATTGAAGATCAGCTTAATTCAGTGAATAGTATTTAAATAAAGCACTCGATTCGATTGTCTGGAAATACAGGAATTAAGGTTGAGTGTGTAACTTTAATTTGGCCTTCTTGTGCATATGCATTACCATACAGAATTAATCACATGATCACAAAATATTTTTAGTACAGGACCCCTGCCTCATTCAGAGCACAGGATGGATGGAGCTCAATTAATGAACTGTTCAATATTTTGTTTTATCTTCATTGTTCAGTGTGTAGCCCAGGACTTATTTACTGCACAGTATTCAAACCCTGATCTGAAAATAGAATTATTAATTTTCTCAAGGGCTTTTCTAATTGGTGCCCATCATTAGAGTCCTTCACAAACATGAATTTATTTTAACAAAACCACTATGAGATGAGATGGTGGCACAGAAAGAACAAGGACAAAAGTATCCACTAATTTTGGGTGCCAATATCAGGTAACTGGGACCTGATTTTCACAGCACTTTAGCACTGTAAAGAACTTGATATGTGCATAGCACAGCTCCCACTGATTTCAGTTGTAGCTAGCCTAGCTATGAGTGCTCACCTCTTGGATAAATCAGATCTCAGGATATCAAATTGGATACTCAGAAAATTAGGAACACATAAATAGTGACCCCTTGAGGAACTTATGGTTCAAGTACCTTGCCAAGAATCACTGTGTCCAGGTACTCTGAAGCATTGTGGGCTTGTGTAAGAGGAGATTTTTTCCTCTTTGCCTTCAAGAAAAGTCTGTATTTTATACAAGACTTGAGCTGCACCTGGTATGACAGAGTACATGAATGTGATATAAGTGGACTATGAGAAAAAGTCTCAGCGTGTCTCCCCAGCCACCTGTAAATTAATAAGGAGTTGCCATGACAACAATTAGCCAGGTATTAATTGTCCTGATTTGATTCTAGAGGATGGGAAGGAACAATGATGCGGGGTGAGGAAAGCAGACTCTGGGCCAATAAGCACACGGAATAGGCCAGGATAAAGGAGAGAGAAAAAACAGTTTTCCTGAATTTGTGAAAGTGGGTGGTTCCAAAAGAATGGGTACCTGATGTCCCGGGTAAAGATGAAGCTTCTGAACTGGAACTGCTAATTTATTAACTCAATTCAGGACAGGCAGATGAAAGTCATTTACTGGAACAGTTATGCAATCAATTTAAATTCTGAAAGCTGCAGACATTCTGAATCCAGATATTGGGATGGTTAAGTATCATGTGCTGAGGCCAAAGCTGCAAAAACTGCACACAGACTGCCTCGTTAGAGAAATACAAAAAATGCAAAGGGCTTTGGGCATTTAACTTCCTTTCCCAGTTTGGGAAAGGATGAATAAAATGTTTACTGAATCTTCAAGGAAGAGAGCACATGCAACTTTCATTAAAAGCTAGACCCACTGACCAACAGGTTCACAAGACAGTCACAGAGGAACTTTGTGAACAAGGCAGGGGTATAATCCAGTTCTTCAGGGTAACATTCAACTGTCCTTAACTATAAGATTATCCTTTCACTGCCTGTAATCCTCTGGTTCATTCACTGTCCAATTGCTGTAAGGGTCCTACAGACAAAAGACTTCTTTAATACACTGACCCATTCATCCTTGCAGCAGGTCCATCCTGTGCACTGAATGAAATATGGGGTCCTGCAGAAATACAGTATGCAGTCACATAATTAAAGACTGTATCATAATACATCCACAAAAGGGAAATGAATTAAGGTTGCACTAGCATTTCCTAATTTTTGGAGCATTGACTTTCCATTATTATACTTTGTGTAGTCTCCTGGGTTTTTATAATAGCAAACTGAGAAAAAAATATCATGTAGCATTATACTAACAGCCTTTCTATTCACTGCACACATCTCTACCAATGAAGTAATCCACAGCTTTAAATAAATTATCTTCTACCTGTATCGGCATGAGAGGGGGACTCAACATCATTTCCACAGCTACTTGCAGACAACAAATATATGGGACACATGTTCAGTGGAAACAGACTCTTCTGCCCATTCCCCATATCAGTCTCTTTGTCCACCCAGTCCCAAATTCCCTCTTTCCCTCTTCCCAGTCCTACTTTCTCTTTCCCTCTTCAGCTACAGTCTCATTACATTTATCACAGTTTGTTCCTTTTCCCTCCCTGTTACTGCTGTTGTCACCTCTGCATTTATATCAAAAACCATCTTCCTATACTCTGTCTAGCTCACAACAGAGGCTCACTGAGAGTACAAGAAAGACAGACTTCCTACTGGCAGTGTTAGGATCTAGCTAGATCCTGGCCTGGAGAAGCAAGGGAAGGTCCAATATTGCTTCTGTAGTGCTGGAATGGAGGGAGCATGCTCAGTTGCTCTATGAGGCTAGCATATGTGCAATGTTAACAGCATTACAGCTGAGAGTGGAGTCTAATGTCTAATGCTGGAGTCTTCAGAGACTTTTAGCTCCTAAAGTCAAACATATCTTGAGCAGGTTCCATCTGAGATTTTTCAAAGGGTTATAACTTAGCCAGTTTGGGGCACATTTTTACATGGAGGCAATAAACACATCCCTGACAGAAATCAGCCCCTGACAAATTTCAATGGCCTCCAAAAATGGGTGTTAACAGAGCTTTTCAAAGAAAAGATCACCAGATTTTAAACTTTGGCAAAACATCAGATTTTCCTCTATCCTCATTTTAAAAAATGGCTGAACCATTCTAGCTGAAATATAAAGGATTTAAATAAGATAAGCAGCCAAGTGAGGCACTGACTGTTTTCCTTATGCCGTCTGCATACGCCACTAGCATGAAGCATACTATTAGTGCTTAAGTAGTAACTACAAAGAGTTACCGTAATGGAAACCACTTTCATTTGTAAAGTCAGAAATATTCAAATATTGATGTTGTACCTTCATATCTGTCACTCAGTTCCTATATACAAGTAGTCGTGAATCATTATAGATGTCCAATGACAAAGCAACACAGAAATAATTCTAAGCAGAAACTGCATTGTTTGGGACCATGCAACTATGACATTTTTGTTGTTCTTGCTTTAAAGGAAGGATGCGCAAAGCAAAAGCCAAGAACTAAATGAAGCCTAAGTCTATACACATCTTAATGCAAAGCGAAGATAAACTTGACCAACACCAGATTTTCACTGACCCATCAGTAAGCTTGCACAGCGATAAAATGACTTAGTAGCGCTAAGTAGTATTGCTACTATTGCTGGTGAACTCAAACAAGCAATCTTTATTCAGCAAGGGAGATTTCAAAACAAGCAACCATGATTGTCCACATTTATTTTTTGCTAAAATAATTATGTAAGATTTATATGGAAATTATATATACCCTCAGTGTTATAAAGTTTGGGTATCCTCAATTCAAATCACAGCAGAAAAATACTACAGAAATGAAAACAGAATTCTGAAAATAAGCATCATGCTACTCACAAGATTACTAGATTGCTGCTGAAATGACTCCATGGAGCTGCTACAGACTACAAAGAAACTGAATTCTCAATGCGCTGTTCCCCTTAGAACTTCATTAACAGCACTAATTACATCCTAAGTCTAGCAAATTATTTTCCAAGGGACCAACATATACATTTCCCCTTGGAACATCATGTCTGTTTAGCTGTTCCTTGGGCACTTGAGAATTTGTGTTGAACAGCACTACCAAGCTACTCCTCCTAAGAGACGGCTAACTAATTTACTGTACTGATATATTTATCTGATAGGGCAAAAAGAGTATCAAGTTATTTCATTTGGTGCAGTTTAAGAAAAAATCCTAAAAACAATAATAAAAATCCTGTAAGAAACATCTCACTCACAGCTAGGGCCTCATCTATTCTGTGATTCTGAAGTAGTGGAATTTAAGATGCAATCCCCTCCATGCCTTGAAGTATCACCTGCTGTCAAATCTCAGCTTTCATTATTTAAAAATATGTTTCTAGCCATTTATGGTGATGAGGATAACCTTAAACACACATGTTGAGCGTAACGGCCCTGCAGTTGTGGCACTGCAGCTGTGGCACTTTCGACCAATGTTTCTCAACCAGTGGTACCCATACCCTTAGGGGTACACGAGAAGAGTCTGAGGGGTACATCAACACAAGTGAAATTTGGCAAAAAATGTCTGGGATTTTGCCCTGCAAAGAGGATCGGGGGGGTGGCACGTGCTTGTCAAATTGAATGTTTGGAGCCGCACACCCAGACATTACAGCCGCTCTGCTCACGTGCCCTAGCACTGGTGGGAAAAGTGTGTGGCTGCGGCAACTGCTCCAGCAAGACCCAGGGCAGTTACAAGTTGGGGGGTGAGTTTAGGCAGGGAGAAAAATAAATCACTTCCACAGCCGCTTCTCCTAGTTCGTTTCCTCTCCAGCAAACTCCCCGGGGTGCTCCAGCAGGGAGGGCGGCTGAACCTGGAGAAGCGCATTACTCCCACCTCTGCCAGCAGCTCAGTACTATGCATCCCCACGGCGCTGTGGAGAGGAGCTAAAAGGTGGTGAAGCAGCACGATAAGCTTTGCTCCAAAGGGCCCCCCCCCCCCACATCAGTGGCATAGCGAGGAGGGAAGTTGCCCGCAGGCACCACGCTAAGGAGGCACTAGGCTGAAGTGGGAGTGCACAACCCCACATGGCGAACCCGGCGCGGGCGGGCCACTTGCTCCCTGCAGACAAGCTGCCGAGGCTGGGCTGGGTGGTAGGAGCAGGAACTTCAAAGGTAATGTTACCATACGTCCAGTGCCTGGCTCTGGGGAAAGGGGGAGGGCTTTGATGTAGAGCAGGGAGACTGGGGGTGCCTGGCTCTGGAAGAGGGATGGGTGTATTGGGTTAGAGTGGGGGGGGAGGGGCTAGACGTACTTTTTTTTTTAAGGGGTACTTTTTTAATAAAGGTTGAGAAACACTGCTTTAGACCATGCCTACTCTAACATTTTTTGTCTCTAAAATGTTGTTGCTCCGAGGTGTGAAAAAACACCTCCCTGAACAAGGAAAGTTTTCACTATGGAAATGACCAGTGTGGACACTACTTTGTCGGCGGGAGCCACACTCCTGCTGATAAAACTACTGCCCCTTATCACTGGTTTTATTTTGTCCAGGAGAGCTCTCTCCCGACAATACAAAGCAGCCATATAGTAATTTTAAAATGGCCCAGACACTTCAACCATGCTGTTAGGTGAGAAGTGTAGACATAACGTTAGTGAAGATATTCCTATGCCAACAGGAGAACATCTCCCATCGATGTGGTTAATCCAGACATGGTAGCTATGATGGCAGGAGAAGCTCTTTTGCTGATGAAGTGCTGCCTACTTTGGAGAGGGCTAGGTCAGTATAACTACACTGCTCAGGGGATATGCATTTTTCACACCTTGGAATGACATAGTTATACGGGCATAAGTCTGTCGTGTAGATCTGGCCTTAATTAACATATGCCTGAATTTGCACACGGAGAAAAAAAATAGGTCAGGAGTGTGAACTGCTTCATTTATCTCAATGGTCTGAGAATGTTAAAACCAACTCAGACCTGACAATTTATACGTCTTCATGTAATTAGATAACTGCTGGTCATTTTGGTAGAAACGTTCTGCAACTGTAACTATCCTAAACCCAAACTACCTCCAAACTCCCATGGCAGAAAATAGTAAATTAACATGGTGTTACTGTATTAACATTTACTAATCTTCAAATTAAATATAGCTAAATATTAATTTTAATTAGTCAATTAAAATTATGGTATTTAAAGTGTTACAGTGCTGCTGCATAATTTCCAGTGTCCAACACTTGCTCGTGTAACAAAATGGACCTTCTAAAACATTATAGATCCAACTCACCATGGGTATAACTTGTAGAATAGAGAAGTTTATCTGTCTATACATGTGCACACTAGCGATGTCCCTGCTCTGCGTCCACACATGCCTTTTTTCAAAAGAGCTCTTTTGAAAAAGGTGTTCTTCCTTGTAATTTGAGGTTTACCTATGTTGAAAAAAATCCCTGCCTTCTTTCAATTTAATTTTGAAATAACAAGATTGCAGTGTGGACACAAGTGAAGTTTTTTTGAAAAAGGGGCAGTTTTTTTCGGAAAAAAAAATGTAGTCTAGACATACCTATACAGTCCTCAAATTAGGAACATGACAAAAAGTAATTAATTACTCATTGCAATAGATAAAATTGTTCTTTCAAGATGAACTAGTGCAGATCCTATTAGTCACAAATCAAGTATCTGAAGTAATATGAATTTGATGATCATTTAAAATTACATCATAATGGCAATCACATGAGTCACCCGGCAAACATAATCCTATTAATTGGGACAAAAGCAACTAGCAAAAGGAAATTTCATTTGTAAGATCTACAGTCCTCTTACAAATTTCCAGAAGATATTGCTGTATTTGAGCAGAATTTTAAGGTTTCATTCCTACTTCTTGTTGTGAAGACAACCTTCAAAAATTAAAATAGTAAATTGTTTTCTTAATTCTGCACCAAGAAACTAACAATGGCACCATGAGATATTTCAGCTTTCCCTATTTATTTCCATCACATTTAGGAGAATTGGGAAAAAAAGACTTATTTATTTTACATGAACAAATAAAATATAAATTATACTGTGCCAAGTCAATACAAAAAATTCAGTTTATATACACACAAATAAGAACAGCATGTATTGTTGTGATTTAATATATCAGGCTCATTTATCTTGTGTATAGCAGATACAAATAAAAGTTTTAGCACAGGATAGTGAAACCTTATCAAAGAGAAGAAAAAGACAATTTTGGAATATTAACAAACCTTATATAATGGTGGTCAAATAAGAATGATGCAGGACAGAAGAGGGAGGGCAGTGGCAGCATCACATGAGCACATAGAGGAGTTACAAGGGTTTTTTTTATTCAAGATATCTGTAATTTTTGTGTAATGTTTATAGACAAAATATTTTAAAAGGCGCATTATCAAGGAGTGTGCAATTAAGCAATATGAAGAAAAAAGAAAACAAGAAGCGTGAAAGAATGCCAATTAGCTACATGCTTCCTTGTAGATAAAGTGCCAGTACAAGCTAGCAACATGCAGATGAAGGG
This sequence comes from Pelodiscus sinensis, assembly GCF_052426305.1. Taxonomy (NCBI): domain Eukaryota; kingdom Metazoa; phylum Chordata; order Testudines; family Trionychidae; genus Pelodiscus; species Pelodiscus sinensis. The sequence continues at coordinate 61,286,293 of NC_143056.1, read as the reverse complement.
ATGGGTATCAACCACAAGCAGAGGAATAGAGTGGTAGAGTTAATGTGTCTTATTGGTTCCATGTTTTTTCAAACCTGTCTTCAGATCTTGTATTTCTGCATTTTTTAGACTGGTGCACAAATCTTCCTATTATCCAAACTGAAAACAGTGCAGGCACAGTTATCCACATGAACCTGCAGTCGCATACTGAATTCTCTGTCTTTGTTGTGGGTATTGGAGACAGAGCTCTGGTTCTACTCTCATTCCCACCCAAGTAGAAGGAGATAATAACATAAGTGACACAGAGGCCATTTCAACCTTGTGCTGGAGCAGAGGCAGGAGATGAAGGAGAATTTCTTCTCATTTTGAAAGGAGAAACTCCCCCAGAGCACACTGACAAACTGCTTAGATTATCCATTAGAGACCAGATTTGTGAAAAAGAAGTTCACACCCTGTACTGTTCCAATCTGTCTATCCTACTGGAAACCCACAAGTCTCCTTTAATAGCTTCAACTAGGATTGATTTGCTTTCAGCTGGAGGACCACTAACTACATGAATCAGAACAGATTAGTCCGCACCAGATAATTTATTCCAGGAACTGCCATTAGGGCGTACACTTAGGAAGAGAGCATCAATGAATATTGAAAAAGCCAGAAATATATATATTTTAATTTGAACTGATGGACAAGTTTCCCAAACGAGAGAAAATTTTCTACTTACCATGTTAAGCACTGACAACTTAAGCAAAGCTTTTAAAGAGGCTTGGCAAAATTAAATGTTTATGATTAGGGCTGTCAATTGACCTGTGTTAATACCTGCAATTAACGTAGGACAGGGTTAACACGTTAATTTTTGTAACACATTAATTGCAGGCGTTAATGCTGCACTGCTGGAGTCCCCAGCTGATCCCTGGCTCCATTTGCACTGCCCCTTTGAAGTGCCGTTTTGGTGCTTTAAAAGGACAGCGCATTAGGAGCTGGGAATCAGCTGGGATTCTAGCTGATCCCGGGCTCTCTGCAGCGCCCCTTTAAATTACATTTTTAAATATTGATTAAATTTTTTTATTGTGCAATTAATCACGATTCAATTTTTTAAATGCTTGACAGCCCTATTTATGATTTCAACTGATACTATGTTTATCATCAAGCATTTTTTTCCTAGATTTAAATTTAAAATTGCAGGAAAATATGGGGAGGAGATTAGACAATGGAGGGGCTCCAACAAAAATTACTTAGTAAAAGTTTAGAATAAAAAAATTAAAAGCTTTATAACCATTAAAATGTAATCTGTTAACACCACGTCAAAACATAATATCCTTACATCAATCTAATAAGTTCTCAAGCAGCATTTTTATTACTTGCCTATCTGTCTACGTCTACAGTTTGAACCTCTGTAGTCCAGCATTCTTTGAACTGGCAACATCCATGGTCCAGCATGATTTTAGTTAGCTGAGCGTACACTTATCATGGCTGTGGCCAAGTTTCCCATGGTCCCATAAAGTTTGTTAACAGCCACCAGTTCTGGCTCTCAGTGTTCTGTACTGTTATTCAGCGTTAATTTTTATTTAGTTTTAATTTATATCAAATTTTAATTTACTCCTTATGTCTTCTAAAAGCCCAGTAAGTAATAGTGTTGGTAATGCTACTAATCTAGACAATACTGACCTTCCATGGTTTGGCAAATTCTTTGGTGGGATTCCAAGGGTGCCAGACTAGAGAGGTTCAACCTATAATATCACTGATGAAAATACTTTTTCCTCACTGTGCATGTGAGTATGGTGAAACAGATGGTTAGATTTTTATCTGTAAATGTCAAGCCTACTTGTCACGGGATGCCCACTGCACTTGAAAATCTAATATTTGCCAAATAGTAAAAAAACTCTGACCCCATCCAAAATAAAACTGTACATACTTTGAACGCCCAGTGGAATTTGTGCGATGCTTATTGTTCCCTCCAGGTTCCAGAGCACCTTCATTTAAACTGGAGGCAGATCTGTATCCCACAGTGTCTCTTTTAAAAGAATTTTCTTGGCTTGTAAAAGTGGAAATTTCCAAGCGTTCCTGGGAATAGGTGAAAGAAACAAACCAATAAAGGGATTGCTTCGGTCCTCAAGATGCCTAGATTAATTTCACTATGCATCCTATAAACTCATCTAGTTAAGGAATGGTAGGTTTCCACTACGAGTACATATGTGAACGTAGGGGAAGAAGTCCTGAGAATCAAAACGTTTCAACATTATGCATTGGCAAGAACATAAAGATATTTCATGTTGAGACTGAACATTTATTTAATCTGTTTGATCTCTTTCACTTGGATAAATTAATACAGAATTTCAGTGGCCTGAAAAGATGCCAGTACAATGAGAGACATAACACTCAGCATATACCAAATTAATTTAAGAAGCAACTACTACACTTCAAGAACAAAAATCATTACTAAATTTATGAATATCTATCAAAATATTTCATCAAAAATTTTAAAAGCATGTGATATAAATGTATTCATTTTCTTCTTAGTTTTTATAATCATGTGCATTAGTGCTTACAGTAAATATTACAAAGTGGTTTTGCATATTTGTTTAAAACACAATACCTGTTTTGCCATTTCTTTCTTTTTTCTTCCTTCTCTCTTCTCCTCCTCCCTTCTCTGAATCTCATCAAGAATTTCACGTTGCTGAAATATATTTTACTGCTATCAGAAATGCAAAACCAACACCACAAAACAATCTTATTTTACTTCTGAGAGAAAAGATAGAGTATTTTCTTTTTCAAGGATTTTAAAAAGGATTCCAGATGCATAAGTAATTCAGTCAAATCAATTTCTTAGCTACTTCAAGGGAATGGTAAAAATTCTATGTTGAAGGAAGCAGGGAGTGATAACAAAAGGAAAATCACTTCCAGAGACGTAGACTCCTAAGGATACTAAGAAAAGAAATTTAGGCACAGATTTATAATGCTTCAGAACAGAGGAACTGCAGATATGTAGGGAGATGTGGTATGAAGACAAGACCAGACAAGATTTCTAGTGTCCTAGTCCGAGCTAACACACTGATTCCTTTCATAGTTAAAAATGAAATGCACTTCATATATGTATTACTGATGATTAGAAGCACATCAGAAAAAAGGTGTTATTGATGGCTATAAGCCATCGTTATAAGAAAACTATTACCCTGTTGCATTGTAACAATCTATACCAATTAATTAACCACTTATTAAAATATCTATTTACTAGTAACCTTTAAAAACTATTTATACCGAGGATCCACTTATAAAGTATGATTGTTTACATGTTCATAAAAAAAAATGAGAATGTGAATATTTTAGTTTTTACCTCCTGTTCCTCTCTTCTCTTAGCTTCCTGCACCCGACGCTGTTCTTCTTGGGCCAATCTCTCTTGTTCCTTTTGTCGATTTTTTAGCATTTCTTCATGAAAAGACTTAGATGGTGGTTTATTATATTCACTAAGAAATGATTGTATGTGGTCCGCAAGTTCAAATATCATCACCTTATTTAACAAAAAATAAAAAATAAAATTTTTAAAAAGGTAAACACACAAATGATACCCAGTTTCCAAAACAGTTCAAAATATAAAATGATATAGTAATGGGGCTTTAGAAAAGCAATAGTCAGTAGATTCTCATTTATAGTACTCCGTTACTTCTATGGAGAATTTAACAAATTTTTCCTTATACCACTCTCTGCCGGAACTATGATGTGACAGCTATATTTGTTGCCCTTTCTCAAAAAATTTCACTGAGTTCATTAATAATATGCAAACACTCTCCTGGATAACACAAATAACTTTTTCCAAACCAAATTATTTTAATAATATTTTATCCACATCATCAAAAATATTTCAGATTATAAAATACAACCCATTCAGCAATGCTTCTACAGCTGTATATTATTGTCCACATTGATCAGGACAAATTGTTTATTTATTTGCTGGTATTAAATTGTTCTCTCTCTGCATGCCAAACCCACGGTTACAGCTATAGAACCATTTTGGTGATGACTATCTTTCATCATCCAGGGTAACCTGGTATCCTGATGAAAAAAGGTCAGCTCAGTTCCTATTTTTATGCAGACTGACACTGAAAATCAACACTGTTAGGCTATGTCTAGACTGCAAGCCTCTTTCGAAAGAGAGTGTCTAGACTGCACGTTGAACTTTCGAAAAAGCGGCTTGCTTTTTCGAAAGAAAGCATCCAGTGAGTCTGGATGCTCTCTTTTGAAGAAGCCCTATTTACATTGAAGAACGCCTTCTTTCGAAAGAGGAACTTTCGAAAGAAGGCGTTCTTCCTCGTGAAATGAGGTTTACTGCCATCGAAAGAAAAGCCGCGTTTTTTCGATTTAATTTCGAAAGAACGCGGCTTGAGTCTGGACGCAGGGGAAGTTTTTTCGGAAAAAGGCTACTTTTCCCAAAAAAAACCCTGAGTCTGGACACAGCCTTAATGTCAGCAAGTCACAGCTTCCTCTCACTAAAAACTATTTTCTATTAGAGCTGTCAATTGATTGCAGTTAAATCACACAATTAACTCCAAAAATTAATGATTAAATCACACTGTTAAGGTACAAAATACTAATTGAAATGTATTAAATTTCTTGGCTGTTTTTCTACTTTAAATATTTTGATTTCTATTACAACACAGAATACTAAGTATACGGTGCTCACTTTATATTATTATTCTTGACTACAAATATTTGCACTGTAAAAATAATAAAACAGATAGTATTTTTAATTCACCTTCTACCAGTAGTATAGTTCAATGTCTTTGTTGTGAAAGTGTAACTTACATGTAGATTTTTTTTTGTTACACAACTGCATTAAAAAACAAAGCAACGTAAAACTTCTTGTTCAGCCAATCACTAAGACAATCAAGTGTGTTTATATTTAGGAAGGATAATGCTGCCTGATTCTTATTTACAATGTCACCTGAAAATGAGAATAGCCATTTGCACGGCACTTTTGTAGCTGGCATTCACAATGTATTTATGAGCATGGTGATAAACATTCCTATGCCCCTTCATGCTTTCGCCACCATTCTGGAGGACATGCTTCTACGCTGATGACGCTCACTTAAAAAAATAATGTATTAGTTAAATTTGTGAGTGAACTTCTTGGGGGAGAACTGTATGTCTCCTGTTCTGTTTACTTGCAGCCTGCCATATATTTCATGTGGTAGCACTCTCAGATGATGACAAAGCACATATTCATTTTAAGAACCCTTCCACAGCAGCTCTGACAGAAAACAAAGGAAGTACCAGTGTGAGATTTCTCAAAATCTACAGGACTTCACTCAAGGTTTAAGAATCTTAAGTGCTATCTAAAATCTGAGAAGGATAAGGTATGGAGCATTCTTTCAGAAATCTTAAAAGAGCAACACTTGCAAACAGAAACTACAGAACCCAAATCATCAAAAAAAAAATCAACTTTCTGCTGGTTCTTTCCTTGGACAATAGAGATGCTAAAGGTGCACTCAAAGATGATAAAGTCATAGAGGACAAGCTAAATGAATTATTTGCTTCAGTCTCCATGGCTGAGGACATTGGGGAGATTCCCAAACCTGAGCCATTCTTATAAAGTGACAAATCTGAGGAAGGTGTCATTAGAGGTGGTTTTGGAACAAATTGATAAACTTAACAGTAACAAGTCACTGGGACCAGATGACATTCACCCAAGAGTTCTGAGAGAACTCAAATAGGAAATTGCGGGAAATTAACTGTGGTTTGTAACCTATTCTTTAAATCTGCTCCCGCACCTAATGTTTGGAAGATAGCTAACATGACACCATTATTTAAAAAGGGCTCTAGAGGTGATTCTGGCAATTAAAGACCCGTAACTCTAATGTTATTACAGACCCGTAAATCTAATGTCAGTACGAGGCAAATTAGTTGAAACTATAGTAAAGAATAAAATTGTCAGGCACGTGGATGAATATAATTTATTGGGGGAAAGTCAACATGATTTCTGTAAAGGGAAATCATACCTTACTAATCTGCTAGAATTCTTTGAGGGAGTCAACAAACATGTGGACAAAGGGGATCCAAAGTAGACAAAGTATACTGGATATAGTATACTTAGATTTCCAGAAAGCCTTTGACAAGGTTCCTCACCAAAGGCTCTTAAGTAAAGTAAGCAGTCATGGGATAATAGGGAAGATCCTTTCATAGATAACTGGTTAAAAGACAGAAAACAAATGGTAGGAATACATGGTAAGTTATCTGAGTGGAAAGAGGTAACTAGTAGGGTCCCCCAAGGGTCTGTCCTGGGACCCATCCTATTCAACTTATTTATAAATTATCTGGAGAAAGGGGTAAGCAGTGAGGTGGCAAAATTTGCAAATGATACTAAACTGCTCAAGATAGATAAGATCAAAACAGACTGTGAAGAGCTTCAAAAAGATTTCACCAAACTAAGTGATTGGGCAACAAAGTGGCAAATTAAATTCAATGTTGATAAATGTAAAGTAATGCACATTGGAAAAATAATCGCAACTATATATACACAATATGATGGGGACTAATTTGGCTACAACTACTCAAGAGAGAGAGATCTTGGGGTCACTGGATAGTTCTTTAAAAACATCCACTCATTGTGCAGTAGCAGTCAAAAATGCAAATAGAATGTTAGGAGTCATTAAAAAAGGGATAGAGAATAAAATAGAAAATATCTGATTGTTTCTATATAAAACTATGGTACGCCTACATCTTTAATACAGTGTACAGATGTGGTCACCTCATCTCAAAAAAGATATATTGGCATTGGAAAAGGTTCAGAAAACAGCAACAAAAACGATTAGGGGTTTGAAACAGGTCCCATATGAAGAAAGATTAAAAAGACTTGGCCCTTTCATCTTAGAATAAGAGGAGACTAAGGGGGGGATATGATAGAGGTCTATAATATGATGACTGGTATGGTAAAAGTGAATAAGGAAAAGTTATTTGTTTAGTCTCACAATAAAAGAACTAGGGTCACCAAATGTAATTAATAGGCAACAGGTTTAAAACAAACAAAAGGAATTTTTTCTTCACTCAGCACAAAGTCATCCCGTGGAACTCCTTGCCAGAGGATGTGGTGAAGGCTAGAACTTTAACAGGGTTAAAAAAAGAGCTAGACAGATTCATGGAGAGTAGGTCCATTAATGGCTATTAGCCAGGATGGGCAGAAATGGTATCCCTAGCCTCTGTTTCTCTGGAGGTAGGTGACAGGGGAGGGATCATGTGAGGATTACCTGTTGTGATCCCTCCCTCTGGGGCATCTGGTATTGGCCACTGTGGGCAGACAGGACACTGGGCTAGATGGACCTTTGGTCTCATCCAGTATGGCCATTCTTATGTATCTGACTGAGATGATGAAAAGGAGCATATGTTGGTCCACCCTGCTTTGGATCAAAATTGAGCAGAACCTATTATCAGCAGAGACACGCATCCTCTGGAATGGAGTTTGAAGCATTAAGAGACATATGAATCTTGTGCCTCCTGGGACACTGCCAAAATCACATTTAATATAGTCCAGCTGGGGTGGGGTGAAGGGAGAAACAGCTGGAATTCTTCCAACTCATTCTATGTTCTAGAGAGAACATGGCACTAGCTCAGAAGAGAAACTGAATGGCTACGTCTACACTGGCCCCTTTTCCGGAAGGGGCATGTAAATTTCAGCAGTCGTCGTAGGGAAATCCGCGGGGGATTTAAATATCCCCCGCGGCATTTAAATAAAAATGTCCGCCGCTTTTTTCCGGCTTTTAAAAAAGCCGGAAAAGAGCGTCTAGACTGGCCCCGATCCTCCGGAAAAAGTGCCCTTTTCCGGAGGGTCTTATTCCTACTTCAAAGTAAGAATAAGAGCCTCCGGAAAAGGGCACTTTTTCCGGAGGATCGGGGCCAGTCTAGACGCTCTTTTCCGGACATTTTTATTTAAATGCCGCGGGGGATATTTAAATCCCCCGCGGATTTCCCTACGACGACTCATGAAATTTACATGCCCCTTCCGGAAAAGGGGCCAGTGTAGACGTAGCCAATGGGTATATTAGTGGAAGAGCTGTGGGACATCTGAGTGATGGGACACTCCAGGAAGTTAATCTGAAAGATGTTGCCAATATACCAATGGACTAGGATGGAAGATCATTACCACTGTCTAGTAACAGCCTTTTTCAAGTCAATTAGCCCCCAGAGTGAAAAGACTATCAGCTCTCCAAAATGAAAGCAACACCATAGTGTTTCACCTTTTCAGCCAAGTGACGTACTAATAAACCCACAACATAGGGTTTGGTTTCAATTCAGGTGTGCATATGACAACACCACATTACACTATCTGCCTGTAGTTAATTTAAATTCCCAAGAATTTTAAATATTTAATCACTTGATTGCTCCTAATAATGAACCCAGAAGACAGTGTGCAAGAGAAGGCATAATGCAACATGAACACATTTGCTCTTGCCATGCTCTTCCCACAGTATCACAGAATTAAAAGCAAGTGAAGAGGGACAACAATTAAAGAAGGTTTTTCTAAATAAACATTCTTAAAAAATAGCTTTCCACCTAGTGTGTAACACACACTTACTCAGACTAGGGAGCTAAAGGCTCTGCTTCAGAGGGCCCACTCATTTGAGCACATTCTAATAAAAAGGCTCTCTCAGGAATAACTCTCATCCATGATTGTATAATATATCCCTATAGCAAGTACAGGAAATTGCTCAAAAGGAATAGTAATATTTATTAGGAAATTATTTAATTATCTTGACTCCTATAATGTGATACAGCAGCTAGAAGGAAGGATGAGTGTCAACACGATGATCACAGGAAGTACACAACAAACCACCCTTGGTCCATAGACCACAGTTTGTGAACATCTGCTCCCATTTATCATTAACACATTTATTATAAAAATCAGGAGTACAATGTTGAACTATTAATTCCCCGAAGATACTAAAAATTCTTAAGTAACAATTCATTAGTAAACAAAATTTGAATGAAAAAATTACCTAAAATAATTCTTTTAAAAGTCCCCATCGGAGAACATATTAAAAATAAAAACAGAAATATGCTGTATAAATGGAAAAAAGATGTGCCAAATAAACTTGCATATTGACACAGGAAACTGGGAGCAAAAATGTTCTCCTGTTGTAATACATTGAAGAGGTACTACTGCTTGATTTTTTTTTCTTTTTAAAAGTTTAAACAAGCAAGCTAAACACAAACATATTTATCTGTAAAATATGCACATGCATATAAGAAATGCATATTGCAAATACTGCTTTTAGAAAAGGCTCTCACATTCATTGTCAACCGTTTGGATCAATTCCATCCATATTCAGTCCATATGGATACTGAGTTTGTAAAACATTTATAGTGATACTTGTAATTAACATACTTGAAGTGTTTATTACAATCTGAATAAAGTAAATACAAAATCTATATTTTGTACTACATGAATAACTAGCACAAATACCCAGTGTTGCTCAGGTCTGTAAGGAGGGGCTCAGGGAAGAAGCTGTTGGAGAAGGAGAGTGCAGGAGTCAGGGTTGGAGGGGTGAATAGGGGCTCTACACAGGAGGGAGAGGTGTATGTATGTGCATGCACACAAAGACATGACCTGGACAGTAGAGGTGGGTTTAGTATCCAGGTCTCTTGTCCCACAGTCTACTATTGAATGCACCAGAGTACACGGCTTTCACCTCCTCAGAGTAAAAAAGTATGTTTGACTAAATAGTTATGGCCATTTTATAATGAAATTACAATTCAATGTAAGTATTACTATTTTCTATAACATGACAAAAGCATTCCAATGGTATGATCCTGCAGTCTCTAGACAGGTAACAAATGCAAACTCAGGCTAAGTCTAGACTACAGAGTCAAATTGGAAATTTTTTTTCCAATTTAGTTATCAAAGAGGATCTTCTGAAGTTTGGCATGTCTACACAGCACTAAATTTAAGAAAAAATTGCTCTTTCGACACATCCCTTATGCCTTGTACAACGAGGTTTACAGGGATGGTGAAAAAGTGTGTCCGAGCCTGGAAAAGCAATGCAGTCTAGATGAAGCTTCAGTTTCATTATGGTTTATTGTTTTCTTAATCTGCATACTGAACTTTACTGAGCTGCAAAAGCATTAAGGGAAGAACAGACCCCACATCCTGCTTCACTATGATATGATATAATCAGATTCTAGTTTTGATGCATTTGAAGATCTTTATTTTGATAACATTTTATTATACATAGATTTCAATACTATTTAGAATCAGATTAGGCTTTTCACAAAAGTGAGAACTCTTACCTCTCCACAGAGTTGTTTTGCCAATTCCTCTAGTCTGGATTTTAACAAATTAAGGTTTTCATTTGACAAACCTTTTGCATTTTTTAACTGTATTTCAGGGACACTGAAGGAAAAAGATCACAAGAAATGTTCTTTTTATTAAAGATCACCTGTGCAGAAAGAAAACAACATCCATATTGGCCAGTGGTTTTCAAAATACAAGTTGTAATCCAGTTCTGGGTCGTGGAACATCAGGGACTGAGCCTCATTTCTTCTGGGGTGATCACTGGGGGTACTAAGGCAGGCTTCCTGCCTGTCCTGTTCCTGTTCCTGCAGGCTGAGCTGCGCCCCAGAAGCAGCCAGCAGCAGGCCTGGCTCCTAAGGGAGGGCATGGGGCACAAGAGCGCACAGAGCTCCGCGCACTGCTCCTGCTCCAAGCACTAGTGCCACACTCCCACTGGTTAGAACAGGGTGGGTAAAAGGGCCGCCACAGGCCAGATCCGGCCCACCAAGCAGGTTGATCCAGCCCACAGAGGCCCTGCTGCTCCCCCATCCCCAGGCCAATTAGGGTCTGGGGGAGCACGCAAAGTTTCGTCCACCCTGTTTCCGCCCTTTGAAGAGCGTGCAGCGCTTAGAAGCATCATGCACTCCTGACTGGGTGGGAGGAGGCTTAGAGCGCTCCCCGCCCCCAGGCCAGTCAGGACCTGGGGGAGCATGCGATGTTTCCTGATGTTTCTTACAGAAGCATGCGGCACTTAGAAGCATCACACGCTCTTGGCTAGGCGGAAGGACGCTTCACTTGCTCCTTCACCCGTAGGCCTTGATTGGCCTGGGGGCAAAAGCAGTAGCGCATGAAGTCTCCTCACACCACCAGGGGTATGGGTGCCTAAGGGGAACCTCTGGGGGGGGGGGGGGGGGAGGAGCAAAGGTTCTACTCCACCCCCAAACCAATCATGGTCTGTGGGCGGGAAAGCTCAGAAGTATCGTGGCTTCACCCCTTCTACTTGAGACCCTGCCCCTTCTGGAGCAGCCTTGGGCCACTTCAAAAATTTCTGAAGTGGCCCCAAGCAAAAAATTATTGCCCAACCCTGGGCTAGAACCTGCTGCTGGCTGCTTCTGGAGTGCAGCATGGTCTGTGGTGTCAGGACAGGCAGTAGGCCTGCCTTAGCCCCAACCTGGAGCACAAATATGTTGGGTTGTGGCCATCAATAATTTTCTTCAATGAGGTCAGGAGACAAAAAGTTTGAAAACCACTGATATGGGCTATACAACAGGGCAATAGGAACCTTTTTTTTTTCCTTTCAAGCAACCTAGCAATCATCATTCAACATCCAAGCAAAATAATACTCTAAATCCAAGATTATAAAAAAGTTCTGCTTTATACTCAACATAATCTGAATTACTGGCTCACAAGTACTTAACAGTTTCAATCAGCAGAAGAACCGTCAGAGTGACCACACAGTCTGTAATAACTAAAGATCTAACTCAGTACATTATTCTTTAAAGGAATATACTGAAACTACAGTACATATTTCTGGCATAAAATATGGCAGTTTCAGATTTACTGATTTTCCTTTTTCATTATGTAAGCAATATGTAATTAACCTGAGGAATAGACTACAATAAAATACATTCGGGTAAATAACATTTTTTAAAAGCTTAGACATTTGTTGTAGAAATAAGAAAAACATCTAAAGTTACACTATCTTAAAACACAATTATAATGGCAATTAATCCTCAAGTTTCAGGGTATAATCAAACGGTCATTTGTTCAGGAACATTCCCCTTCCCCTTATGTTAGATTAGTGCATAACTGGGCATACTATGGGGGCTTATATTTTTCTTTGAGGTATTTGACACTGAGCACGACTGGAGGCAGATAGACTGAATAAAATACTGGACTGTTTTGACACAATAGCCACAAAATTAATATCAAGACCAAATCCCAGTAGCTGCTGATCACCCATAACCCTTTTCATCATTCAAATTAAATAGCATCATGAAGGGCTAATGGATAATTCAGCACACTACTGGACCAGAAGATGACAGAACTAGGAGAGGTGAACAGTTTTAAAGATGAAGATTTTGTCTCCTAATCAGCAAGGTAATCTGTTGGCATTAAACTCATGAGCTGTGTCAATGACTTCTGTGAAGAACTCACATGTTTAAAATTACTTGGGTGTCCTGAATTAGTGCCCAACTCTCCAACTGACAGATGCAACTCTATTACTCACTGGCAGCAATATCACAGAATGGATGAGGTTGCTTCTATCTCAGATACATGTTTGCACATTGATTATAGAAACAAGGTTACCCATTTTTATACTTCAATGTCATGTCTAACAAATATAGACACATTTGAACTATGTTAAAAATAAGGGCAATTAACAGAGTGTCACACTTCAACTTCCATTTTTGTCAAACGACAGACTAAAGAAACTACTAAAAGACTATATTTTGATTTTCACTCACGTATCAGGGTAGGTTTGTGGACATTTGACCCACAAATCAACTTTGGCATAAACTTCATTGTCACCAGTCAAACCTTGGGGACGAAGAACTAAACTGATTTCTGGAGGCTGTTTTACCTAAAATATAAAACAATGCTTTTAATTTAAGTAAGAATCAATTCAGGGAAATTCTAGATGATCCAAATGATCCCTTCTGACCACTGATCATCTTATTTCAACCAATTCAATCTTAGTTTATCCAACCTATTTGGGTAGATTCATGGAATAAGTGAGGATAGAGATATTCTGAAGAAGTAGTGCCCTATAATGAATTTACATTTAGGTAAGAGGGACTTCTAGATTACTAAATTAGGTCAAACAGTGGTTCACTGAAGGGATGCAAATATCAATCAGAATAGTTAAACAATTATATTGTTTAACCATTGGTGGGTACAGTGCAGCTAGGGTGGGGGGGTCTTACTGGGCATGGTGGGGCCTTGTTCAGAACTGCAGTGGTGCAGGTGGGGTCACCGCAGAGCAGCCCAGGGCCAGTGCTGTGCTGAGGCTACTGTCCTGACTGCCTCCGCTGGGGCTGCTGTGCCATGGCCGGGTCCCACTGAGGCTGCAGCAGCACAGCCAAAGTCCTACCTGCCCCCAGGTCCTGTTGAGGCCACCACAGTGCAACCAGGGTCCTGTACCTATTTGACTTCAGCTATGTTCTAAATGGCAATCCAAAATTATCTGTACTTTACATATGCTTCTGGAATAGATGGGTGTTTAATTCCACAATACTAGAGGGAAGTATCAGAGGCAAAATTCTATCTGTCAGTTTAGCAGCAGCAGCAGCAGCTGGGAGTGGGAGGGCTTCCCTTTAAAGTCAATCCCAAAGTCACCCTTTTATTTCACTTACACACCTTCCTGAACATGCAGGTGATAACAGTAATTCCCTGGTGCCAGGGAATGTCATACACAGATGTTTTATGTACATTTAGAAACAGCTCTTGAAAGAAAAACAATGAACAATTTCCTTTGCCTAACTAGGTCCCTATTAAGAGTCTTGCTCATTTCTGTTTAATGATTACTATACCCAGAGAACTCCAAATTGGGGTTCCAGACAGATGAAAAGGGGAGAGGCCTTTAAGCCTTTCTATTACACTAAAACATTTTAGCAAAAACTTTCCACTAAGTTTCAAATGGTAGCACCAGGGGTAACCTAGACAAGGCTTCAGCAGCTTCTTAATTATATTAAACTCAATATTCAAGCTGTCCCTTTGAGTTTAATTAATACTGTGAAAAAAAGCCCAATAGCACTGGCTTTAACTTTGGCTAAAGCATACAGCTATACAGATTATTTTGGCTACAACTGCTGGCCTAGCATAATAAACATGGCCTGAGAAGCCCGTCTGCTCAGATTATCAATTATTAATTATTATCTTTCCATTGTCCCTGTAACAGCAACAAAACAATGTTGGTAATGCTGGGTGTATAGCAGAGGCATGTCTCTGCTTCCCACGGGAGGTAAGAAAACCTTTGCTAGGTCTCCAAGAAAGCTGCCGCTATGGTGCATGGAGCTTAGTGACAACGTGCCGGGGAAAAGGCTCTTCAGTCTCTCTCCCGCACATGGCTCTCGCGTTGCACCGTCCCGGGTGGGATGGGAAGGGAGCGCGGCGCCTCGCCTGGCCTGGTCAAACAGGGGCCGCCACGCGTGCTGCAGGGGAGCTCAAGCAGCCACTCGGGCCAGGAGGCTAAGAAGGGTCCGCGCGGGGGTTACCGGGAATCCCACCCCAGGCTCCTCTCAAGGGGAAAAGGCAGGATGAGGAGACACCCCCAGCGCACGATGGTCACTGCAGCGCCACGCTGCGCGGGATCCCAGCCAGGCGCGCACACCCCCGGCCAGGCGCCCGCCCCGCGCGGCTCGGTACCTTCCAGGGCCGCTCTGGGCGCAGGTCTCGAAAGTCCTGCCCGTAGATGGACTCCAGAACCTGCAGCTCGTTCTCCTGGCGCAGCGGGTAACTCTCGGGGGCCTCCTCCGCCTCCGGCGCGTCGCTCACCCGGGCCATGTCAGCTCCGGCCGCTGCCACCCATGGCGGGGCCGCCGCTCCGGGCTCCTGCCACCGTGGAGGCGGCAGGGGCAAGAGCGCTGGCGGTTCTTCCGCCCTGGCAGCCCGTGTCCGTTGCAGGCCCCACCCACCGCTTGTGCTGCCCCCCGCGGCCGCAGATGGAGCCGCTGCAGGCACTGAAACTAGGGCCTCCCGGGCCTCCTCCCCAGAGCCTCAGCCCCGGGATCTGCCTGACATCTACATAGCTGCTCTCCACCTCGGCCCTTCCTACTCCCGTCTGACTGATGAAGGGGAAGGGACAAAACTGGTGCACCAGCCGGGGAAATGATGCTCTGAACTTAACTACTGGCTCTCAAAAAGTCCCCAGTGTGTGTGTAAGATTGTAAATATTTCAGGCTGTTAGGAAGACTGATAGGTTGCATTATCTATGAACCCAGAGACTTCTCACACATTTTCTGTTTGGGTTGTGGTGGGCACAATTAGGATCAGAGCCCCATTTTGCTCGGTGTGGCATAAATACACAGGATGACCTGGTCCCAACCTTGAGAAGCTTAATAAATCCAGGAGGAGGGATAGTTAAGTGGTTTGAGCATGGGCCTGCTAAACCCAGTGTTGTGAGCTCACTCCTTGAGGGGGCCATTTAGGGATTGTGGGAGAAAAATCAAATAACTCCAATTGTGTCTAAAGGGGGGACTGTGCAGGAAATCAAAACTCTCTAAAAGAAAACTGCTGTAAGGGTTAAAAAGTTTTCCAGGCCTCTCTCCCTGTAACAAATTAACTCTAATCAAATTTAAAAACAAGTTTTGGAAACTTCAGCAAAAGCAAACTCCTGATTGTTCAAACTGATATTTCATTACCATCACATGACTATATTCCCTAAACATTCCTAATATTTCATCTTTGCCACAAGTCCACCTGTGACCTTTCAAACAGAGGTTAGATGGAATGGTCAAAGTCAACCATTTTAACAAAAATAAGTTAACTGTGAAGAAACTGTCATTTCTTTATAGCGATGAGCTATGAACTCTGACCTACTTTAATATTAAATTATCCTGATAGTATTTCTGATACTTTCTCAGTACAATTCATGCATTTCAAATCACTCTTCTAAGATATGCCATTAATATTTGAAAAAAACACATACATGCTACACATTGTGACCACAAAAATCCAAATTCCCATATTGCAAAGAAATTGAATACCCACTGGACAAAAAAATGGAAAGAAGGTCTTCTGTTGTAAGTTAGTATTTACTACTAATTAGCATACACATGAGATGGCCTTTTTTTAATGGCATGATATTGAGAGGTCTGATTTTAAAGCAATTACAGATGTGAACAAGGTACTAACCTAGAAATAAAAAGACAGCGGCTAACTTCGTTTTTTAAATCTTATTTTAGCATTTATCTATCTTTTGCGAAATGAATAACAAATGTATTTTATGTTTCCTTGGCAAACCAATCTATGTGTGTCAGTTTACATGTCCAAAGCAGGAATAATGAAACTTAAGCACCTTTTGGATGAGTAGGGAGGTGATTTAACAGCAGAACCTTAGAAATACAAACATCAGCTCTGCAAACTGACCAGTCAACCATATCACCATACATCATTTGGAACCAGAAGTATGCAATCAGGTAGCAGCAGAGACTAATAACAACAACAATAATTAATAATAAAATATTGTGCAGCTAAGCAAAATGGGAAGTACTAGGAAGTGCAAATATGTCACACTTTTAATTGACACAAAGGTAGAAATATTAAAAAACTGAACAATGGTGTTCATCTTAGCAACAAAGCAATAGAATATGGTAGCAAGAAATCACCAATCACTGATATTTGGAAAAGTCATAAAAAAAATTAATTTGCAAAAGAAGCCAAAGATGGCAGAGAAGTACAAAGCAGATGTGTTGTGTGATGATGATGTTTTTGATAAGGCAATGCATCTGTGATTTGCACAAGAGAAATCAAAAGGCTTTCCTATAAGCAGTGTGATGGTTACAAAAGGCAAAGTTACTCCACTGAGAGGTGTGTACAGACAAAGGTTAGGACCATTTTAAAGCAAGCACAGGATGTCTCTGCCGATTCAGAAATTAGCACAGAATATGGCAGTTGGCAATGCAAGGAGTGGCTCTGACAGCTGACTAGATTGCTGCTGGTGAATTTAATAATACTTTCAAATAATTTATTAAACAGCTCAAACCATGGGCAGGGTATGAACTATTGGCTTGGGGAAGCTAGTTCCTAATCCTTCTCCTTACCTGTTTCTAATATTGCTTTAAAGTTGAGTTAATTACTTAGGATAAATTTCATCAGGTCCTGCTGACTTGAATACATTTTGTGATGGGAATCCCTGGGGTACATCCTGGGACTCTGGAATTGCTGTGCCCTCCTAAACTCTCCATCCTAGACTATATCTCACAATGCTTTGCTAGTTAACAATAGCAATCCCCTCCAGGTGCTGTTACTAATCAATACAACCACATGTGGAACACAGATTCCATGAATGCTCTCAAAGCCACTCATGAATCACCTAGGCTATGTCTAGACTACATCCCTTTTTCGGAAAAGGGATGTAAATTAGACGTATCGCAATTGCTAATGAAGCAGGGATTTAAATCTCCTGTGCTTCATTAGCATAAAAATGGCTGCCACTTTTTTTCGGCACGGAGCCTTGTCGGAGAAAAGCGCAAGCCTAGACGCTGATCTTTCGAAAAATAAAGTCTTTTCCGAAAGATCCCTTATCCCTCTCGGGCTACATCTAGACTGCAAGCCTCTTTCGAAAGACGCTTTTTTGAAAGAAACTTTCAAAAAAATTTCTTTCGAAAAAGAGCATCTAGACTACAATACGCGGATCAGAAAATCGATCTGCTTTTTCGAAAAAGAGCGTCCTGACTGCTGGACGCTCTTTTGAAAGAAAAAGGCACCTGGAACCGCTTCTGCCAGGGCATGGGGGCAGCATTTCCTTCCGGGTGCTGCTGCCTACCCTTTGCAGAGACGCGTGGTTAAAGGGATGCCCCTGA
Source organism: Pelodiscus sinensis (assembly GCF_052426305.1). Classification (NCBI taxonomy): domain Eukaryota; kingdom Metazoa; phylum Chordata; order Testudines; family Trionychidae; genus Pelodiscus; species Pelodiscus sinensis. The sequence goes on along the minus strand of NC_143056.1, from coordinate 61,268,533 downwards.
ACACCCATTGCTCTGCTCCTGCAGCTGCCTTTGCTGTCCCTCTAGGAGGTAAGCAAGGTATTGCAGTGCTTGTTTGGAGTGCCCAGCTTCCTGGGACACCCCAGAAGGTTTTTTGTTTGGAGGTTTTTCTGTTTTAGACTCCTTTTTTTTGGCATGGAGCCAGAGCTGCCCCTGGGCAGGCGATGGCCCCATGCCATCATACTGCAAGTGTTGCTGCATCTGCATGACATAGTCATGAGGCTACTTCCCCATCTGGATCCAGACCAGAGGTACGAAGGGTTCGTCCGTCCTGCAGCCCCACTGCCCTTGCCTCCAAACTTCTTCGTGGAGAGGCATTTTTGGAGGCTTGACACCAGCTCTGACTGGTGAGACAGGCTCGTTATGGAGCTCTGGGATGACCAAGAGTGGCACTGCAACTTCTGGATGCAGAAGGCCACTTTCCAGGAGCTGTGTACCTGGCTCGCCCCGGCTCTGCAACAGCAGGACACCCACCTGTGACCTACTATCCCCCTGGAAAAGAGGGTCGCTATTGCCCTCTGGAAGCTGGGCACCCCCGACAGCTACCGCTCCATGGGACACCAATTTAGAGTGGGCAGGTCTACTGTTGGGTCCATCCTGATGGAGGTAAGTCATTGTCGGGGAACAGTCACAGTTTGGGGGGGAGGGAGACTGTCAGGAAAGGGCAAAGTGGAGTGGGAGTGGGAGGGAGCACCTCCACTCACCCTGAGCTGCTGGGGTGTGGAGGGAGTTCTGAGGAGGGGATTCCCAGGGTGTTTGAGAGGGAAGGTGGGTGGTGGGTTCTCCTCCTAAGAGATAAGGCACCCCTTCTAAAACTTTGTTGTCTGTCTCTTTCTGCAGGTGGTGAGGGCCATCAATTCTGAGCTGCTGAACAGGCTCATCCATCTAGCAGATCTGGACAGCATCGTGGCAGGCTTTGCTGCCCTTGGGTTCCCGAATTGTGGAGGAGCACTCGATGGGACACACATTCCAATCCGTGCACCGCCCCATCGTGCAGCCCAATTCATTAACAGGAAGGGCTACTTTTCAATGGTCCTCCAGGCCCTGGTCAACCATCGTGGCCAGTTTACTGACATTTGTGTTGGGTGGTCAGGGTGGGCACATGATGCCCTCATCTTCAGGAACTCGTACCCCTACCGGAGGCTTCAGGCAGGAACATTTTTCCCGCATCACGACTTTGCGGTTGGGGATGTGTACATGCCGGTGTGCATAGTGGCTGATGCCGCCTACCCCCTGATGCCGTGGCTGATGAAGCCCTACACTGGCCACCCGGATGCGAGCAAGGAGCAGTTTAATGCTCATCTTAACTGGGCTCGCAACCAGGTGGAATGTGCGTTCGGACATTTAAAAGGGAGATTCCAGTGCTTGCTCACACGGCTAGACATGGGGACCACAACATCCCTGAGGTGGTGGCTACGTGTTGCGTTCTCCATAACCTGGTGGAGAGGAAAGGGGAGGCCTTCCTACCAGGGTGGGGTACAGGTGTTGATGGTCAGGAGAGGCACTTTACCCAGCCATGGACAGCTGCCATCTGCCAGGCTGACCAGTCTGCTGTTCACATCCGGGAGGCCCTACGGGAGCAATTCTCTATTGGAGGCCACTGACTCTCCTGAGGGGCTCCTGTCTGGGGACTTGGCCCTGGCCCAATACAAGCTTCCCTCCTCAACCCATATCCTGACCCTGTTTGTAGAAATAATAAACACCAGGGTCTGTCTCAAAAGAATAACTTCTGTTTTATTGTTATAAATATCAGTAACTGAAAGAATGTATAACTGTTGCAAACATAAAAAAGCTTTAGTTGATTTTTGATGGAGAAAATATACTTTCATGACAAACTATGTACAATAAACATTTTCTTTAACACAATGCTTGATATTTAACTGGGGTGATGGGGGTGCTTGAAACCTGGAAGGGGGAAGGGAATCAGGTTGCACGGTGCTTGCCTGCTCACAGTCTCCTGCTTGTGCCTCGTGTTCAGGGTCCACCATGGCCACGGGATTGGGTGGGGTGACTGTCTGTTGGCTGGACGACAGAGGGTAGGTGCACTTGGGACTGGGAGGCCTGGGGGAGAGGGGGGCCAGAGGGAGACAGGGGCTGGGGGAGAGGAGGGCCAGGGGGAAAGAGGGGGTGAGGGACTGGGGCGGCAAGGGGGGAAAGGGAGGGTGCTGTGGAAGGGGGGTTTGGTGGAGTGGGGTCATGGGGTGCTGGAGGAGCAGGACCAGGCACAGGAGCAGGCAAGCCACAGACCTCCCTGAGAGTGGCACACAGGGACGTGTGCTGCTGGATAAGCTCCTCCATCAGCCGATCATGCCACCGAGCCTCTGCCTCCATCCTCTCTCGCAGGATGGTGTTGAGCTCCTGCACGGCTGCCACATGCTGCCTCAGGACGCCTGTGTCTGCGGCTCCCATGTCCCCGGGATGGAGGTGGGGCTGGGGTGTTGCGGCCCTCTTGCACGGCTGGTCCAGCTGTGGAGGCAAAGAGGAATACACAATCAGTCATAAAAAAACAGGACTATGTAGCACTTAAAAGACTAACAAGATGGTTTATTAGGTGATGAGCTTTTGTGATCCAGACCCACTTCCACAGATCAGACTAACACGGCTACATTTCTATCACAATCAGTCATGTGTGCAACAGCTGTCCAAAAGGGCATTCCCTCTCCTTCAGACAGGAGACTCAGACATTCTGAAGGTAACACCATGTGTGACCTGGGCATCAGCCTAAGCATCACAGGGGTCCCGAAGTGTCAATGGGACTTCACACTGACAACCCACCTGGGTGTGTTCTGGACATGGTTTATGCCACCACATGGTGCACCCCCATGTGTGTCACTGTACCGCTGAACATGTTGGCACATGCACAGCCAGCTGCATGATGTCCATGGTGAGCATAACAGGTTTCCCTTGTGCATCACCCACTGTGCACACACCTTCTCCCCCCCCCCCCCGTGTGTTACACGACCTCACTGCACTCACCTGCTGCTTCGTCTCTGGCATCAGATGACACCTGGGAGGCTCTGGGGTCTGGGTGACTGGCTCCAGAATGAGGGTCACCGTCTCCTCGCTGTCCTCCTCCTCCGGCACCATCTCCCCGTCTCCCCTGGACTGCTCTAGGTCCTGCTCTGGTGTGTCCACCACAGGGTTCCCCAAGCCAGACTGGACGAGACGCAATGGTGTGCATGCTTCCCCACCACCAAGGATCTGGGCCAGCTCTAAATAATAGGGGCAGGTGCGGGGGGCTGCCCCAGAACGGGAGCTTTGCTCCCTGGCCTTGACATAGCCTTGGTGCAGCTCCTTAACTTTAGAGCGCACCTGGTCCTGAGTGTGGGGGTGGTGCCTTCTCTGGGCCAGGGCCTCTGCTATGCAGCCAAAAATGGCCGCATTTCACTGCCTGGTGTTCAGGGCTTGTAAGGCCTCCTCCTCTGACCAGAGCTCGAGAAGTGTCTTGAGCTCTGACCCAGACCATGCCGGTGCCCGGCGTTTGGAACCCCTGGTTGGGTCCCCAGAAGGCTGTCTGGAAGGGTCAGGAGGGTCTTGGGGCTGGGACATGGCTGCACTTGAACAGCTGTGTGCTCTGGCTGCTTTGCTGCCACAACTGGCTGTGAGGGTGACTGTCCCTTTAAAAAAATGGCTGCAGACAGGAACCAGAGACGTGCAAGGCATGCCCCAGATTATCCACCAGGGCTTCTTCCCGGAGGCCATTATTTTAAAAAAAAAGGGGCTCCCCGCATCCCCACACACTTATTTTCAATGGATCGCCGTTGAAAAAGGTGTTCTTCCTCATGAAATGAGGAGTACCGCCGTCGAAAGAAAAGCCGCGTTCTTTCAATTTAATTTCAAAAGAACATGGCTGTAGTCTAGATGCAGGTGAAATTTTTTTGAAAAAAGGCTACTTTTTTCGAAAAAACCTTGCAGTCTAGACACAGCCTTTAAATAAGTAGGAATAAGAAGTAGGAATAAGAGCCTCCGGAAAAGGGCGCTTTTTCCAGAAGATTGGGGCCAGTGTAGACGCTCTTTTCCGGCTTTTCTAAAAGCCGGGAAAAAGCGGCGGACATTTTTATTTAAATGCCACGGGGGATATTTAAATCCCCCGCGGATTTCCCTACTACGATAGCTGAAATTAACATGCCCCTTCCGGAAAAGGGGCCAGTGTAGACGTAGCCAGAGAGGGCACCAGACAAACCCTTCCAGCCCCAGCCCTGCAGCCCAAGAATATACTAGCTTTCACTACCCAAGATGCTTTGAATAGTGTTCTGTAAATAAGACCTGGAGCCATACTTAGAAAAATGAGGAAAACACAAAACTGAATAGTGAGCAATGTGTGTCCCATGCACTGAATGAGGCAGAAGTTTTAGGGGTGGAGGGGAGGAAGTATGTGGATGATGTCATTAGAGACTGTATCATAATACATACATACCAGTGGGCTTAAATAAGGTTGTTAGGTGACTAATTCTGGTGTTGACTAACTTTTGAATGCTTAAATTTGTTTTCTTAATATTCTTCTAACAAATTATTTGTATGTGATTGTAGAAATATTCTGTGATTATGTAATTAAAGACTATTATAATGCATACTCAAAGAGATACAATTGGAGTTAAGACTAAAGAATGAGCAGACTTTGTAACTGTGTCATATTTTTAAAAATCTGATGTTATGTGAAGGCTAGAATAAAGAGTTGTGTTTATCTTTGAAGGAGTTGGAGTTCATGGTCATCCTCCATCTTTTAGAGATGGAGTTCCTGATTTGCTGATCAATTACTGTGAAAACTGTCTTTTCTATACACCAAGAATTATAGCACTTGAAGGAACCTTGGATAGTCATCAAATTCATTTCCCTGCACTTGTGGCAGGACTAAGCACCATCTTGACCACCAGGTGTTTGTCTAACCTGCTCTTAAAAATCTCCAAAGGTGGAGATTCTGCAACCTTACTAAGCAATTTATTCCAATGGTTAACCACACTGACAGGAAGGGTTTTTTTTTTTTTCTAATGTCCAACCTAAACCTCCCTTGCTGCAATTTAAGCCCATTGCTTCTTGTCTTATCATCAGAAGTTAAGGAGAATAATTTTTCTCTCTCTTCCTTGTAACAACTTTTTAGGCACTTGAAAACTGTTATCATGTCCCCTCTCAGTCTTCCCCAGATTAAACAAATCAATTTTTTTTTCAATCTTCTCTCACAGGTTATGTTTCCTAGACCTTTACTAATTTTGTTGTTCTTCTCTGAATTGTTCCCCATTTATTTATAAATTTCCTGATTTGTGGCACCATATCAGTACAGATTATGAGGGAAAATGTACTTTTGTCTTTCTTACAGCACTCTTGCTAATATATCCCAGGATGATGTTTGCTCTTTTTTTTTTTTTTTTTTTTTTTTGCAACAGTGTTACACTGTTGACTCATATTTAGCTTATGGTCCACTGTGACCCCTAGCTTCCTTTCCACTGAAATAATTGCCAGTAGCTAAGAAACCCTTTACTTGTCTAGATTAATGTAACATGTTTTAAAATGTAACTATGTATTTGAATAAACTTACACTTGACAATTTCCTGGGAACCTTTAAAGCACATATTTTCAAAAACATATTACTCAGATTTATTTTAATGAGCTATGAAGCCAAAATTTCACCTAGTCTAAGAGCCAGTCTGCAAAATTACTTTCACCAACTGCCTAGAATTTACATGTGCTCTCATTTGTGCAATAGACACTAAGGAATTTACATGTGTAAACAGTTGAGGTGTTCATGCAAATTTAGAGATTTTTTGGAAATTTGATCCTAGATATTGCAGGAGTGGTTTGCACAAAAATATATTCAGAAACTCCTAATTCTGAACAAAATAAAAATTTCCAGCAGATGGTGGCAATAAAATACATTCCTCCACCATCATAATATTTTAAATTAAGGTAGGTTTTGGGAGAAAGTTTCCCCCTCCAGAAAATAAACTTCTGCTTTTCCTGTGTCTTTTTCAGGCTCGTTGAGCTGACAGCTCCACAAGCAAGATGGCTGCCATCAAAAATTAGAGCCTTCAGCTGAGGGTCATGTGATCTAGTCTCTTTAGGATCTGTATGAGCACAGCAGTAAGCTATCCAGTAGTCAGTGCTGCGAGCAGACTTGCTGAAAGCTCTGAAGACTTGAAGATTTTCTGCAATCTGTGAAGCGTCAAGACGGCAGATAGATGAAATGCATGCTGATTCTATTACATGGATGCTCCGTCATGTATTACAATTTTTAGAGAGATTTGTTCTTGTTCTGGGGATACACTCACAGAAGGTCACATAGGATTATTTGGTTTTGTTTGGTTCGGTTCATTGAAGACTGGAGTATTATCTGTTTTGGGATTTAATATATCTATTTATATATATTTCATGGGAAAAGCCAGAGCTCTGTGGAAGCCATTGAACATTTACTTTCCTCTGGAATTTAAGTGTCTTCTTACTATCAAGTAAGCAAGAATGTGTATGCAAAACATTCATTTTTCACAGTAAGAAAAATGGAAATAGTGTGCTAAGACAATTGTAAGAGGTTGGCACTGAAAAAGATATGCTTTTCCTCTCGCTCTTATTTTTTTTAAGATAAGCAAAAACTGAGAATTGGGATGGGGGGGAAACAGTCGATTGTTCTGTAAATTTTCCAGACCTGTTCTAATATACAATAAATTATTTTATTGTGATGTGCTGGGAGGGTGACGTGGTGTGAACTGTATTTTTTCTCATTCATGTTTGTTGCAGTAAAACATGCTGAGGAAACACTATGTATGGTATGGAGAAACAAAACATAGGGGAAAAGTAATAGCAAGGCAGAGTCCGTTCTCCACCCCCTACTGTCAGCCTTTCCTGAATATAATGATTCACAAGGTAGAGAGATGACAAGTCAAACCTGCTTTCTAGGACACAAATTCAGTGAAAATATTGCTAGGTACAATGAACTTGACTTCATTCACAAAAGCAGGGTTTTGTTTTGGTTGTCAGTAAACTTTGTTCAGTGAAAAGCACTAGTTCAATGATGTGTGATTATTAGGTAGGGAAAAGGAAGAAAGAACACTCATCATGGGATACAATAGAAGCTGGATTTCAAGGAATGAAAGTGACCATGCCCTCTATCAGGATGTCACCAGAACTTTAGAAATTAGGAATGCATCTAATACACAAATTGTGTGGAACAACAAAAGCTACAGTGGGATTGGACCTTTGGAAAATGGGGAATACAGTGAGGCGCAAACCTACAGATACTTCACTACCACTGTGCAAATTGTCATCTTTATAGGCTCTCTGCTGGGTAAGTAAGCACTGTTGCAGTTTTTTCTGTAATGTTGGTTTACTGGTGGTTGCAGTCAGTGACCCACACATCCAAACAGTAATTATTGTGGTCACAAATTACTATCACAAGGGTATCCCTTGATTGTCATTTCAGGTTTTTGCTGTCTCCTCCAGTGAAATTAATAAGTGTGGCTGAGCATATTCTGTAGGTTTCTGATACTTTGTGCAGTATCAATTATTGCTATAAAAATTAAGCAGTTGAAATTGCCACAAAATGCATATGTATTATTTAGTAAACTTTCCTTTGGGCACTCAAATAGATGAAAGAATGATGCATTGATTTTGCACTTATTTTCAAAGGTAACGAACTAACCAATAATTACAATAGAAATTAATTTAAATTGTTTTGAATAAACAATTCTGGATATTTATACTCAAGACAATCCATTTTACATTGGTCTCCTGCAGATTTCAGTGTCGTTTATAAATGTTCTTTGTGCTGTCCATTGTTAGCCATGTGATAGTGTATTTGCCATCTAATAGCTAACAAACTTAATTAAGATCATGTACAGCTTAGATACATGGTAGTAACTGAGAATATATTATTACAAAACATTGCACATCTATGTATATTTGCTTTGTAAGAGTTTACAGTGTGGCATTTTGTTGTCAATTGCATTCTCTCTTTCCCTTTTCCTTTCCCCCTCCTCCTCTGCCCAAGAGACAAGCCAAGATAGGCATTAGAAACAGTTTTATCTGTCATTCTTGTAGGTGATCTTGATTTATACTGTTTGGGAGCTCAATACATTATATTTTAATATACTACCACTAGTAGGCAAGTCATGCAAAGCCAGTTATTTTAATAAGAAGATACTTTTTTCACACAAGAGCCAATCCTGGGAGTTTCTGAGCTCTGGGGAACTTACAGAGTTCTAGGGAACTTACAGATGGTCCCCCACTTCCTAGGTTGAGGCTATAGACTTTTGGACACAACTGACTGAACATTTTCAGTGATGCTAGGAGAGATTTTGATGATGGTGATCATTTTTAAAATTAACTTATCCCTGGTAACAATTTAGATTTCTTTAGTCTAGCTCCAATGGTTATCCTGAATAGTTTCCTTTCTGAATACAGAATAAGGATTGTCTTGTGGTAAAGATATTGGACTGGGATTCTTATTCAAGTTCAATTTCTAGGTCTGCCGCTGGCTTGTAGAGTAACATGGAGTAAATCACTTGTTGTCTGTGCAGGTCTTTCACACAACAAAAAGGGAGGGAATTTTTTTTAAGTAGGAAAATGTATTGTAAGTCAACGAAAAGGGGCAGGTAGCTTGGAGGAGGTGTAGTACCTTAGAAGTAGTTTAACTCATTATTTTTGAAATTCCCATCTCCCAATATATGTCTGTTCTGCACCGAATCATTACTTTAAGTACTGGTGGCTTCCTATTATGGTAATATCAGAGTCCTTCCCACCTCCTGTGTGGTACGGAAGTTTGACTATCTCCATTTTATATAAAGGAGACTGAGTCACAAAGAACTGAAAAACAAAAGGGCTAGCCCAAGGTCACATAGGTTCTTTAAACACAGATGAGGGAATTGAACCCCACTCCTCTGAGTTCCAGGCTAGTACTGTAATCACTGAACTAACTATCCTTCCTGTGTGACAAAAGAGCTTTGTACAGATTTTGAAAGTAACACCATGTTGAATGATATTTCAAGGTTCAGCTTCTGATAGCTTATCATTTGTCTCAGGTCACTTGAAAGGAACCTGCTCCTATAAACATACATTCCTAACTTCCTATGCTAAAGTTATGCAAATGCTTGAATATTTGCAGGATCAGGTGTCTAGGATGTGGAATTTACTTTGTAATCTTAAAGATTATGCCCTGTGAAACTGTAGCTTGATATAAATCCAGGGACCAAACTAATGTTCCCTCTAATCTTTTAAATCTTTAATGTGCATGGTGGCATGTGTGAACGTGCACCTTCAGTAAGCAGAAACAAAAAACTTAGCTGTGGGCACTCTACTAATCAGTTGGGTTGTATTTGAATGTCTCCTGGGTGACTGCACAAGCACATAGCTTACAGGGAACACTGGACAAGACCCACAAATCAATACTCATGTGAGCAGCCTGTACCCTAAATATTCTTATGTAGCTAGAGCCCTGCAAGAAAACTTAACCATAACAAGTCTTTTTAATGAGATGTTCAATATGTGGTGATTTTTTTTCTTTCATAGCTGTGACTTATGGGAAGACTTGTAACAGTAGGTGGTGCATTTGTGTTAGTTTTTCCTTTAGTTTGTGACAAGATTGTTAATGTGAGTGGTTTGGGTATTTGTGTAGAAGAATAAAGTAAAAGTAAACAGACAGCTCTAGTAATGTTTTTCTTCGTTTACAGCTGCCAATATTAAAAACACATTAACAGTTCATTATCAGATTTTATAATTTAATTGACAATATTTGATTCTAGTTTTTTGTTAGTTTGCTTTAAAGGGGATTGGATCCCAGTTGTCACTAGCTTGACAAGGCCTAAATATGGACAGTGACTTCCAAAGATGTGTCTACTAATTGAACCCTGTGTCTCAAGCCAAAAACATCAGAAGGGTACAGAATGATGTGGGACTTTAAAACAACAAAACAAAAGCAAAAACATGTAAACATTTTGAATAACTTTTGTTTTATATTTTAGCATTTCTGACATCAGTAATAAAAATTCAAAGAATGCTATGGTTGCATTGGATCTTTGGTCTGAAAATCCTTTTTTAATCTAGTGCAGTTAGAGGTAAGAATTGCTGCTATAAAAGATAGTAATTATGTTAATGAAGCAGCCAAATTTGTGCTACAGTTTTACAACACATTTGTTGAGAATTGGGTCTCATTCAGTGGGCCTGTTTCTGGGACAAATCTACCATTCTTTCTCCTCCACTGCCAGTGTGGAAGGCCCCACATTAAGTGCAACAGGTTCATGGATCACTGTGGCCTTATTGTTGACTGGAAGAAATCGGTGACGTTTTTAAGCAAGCTGGATGTGAAAGGAGGCATTTATAGATACTTGTTACTCAGTAACCCAGATATAAAGCTGTAATGGTAGAATTAACTGCCTCCATTAGCAATGGACATATTTGTTCTTAGCTGACTTTCCCAGCTTATGAATGGAATGGATCCATTTTACAGGTTGTAGCTCACTTTTTTTTTTCAGGACTTCTTGAATTTTAGCATGTGTAATGAGGTCATACTCTCTCAGGGGTTTTATGTTGGGTAATGTGATCTAGTAATTTTTTTCCAGTTATTTCCATACCTATTTCAATTTGGTCCTTATCACTGAAGCATGCTGACATTTGTCAGTCTTAATTCTGATGTCTTGCATCTGAGTTGATAAGCCAGTTTATTAGGTGCTATACCCCTGTTGACCATGATTCTGCTGCATTGATTGTGGTGAAGGCGGCATGTTGAACTGTAGTGGTGTAGTCATGTAAGGTTTGTGCTACTGACAGATGAATTCAGATTCTTTTTACCACTGCTTTAGCAAACTACAGCAGATGAAATGCACAGGTATATCTGTAAACCTTGGTGATGTTCTGTGTCACTATGTCATGAGTGGGCAGTTTGGGGCCAAGGTTGCACTGACAGGAGATATCAGGTGATTGTACTGTGGTACTAAGCCTTTTGTTTTTGTGGCTTATGCTTATAGGGTGAGTTTAAAACCCAATGAATTCTGGAGCTTTCAAGGGTTTGCAAACTCTTAGAAGATAAGGTGATACATAACAATTGATTTGTCAAGATCAAATCAAACCAACCTAATGGCATTCTTTGACTCTAACAAGCTTGGGGATAGGAGGGAATGGTAGATGTGGTGTATCTTGATTTTGGTCAAGCTTTTGATATTGTCTTACAAGACCTCATAAACTAACTAGGGAAATACAATCTAGATGGAGTTGCAATAAAGTGAATGCACAACTAGCTGGAAAACCATTCCCAGTCAAAGTGGTTCACAGTCATGCTGGAAGGGCATAATGAATGGGGTTCTGCAGTGATCAGTTCTGTGTACAGTTCTATTCAATATCTTTCTTAATGATTTTCTATATTTATTCTGTATATCTTCCTTAAAATCCTTAGTTTTGCACACAGAATCCAAGAACCTGAGAACTGCTGTACTGGGTCAGACCAATGGTTATCTAGCCCAGTTTCTTGTCCTCTGGTACTGGCAGTGCCTGATCATGTTGACTAATAGCCATGGATGGATCAAGCTTCAGCAAATGTATCTAATTCTTCTTTTAATTCAGTTATACTTCTGGTCTTCACAACATTCCCTGGTAACAAGTTTCACCGGTTGACTCTGCAGCATGTGAAGAAACATGTTTGTTTTGTTTTAAATCTGTTCCCTATTTACTTTTGCCACACCAGTCATGATTTCCTAGACCTCTATCCTATCCCACTTTTACCCTCTTCTTTTTTTTTTTTAAGATGAACAGTCCCAGTCTTTTTTAATCTCTCCTACTATGGAAACTGTTTCATACCGTTAATCGCTTTTCTTGGCCTTTTCTGTATCTTTTCCAGTTTTAATATACTTTCTGAGATGGGTTGACTAGAACTGCATGCAGTACTCAAAGTGTGGGTATACTATGGATTGATACAGTGGCATAATGGTATTTTGTCATTACCTATCCCTTTTCTAAAGGCTCCTAACACAACATATTATTAAACAATGGAGGGAAATTATCTATATCAACACTTTTTTTATGGCACCAATCTCTGTGATATATTCATGCCTTCCATATAAAATCAATAGCATAAAATCAATAGCAAAGTTGGAAGTGGACTTCCTGGAATCTGTCTTCTCATTTTGCAGTAAAACGGTCTTTCTTTTGGTTTGGTTGATTTGTTTGCCCCAGGTTTTTGTTTCATTTTTTGTTTAGGGTTGGGAGTTAGCTGATGTCACTATTGTGAGTGTCATTCTTTCTGTGATGGAAAGGCATTCACAAAGGGGAAGACCGGCAGACTGGATTTCCCTTACTTCAGGAGGCAGCCAAGTTAGTCTGTACAGAAAAAAACAACAAATGGTCTGGTAGCACTTGATAGACTAACAAAACATGTAGATGTTTATTTCCCTTGTAAGTTTGGTCCATAGTTAGATCTCCTTCTCTGTTTTCTCTTCAGCACTCATGCGCTTCATCCTGGGCTTTGTGAGCTGCATGGTCCAAGAGAATAATATCAGTCTGAGGTCAGCCTTCAATGTAGCTTGAGTTTGACCTAGTAATTGCTTTGAAGATTAGGACAAATTCATTAAACTAGTACCTGAAAATAAGCGGGAGCTTGTGGAGGGAGCTGAGCAAGAGTTAAGAAACAAACTTGATATTTTCATATGTATCTATCAAAGTAATAGACATTTTAGAAACTAAAATCTTTTCTGCCCTACAGCCTGTGCAGCTAATCTGAGAGGGGGGGGGAAAGAATCCTGTCCCTGGGAAGAGCAACAATAGCTCTCATTAATTCCTATTGCTCTGAATGGGACAGGAGAGGCCCAGAGGCTCCATGTAATAGCAGAACATGAGACATTTGTTACTATGTATCTGTTATTTATTTTTAAGTCCGCAAAAAATAAGAAAGTAAATTTAAAAAAAAGAACAATTACTACTACTATCCACTGATACTGGGATGAGTTAGTAGATCGTAACTACAGACAAATATAAATTATAGTTTTTGTGGTTTACATTCTGTTAAATAATTATTTCTCTTTAATTTGTTCGTATCCCGTTCTCATTAGGTTCATGTCTTTTACATAAATATCAAATGCTTAAAATATGTAAGTTTTATAAAACACGAGAAATAAATGTTATAAAACCTAAATATTAATATCATCACTATATTTCAATCCAAGCATTTAAAACCACTGTTATAGCAAACAGGTAACTTGTTGCTTTAATGAATAAAAGCTAAAACGATTTTGAGTATATCAAATTTATTGTAAGCAATCTGTAATGCTTCCTAACTGCCTAGTTACTCACCTAGTTGTTTTTTATACTATTGCACAGCGCTAAACTACATCATAGTTTTGAGTGTAAGAGATTAACTTACCTGTTAAAATAACACTCAGAAAAACTTTTAAATAAAGCTAACATACAATACGAGAATTGCGCTTACTTTCTTGAAGGCACTTGAAACAATAAATAGCTTAAGGCTGACGTTACACTGTAAGTGTGACTTTCTGTCTGCCACAAGGACTTTTTCCTTAAGACTGCCATGAGATTTTATCCTTAAATAAAGAAGAGGAGGTCTCTCTGAGCTGCTCTTCCAAATTTCACACAAGCCATTCAACTGAAGCCGTAGGTGTCAAGATTCAAGGCCAGCCTTGCCTTTAGCAGGCTGCCTCATCAGGTGCTCGCAATCACACCATCAGAACACACACAAGTCTTTTAGTTGTGAAAGCTATGTTAATCCCAAGTCTCTGCTATGACTGGGAGATGTGGGTGACCTATAGAAAACACCAGCATTTTCTTTGGAAAATCTGCAACAAAATATGGGGGGTTTGTTCACCTGAGTAATGCCAACTCCTTTAGAATTGAGACCCTAATTATCCAGCACCAGCTGAGATAGAGCGGGCACTGTGTGCAAATGTCTGATATATTTTTACCAAAACTACTGCCTGCCCAACTCACCAAAGGAGAAAGGAAACAGGGAGGGCAAAAGGATTGGTTTAGAGAAGTGTTTCCTCAACCTTTTTTTTAAGTACCCCTTTAAAAAAAAAAAAAAAAAGTACCCTCAATGCACCCACCCCTCCCCCAGAGCCAAGCATTGGACATATGGTAACCCTACCTTTGAAGTGCCCGCTCCCACCACCCAGCCTTGCCTCAGCAATTTGACTGCAAGGAGCACGTGGTCCGCCAGTGCTAGACTCACTGCGACGTGTGGGGTTATGTGCTCCCACCCCAGCCCGGTGCCCCCCTAGTACGGCACCTGGGGGCAAGTGCCCCCCATCTCCCCTCGCTATGTCTTTGCTGTATCATAGATATGAAGGATAGTAGACAAGACTGTAAAACTTAAAATATGGTGCAACCTATTGCATCTGTATTAACCCTTGGTTTATAGGTTCTAGATGCTATTTGAATATCTTGTGACTCTTTCTCTGTGGGTATGTCTACACAGCAAAGTTAATCTGAAATAACAGCCATTATTTTGAATTAACTTTTAATAGGGTCTATACATGCAAACTGCTATTTCGAAATTAATTCAGAATAGCAGAATGCTTAATTCAAATTTGGTAAACCTCATTCTTTGAGGAGTAATGCCAAATTTGAAATAACTATTTCAAATTAAGTGCTGTGTAGACACAATTTGAAATAGGGGGCCTCCAGCCCTTCCCAGGGAGCCCTGATGGCCACTCTGGGCACAACCAGGAAAACTTACTCTCCTCTTCCCCCAGCCCCGGAGCCATTACAGGGGTAGACTCTGGCCATAGTGCCTGTGCCAGCTCCAACCCTGCCAGCCCAGAGCCAGTAGTGGCCACCGGGGCCCCTGATCCAGTGGCTCCAAAACATGAGCCAGCAAGCCACTGGCAGCCAGCCCTCCACCGCTCCCCAGGAGCAGTCTGCCAGTTCCCAGGAGCCTGAAAGGGGCTGGAGAAGGCGGGCGCCTTCCTGGTTCAGGGTGGAGATCATGGACCTTATTCAGGTTTGGGGGGCAATGCCCCCAACATCCATGATCTCCTCACTAGACAGAGGAATGTGGCCATCTATGGCAGGATAGCTGCCAGCCTGGCCACCAAAGGCTACATGCGAACCCAGGAGCAGGTTTTCATGAAAATCAAGTTGGTCCGACGAGATCCCCAACCCTGGGCCCTGAGCTTCCCCTCCCCCTTCTTCCCCTTGCTTCCCCATTACAGCTCCCTCCTCCCAGGTTTCCCCCTCCCCTCTCCCACCTCCTTTTCCCAGTCTCCCCAGAGGTTCATCCCCACCCCCCAGTTTTGTTCAATAAACCCAGTTTCTATTTTTGAACACACGTGTTTTTTATTTGACATCAGGAAGGGGGGCTAGGGAGGGGTAAGTGGAAGGACATGAGGGAGGACTGGGGCATGACCCCCCCGGTGAGGACTGGGGTGGCTCTGACGGCTCCTTGGGGTGGATGCTCTCCTACAGGGCCTCCTGGATCCTTCCAGCCCCCTGATGGATCCCCCAGATGGCAGCCTGCAGCAAGTGCAGCTGGGCTGATGACAACGACCCCACGAGACGCACCGGCGTGCCCAGGGGCAGCTCTGGCTCCATGTGGCCAAGTGCTGTGATGTACTGAGTGCCTGCACTCAGGGCACTCCAAAACAGGAGTGCTTTGCTGTCCCTCATCGAGGCAGACAAGCTAGTTGGGAACCCTGAGAACTGTCTGTCTGGGGTGGGGGTAGGGTCCCTTTAAGCAGAGAGCTCAGTTAGCCTCAGGCAGCAGCCCCACACTCTAAGTCCTAACCTGATGCTCTCCTGGCACTGGTTCCGGCCGGCCTTAATTTCGGTTCAGGGTCCACTCAGTGTGGTCACGCTATTATGAAATAGCAAAAGGCTATTTCAAAACAGTTTTGTGTGTAGATGCGTTAATTCAAATTAGCTTAATTCGAATTAACTATTTCGAATTAAGTTAATTCGAAATAGTGCTGTAGTGTAGACACACCCTATGTGGGAAGCATTGTTTATATTCCAGTCCTCCAGAATTCAGGATAATTCATTGCGTATTCTTTGCCTCAACAATCCAGCTATTGGTTAAATGGCCTCTAATTTGTCTTACAGTTTTTATAGCTTTATCTTGACCTGATTTACTTGGTTTTTTTTGCTGATTTATATTTGTTTATTTTAAAACCACAGATGGGCTAGAGCTGCAGGATTTGTATTTAGCTTAGGAAGTGAACTGTCCTGAGTTTTTTGCGTGAGGTTCATCTACTTTTAAAATCACTTTTGAAGTAAATACAGGCAGTCCCCGGGTTACGTACAAGATAGGGACTGTAGGTTTGTTCTTAAGTTGAATCTGTATGTAAGTCGGAACTGGCGTCAGCCGCTGCTGAAACTGATCAGTTTAAACCGCGGCTGAATCTGGACGCCAGTTCTGACTTACATACGGATTCAGCTTAAGAAACCCAGGCGTCCCCAAGTCAGCTGCTGCTGAAACTGATCAGCGGCTGATTCCAGGAAGCCTGGGGCAGAGCAGCTGGGGTGCTGCCGGGTTGGTCCGGAGCGGTGCTGCGGGAACAACCCGGCAGCCCCCAGCTGCTCTACCCCAGGGGTAGGCAAGAAAAGCCTGCTCTGCTGGAGGGGGCACTAGCTGCACCCCCCCCTCAGCAGACCAGGGAGATGGGGGTGGCGGGACCGCCCAAGTCCTCCACGGCTTTGCTCCGTCTCCCTGGTCTGCTGACCTGGGAGACGCGGAGCAAAGTCGCAGAGCACGTGGGCAGCGGGACAGTCCAGGCGCGCCGCGGCTGTCCCACTGCTGGCATGCTCCGAGGCTTTGCTCCCCATCTCCCTGGTCTGCTGGTCAGACCAGGGAGACGGGGAGCAAAGCCTCGGAGCATGCCCGCAGTGGGACAGCCCAAGCGCGCCTGGGCTGTCCCGCTGCGGGAGTGCTCCAAGGCTTTGCTCGCCGTCTCCCTGCAGCCCAGGGAGACGGAGAGCAAAGCCTTGGAGCACGCCTGCAGCGGGACAGCCCAGGCGCGCCGCGGCTGTCCCACTGTGGGCGTGCTCTGAGGCTTTGCTCCCCATCTCCCTGGTCTGCTGGTTGGGAGACGGGGAGCAAAGCTGCAGAGCATGCCCACAGGGGGACAGCTCAAGCGCGCCTGGGCTGTCCCGCTGCGGACGTGCTCCAAGGCTTTGCTCCCCCGTCTCCCTGCAGACCAGGGAGACGGGGAGCAGCTTTTCTCGCCCCGGAGGACGGGGGCGGCGGACTGCGGCACATCTGGGCGTCCCGCTGCTCCTGTTCTCCGGGGCGAGAAAAGCCCCGTTCGTAACTACAGATCTGACGTAAGTCGGATCCGCGTAACTCGGGGACTGCCTGTAGTTCTTGCCTGAAGTTTTTGAACACTTTATAAACTAGATCAAAACATCCACTGAGCAGGGTAGGTTGTAGAGGCAGCTGGAGTGGATGAAGGTGTCTTTGGTGCGTAACTCACGCTTGTCATGCAATGAACTCAAGACCTTGACCGCTGTGTGTATCTTTTACAGATCATGAAATCGAAGCACAAAGAGGTGAGGGAACGCCCTTTCAAAAGTGGTTTGTAACAGTGGATGCCTCCATTTTCTGGTTGTCCACCTTTGACATTTATGGCACGTCTTCAAACTGAGATGCTTGAAGTCAATACCAGTGAAGAGTGGTGGGTTCTCAGGTGAGGCTAACACTGACATTTTCAAAAGTAGCCAGTGACATTGGGTGCTCAAATGGGACACCTACAGCATGCTTGTAAGAAGTGCTGAACATCCACAACTCTGATAGGTGCCCTGAAACTGAGGCATTGGAATTGTTGGCCACTTCTAGAAAGTTTGGCCCTAAGTAAGTTAGCTAAAGTTGCACAGCTAGTCACAAGAGAACAGGCTTTCTTATTTCTCATCCCTTCTCCTAACCATGTTGACTCCCTGGCAGTTCAACCATAGTGATTAAGTTTTGAGCTAACTGTTATTAAAAATTAACTTTTGATTTTAATCTCCCAGCCCAAGCTAATCTTGACATTTATTTTGGTGTTAAACTTAGAGTCTCAATTAAACTCCCTATCGGCAATTAAATCTTGCCTCTAATCCATTATTCTGATTGTCCTGATACACCACTGAGTAGAATAATTCTACCTGTACAAGCTGGACTTCCAGAAACCAGGACTCCCTCGGACCATAGATGTTCCTGGACCCGGGAGTTCTGGCTGGGAACTCCAGTGGCAAGAGGGCTGGTGTCTTTGGTAGCACAACTGGGGCCAGGGATGTGGCAGCCACGGCAGCCCCATTAGCAGGGCCAGGGATATGGAAGTTCGGGCTGCAGCAGCCTGGCAGGGGGAGTGACTAGGGTTGGCAGCAGGGAGGGGAGGTGGGCTGGAGGGCCAGTAGCAGGGGGACCTCCCATGGCCTGGCAAATTTCCTTGTTTAGGACAAGTTAGGTGCTCAGGCTGCTAGACCAGAGAGGTCCAATCTGTACCTGGGGGAATCAGCTGAACAAACCTGAACAGCAGAAAATTGATTACGGGCTGAAGGATTGATTACAGCTTATGATTGCCTCAGGAGAGTGCAGGAAAAATCCCGCTCTCCTTTTCTGATTTATTCCACAGCAGTGACAGAGCCTGAAAAGGAGTGGGCTAAATCAAATGAGGGTTGGCTGTAGATATATGAGAAAGTAAATCTTATTGTGGGGAAAGAAGGGGACAATCTGACTGTCAAGTCTCTTATTTTTCTTGTTCCTTGAACCTCCTGGCTTATTGTTCTGTCACTCTGTCCCCTGAGTGAACTACCAGAGAATGGTCGTTTTTGAAAGCTATGACTTTGGTATAGTTGCTGCTCCTGCAACAAAGACGTACTATAGCAGCCATGAATTTTATACTTTAGTAGTCAGTAGGGAGCATTAAATTGTAATACTATACTGTAGAAATACCTATGCAAGACATGGTCTCCAGAAAGCTGCATTTCAATTTAATGGAGCTGTGGGGGTACTGATTCTGATTATAACTGGGGACTTATTCTTCACTATTTAATTTGCTTGGCTTCACAGCAACCAGCCAACCATAGAGGCAATGTGCTCAGGAATAAGGAAGAAAATAGAGTGGAAACTGCAGGATTCAAACTAAAGCAAGTGACGTTGTGTGAGGTGCCTGCAGATACCATTGATGACTTTTCTTTTTAACCTAGCTGGAGGGTTATGGGTGGTTGTATTTAACCTCTATGCTCTCTCAGTCTCCAGGGCAAACAGAGGCCAGTTTAATTTCTGGTCTAAATTAGAGCAACCTTAGGATAATGTCATTTTTGGTGGCTTGTAATGCCCATGAGGGGCCTATACATCTCAGTCTTGTGGCTCCCTCACACTGCCAGCATGACCAAAATGTGGTTAAAAATCTTTGCTGTAAAACCAGCCTTTCTATATAAACAAGGTAAGCCAGTAGAGCTTCTCCCATTCATTGTTCTGTGACCCACTGTTCTTGGGTTTGCAACAGTATGTCACGTGTCGCAGAGCTCCTACAGGTTCCTTGCTTCTTTCATTTTATAGTCTACAAAAGACAAAGGAGTGGAAATGACTTGAGTGTGTGTGAATAACTTCCCCCTTTTGCAAGGAGAGGGCCATATATATCAAGCTCAATGCACTGTCACCTATAGATGGCTTGTGGGTTATTGTTTCAAGGAAAGTGAGGTGAGGGACTATTACTATTAAAATCCTCTTACATGAAACATATGTCATCACAGTGTAAAGACTAACCAGTACTTTATCTTCCTCAAATGATTCTGGGGGCAATACATAATCCTGTGCCACATGTTGATGGCACAAGATCACCATAACCTCAAGAGCCTGGCATTCTTCTTGTGTCTGAGGGATTAGTAACACACCTCTCTTCACTGGCTTATGAACGATTCTATTTGCCAGGATCATGGGGCAGCTGCTCTTTATGGGTATTAGAGCCCAGTCTGCCCAGGTCTACCTCACAAAGACCCTGCTTGGGCATAATTGACTTCCATAGATGGGTACCCAAACCACAAGTTAGTCAAGCTCAGTCAGGGGAGAACTCCTAAGGGAGCTGGGAGGCTCCTCTGGAAGTGAGATTGCAAGAGAAGCTTGAGCTAGAGAGCTGAGCAGGGAGCCTAGAGGGCTGAATCTCTGGAGGAAGGGTTCTCAATCTCTGTCTCTCTGAAGCTGCCCCCTTTCCCACATGCTATTAAACTCCAGAGCCCAGTAGGAGAAAGGAGGACTCAGGGTTCTGGGCTGAGAAGCCAACAGGTATAGGTGTAGTTTGACTTCTATTGGGCGGGGTGAGGGAGAAGTCAGTGAGGCTTAGGGAAGGAGTGTTACTTTCACCCATTGACTCACCTCAGCAGGCCACCAACTCTGTCTGGGATGGGGGGAGAGTACAAACAAAAACTATAAATTAAAGGGGAGGGTCACACATCTCAGAAAATCTGGAGAGCTCAAGGTACTGGCAGGGGGACAGTTCAGAGTGCAGGGAGGGCAGAGGTAGGGGCTGTGTGCCCAGAGAGCATTTCTGCAGTTGCTGCTCCCTGAGGGCTCTGCCTGCCCCAGAACTAGGTCTCCTTTCCCTGAGGGCTCTTATTAGCTGCATGAGCAGTCACAGGAGGCTAGGAGCTGAGGAGCAGATGCAACCTTGAGCACCAGCAGAAGCAGGAGAGTGGGTACCCTGCAGTTGTCTACGGTGAACTGCCTGGCTCCTGTTTCATGCCTCTAACTTGGCCAGTGGACAGGGCCTCAGAAGCAGAGAGAGCAGGTAGTGAGGACGTGTGGAGATGCCCTGTGACTGCCCACTTTTGCACTTCAGTTTGAGGGGGACAATGCCCCTGTGCCACCCCAACTCTGCCAATGATCTCAAGGCTACAAGACCTTTGGAGTGCATGCTGAAGCTCAGGGCTTCAGGCCCATGGATCCTGGTTTCAGCTCTGTAGAACGCCATAGTCCCCATGAAAGGGCTCATGGAGCACAAGGAGGCCATGGAATCACACTTGGGAACTGCTGCTCTGGGGAACCCACTAGTATAAAAGAGGAACTTCTGGGGAAGATTACAACTACCTGGTAGGAGGCTGTCAGCAGGTATGCAAAAGGGTCTGATCTTAGCTAGGGGTCTCCCAAATACTGGCAAGAAGCCTTGCCTAGCAAGGATAACCTGCTAGCCTTGGGAAGGAGTTACAATGGATGGCCTTCCATTGACGCCAGAGAAGGACATTACTCTAAAAAGGCATAATCTGAGGGACACAGACTAGAAACAAGAGAACTTTTGGGCTATGTCTACACTAGGATTTTTGCACAAAAACCTGTGGAGCGTCCACACCTCAAGCACGTTTTTGCCCAAGAAAATCTGCAGTCAATCGACAGAACAGAGGGCTTTTTGCAGTGTAGGTATACCTCCTTCTACAAGGCATAACACCTTTTTGTGCAAGAGTTCTTGTGCGAAAAGGTGTGTGTGGATGCTCAACAGGGGTTTCTTGTGCAAAAAGAGCCTATAACAAAAAGCACAGGTGCTCTGATGGCCATTCTGTGAATGGCAATCAGAACTTTCTTGTACAAGAGCGTCCATACAGTGTGGACACTCTCTTATTGCAAAAGCGATGTGCTTTTGCACGTGCTTTTGAGGTGTGGATGCGCTTTTGCGCAAGAGATCTTCCACAAAAAGCTTCTTCCACAAAACCCCTGCATTGCAGACAGAGCCTTGAAGAAGAGCATCTGTGGAGATTAGCACTGGGCTCAGATAGGGACATGGTCCAAGACTGATTTAGTCACCCTGCTATGATTTGGGGTGCTCTTTAACCTTTGGTTGTTTGGACTTGTTGAAAGTGTCTTCCCATTTTATTTTTCCCTCACCCAGACCAAGGCTCTCCTGCAACACTAGGCCTCCCTGAAGGGGGTGCAATAGTTCTGACTAGAATGACAGTCGGCAACGTTTTTCATTATTTCAGACATCAATAGCATATCTGCCCAGAGACGCACTCCCTCAGTAGTGGCTTTTGTCTGGCAGTGACTAAACTCAGAACTTGACAATGTGTGTGTGTTTAAAGTGGAAGTCAAATAATAAAATAAGACCTAACCATCCAGGAGCCATTCTAGAAAAGAGTCTAGGGAAATAACAACGTGTAAGCTTCAGAGGCAGTGTGGTACAACCCTCTTTACAGCCTTGTTTCAAAAGGTTGAATGTTCATAACCATTGGAAAAAGGTAGAGCACTAACTGGTTTCCTCTGAAGATAAGCCCTGTCATTGGCCAGTATGTGTGGCTGGCTGTGAATTAGATCCTTAGGGCTCTGCTCCACATAGAATCATAAACTACTAGGACTGGAAGGGACCTCGAGAGGTCATAGAGTCCAGTTCTTTGCCCTCATGGCAGGACCAAATACTTCCACAACGTCCCTGGGCAATTCATTCCAGTGTTTGACTACCCTGACAGTTAGGAATTTTCTCCTAATAGCCAACCTAAACCTCCCTTGCTGCAGTTTAAGCCCATTGCTTCTTGTTCTATCCTCAGAAGCCAAAATGAACAAGTTTTCTCTCTCCTCATGACACCCTTTTAGATACCTGAAAACTGCTATCATGTCCCCCCTCAATCTTCTCTTTTCTAAACTAAACACACCCAATTCTTTCAGCCTTCCTTCATAGGCCATGTTCTCTAGGCTTTTAATCATTCTTGATGCTCTTCTCTGGACCCTCTCCAATTTCTTCACATCTTTCTTGAAATGTGGTGCCGAGAACAGGACACAATACGCCAACTGAGGCCTAACCATCGCAGAGTAGAGCGGAAGAATGACTTCTCTTGTCTTGCTCACAACACACCTGTTACTGCATCCCAGAATCATATTTGCTTTTTTTTGCAGCAGCATCACACTGGTGACTCATTCAGCTTGTGGTCCACTGTAACCCCTACATTCCTTTCTGCCGTACTCCTTCCTAGACTATCGCTTCCCATTCTGTATGTGTGAAACTAATTGTTCCTTCCTAAGTGGAGCACTTTGCATTTGTCTTTATTAAACTTCATCCTGTTTACCTCAGACCATGTCTCCAATTTGTCCAGATCATTTTGAATTATGACCCTATCCTCCAGAGCAGTTGCAACCCCTCCCAGCTTGGTATCATCTGCAAACTTAATAAGCGTACTTTCTATGCCAATATCTAAATCGTTGATGAACATATTGAACAGAGACGGTCCCAAAACAAACCCCTGCAGAACCCCACTTGTTATACCTTTCCAGCAGGATTGTGAACCATTAACTACCCTGAGTATGGTTATCCAGCCAGTTATGCACCCACCTTATAGTGCCCCATCTAAGTTGTATTTGCCTAGTTTATTGATAAGAATATCATGCGAGACCATATCAAACGCCTTACTAAAGTCTAGGTATACCACATCCACCGCTTCTCTTCTATCCACAAGATTCGTTATCCTATCAAAGAAAGCTATTACATTGGTTTGACATGATTTGTTCTTTACAAATCCATGCTGGCTGTTCCCGATCACCTTGCCACCTTCCAAGTGTTTACAGATGATTTCCTTAATTACTTGCTCCGTTATCTTCCCTGGCACAGAAGTTACACTAACTGGTCTGTAGTTTCCTGGGTTGTTCTTATTTCCCTTTTTATAAATGGGCATTATATTTGCCCTTTTCCAGTCTTTTGGAATCTCTCTCATCTCCTGAGATTTTCCAAAGAGGATAGCTAGAGGCTCAGATAGCTCCTCTATCAGCTCCTTGAGTATTCTAGGATGCATTTCATCAGGCCCTGATGACTTGCAGGCATCTAACTTTCCTAGGCAATTTTTAACTTGTTCTTTTTTTAAGAGGAATAAGGGATCTTTCGGAAAAGGCTTTATTTTCCAAAAGATCTGCGTCTAGATTGGCGCTTTTTCCAACAAAGCTCCGAGCCAGAAAAAAGCGGCAGCCATGTTTATGCAAATGAAGCAGGGGATTTAAATCCCCGCTTCATTTGCAATTGCGATGTATTTAATTTGCATCCCTTTTACGGAAAAAGGATGCAGTATAGACACAGCCACTATGTATTACTATAAATGCAGGGGAATACTTTCATGGCTTATCTCTGCTTAGGAAGAAACAAGTGAACATTTTGTTGTGTGAGGTAACAGAAGCAGAAAAAGTAGGGTTATAAAGACACACCCATTAATAGGACTTGGCTTACTAGAAAGTGTCTTCCCATTTCATCATATAGGAGCATGGCAAAGGCACAAAATAGTAGCACTGTGACAGGAGAGGGGGAGAATTTTACCCTTTGACTAGTTCCAAAAAAGGTTGAAATCAATCCTTGGTCACAGATAATGTTAAATAAAGTTTATACAAACAAAGGCATTAGCAGTGTCCGGCTCATTTTGTTTGATTCACATTGCAGCTTTTAGGGTTTTATGCTCATTTATTTGCTGTGACAGTTGTTGCCCCAGTTCTTTCTGCCAAGAGCTGTGATTATTTGTCATTAAAAAAGTTAGGTGTTCAAAATGGAGAGATAAAAGTGTTCAAAATGGAGAGATAAGTCAGAGGTATTGTTTATCACCACTTTTTTTTTTAAATCAGTGCAAGCCACAACAATTGTCTGTGCTCTGTGATGCCAATTCTGAATCTAAGCATTGGGAAAAATCAAAACATTCCTATGCAAACCTAACCCAACTCTCCACATTTAAAAAAAATTGTGGGAGTGTTTTGTTTTCATCCAGAATGGATGTGCAGGTGTCAGACACCTCACTATAACTTCTAGAGCAATTAGACATGCTGCAGCTAAGCTCTTGTTTTTGCCGAGTTTCTGCTCTTTCAACCCTCCCTAGCAGCCTGAGATTTCACGTTTTAGCTCTCAATATCCCCGCAGAGAAGCTTGTTCAATTGTACTTATCACTGATTGCATCCACCCACTTAATCATGTACAAGTCTAACTGTGAAGTCACAGATGATAATTTTTTGGAACTATGAAAGTTGTGATAAAATTCCTCATACTGATCATCACCTGATGGGTAAAACGTTGATTTGCAGCCATGCTGAACAAAATCTGTAAACTCTACAGTGGCAACATTTGTACCATATTACATTCACCAGCTTATACAAAGATAACTGTTTTATAACTGGATTTGCTGGGATCAAAGAATCCAACTAAGCTTTGAGCAGTAGAAATCCTCCAGAAAATTGTTTTGGATTTTGCTTTGCATTATGTACCTGTATTGGTATAACTATCTTGCTCAGGATTGTGAAGAATCCACATTTGTGAGTGGCGTAGTTATAAACAACCTGACCCCCTCCATAGATAGCAGGAGAGCTTCATAGCTCTCAGCTCTTGGGGAGAAGAATTGACTACTCCAGCAGGAGAGCACTCTTCCATTAGAGCATCTTCGTCAAAGCACTACATTGGCACAGTTACAGCAATATACAGTGAGAGCTGATGTGCCCTAACAAGGGGTTAAGTCAGGGCAGGTCTACTCTGATGCAGCTCTGTCACTGTAGCCTTTCTGGTGAAGACACTTTAAGACTATGGGAGAGCTCTCCCAATGGTTAACAACCCCACTTGCATGAAAGGTAGTAGCTAGGTCTATGGGAGAAGTTCTTCCACCAACATAATGCTCTGCCTGCCAGTGCTTAGGTCAGTATAACTACTTTGCTCTGGGATGTGAATCTGAATCGTTAACACTGCTGAGCAACAAAAAAAAAAAAAAAAAAAAAGACATAAAAGGCCAAACACCAGGTACTTAAGGGTACTTAGAAGCCTATCAGCTTCATTTAGCATGGAAACTAATTGACTATTCTTTTTCAATGTTTTTCCTCTTTTCCTTTCCCTCCCCACCCCCTCTCTTTCTCTGCTATTTATTTGGAATGTGGACCCTTTAAACTCCATTCATCTGAAGCAGTGGGTTGTGCCCACAAAATCTCATGATACCATTTACATTGTTTTGTTAGTCTAAGGTGCTGCAGGACTATTCCTTAGGTTTTTTCTATTACAGACTAACACTGCTACCCCTCTGAACATAGTTATACAAAAGTAATTTTGTAGTGTAAACCAGGGCTGACTGAGTCTTGAGTTGTTTTAGATGTGTACAGGAACCAAAGTCAATTGCTTTACATAACCCAATTTCATTGGTACTTAAAAGGAATTGAAATCTGTATTTTAAGTTTTACTTCCACTGTGCCCTGATCAAAGGGCTCTCTGGAGGGGGTAGGGAGGATTAAACAAAGAACTTTAGCATAGATAATCCACAACCCTGAGGCTGAGACACACACAGAGTAGCAGAGTCGGGAAGCAGACACTTCCATTTCTGTGGACCAATATTCTGTCTGGGGTGGGATAGGCCTGTCTAAACTTTAAAGGAAATGCTAAGTTTTAAGTAAAATCAGGGGTGAAAGTAACTTAAATTTCTTTCAGGTGCTGTCCTAGTGTAATTCACCCCATCCCTCTGGGAGAGGGGGAGTGTATATTCTTAGGAGGCATTTTTAAAAAAATTTCTACTGTAAATTGTGCATCTGACATGACTAATAAGGGTCCCAATCTCAGTTTACACACCAGATATAAAACAGCTTTATTTCAGCAAGAAGATCTACCTTTACCATCTCTGAGTGAGGCCCAGACAGAATGGTTATATCACATCAGACCAGAAATAAATCTATTCTGCTAAAGGGTTTTGTATTTTGGGGAAATGTAATTTGAGTGCAGCAGAATATTCAGAAAGCCCTAAAACAATTTTTATAAAAGAAATTACACATGCAGATAGTTACTCAGAGTGGGGGAAATAGGGAGCAAAGGACTATGTGGGGAGGGATTGGGGCTGCAGTGAGAAGAGGGATGAGAGATAAGAGAACACTTGTGGGCATAGGTTGAGGAAGGGAAACATGGAAGCCAGACAGGAAAACTTGGATCAGGTGCACCTGTCAGCCTCATCTCCACCCTTGATCTGGCATTTGGGAGGGTGGGGGGAGAGGAGAGGCTAGGGCTAAGGAGCTGTGGACTGTCTGTGTGAGGGCATTGCTTCAGGGAAACCCTCAGCAGTGAGAGAGACCCCTTGCAAATAGCTCCCTAATTGCTCTTTAAATAGCCCATTAACAGCTCTTTAAAATAGCTCCCCCCTTGCCATCCCTGCCAGCTCTTTAAAGAGGTCCCAGCTGATTCTTCAAATACCCCTTTCTTCCCCTCCCTTCCCCCGCCCCCAGTCAGGCAGCTCTTGTTGGAGCTGCACATTGGGGCGTACTCCCTTATTGTCATCAGGATAAGATGTGTGTTGGCCCTTTTAACCCATTTTTTTCTGACAGAGAGAATAGGTGCACCTGACAGATCTAAGAGGGTTTAAAGGTACTTGAATCCTGTGTCAGTGGTAAACAGGGAGTGAAATAAAACCAACAAAATATCTAATTCTGAAGTCAAGCTCTGGGTAAGTTCAAACTTGTTTCTCTCACCAACAGAACTTGGTCCAATAAGAGAGAGACAAGGCAGGTGAGGTAACACTAATATCTTGGGACCAACACAGCCACATCAATACTGCATAAAACAAAAATATATCAGTCCTGAACTTACATTTCCCCATATCTCTAGTTTGAGTTTCATTTAGAAAAATACAAGCTCTACTCTACATCTAGAGCTCAAGTTTGTATATCTGAGCCTGGGTTGTCCAATATGAATACATCATTCATTTCATTGTGTGTCTAAAAAGCCATTCAAGAGCCAAAGTAACTTCCCTCAGAGTGAGGAAGCTATTGACCTTCTAATGGACTGTACTTTACAAGAAAAACTTAAACCACAAATAGTCTGGTAGCACTTTAAAGAATAATAAAACATGCAGATCAGTGGTCCCCAACCTTTTGGGGCTGCCAGGCACCTGGTGCAGGGGCCACGCATGCGCCAGGGTGCAAGAATGGCTTGGGCCAGCCCTGGTCTCTAGGCAGGCACACATAAATGCTCCGGTAGGCGCTATGGCACCCGCGGGCACCGTGTTCGGGACCACTGATATAGAGTGTATCATGAGCTTTCGTGGGTACAACCCACTTCTTCAGAGGACTCGATTTGTTGTTTAAGTTTTTCCTGTTACAGACTAACTCAGCTACCCTTCTGAAGCTTTTGTATTTCACAAGGGCATCTGTGCAGATTATGAAGGCCCTAATTAGTTTTAATGAGAAAAGGATGTGCAACTGTAACAGTTTCGGTCCTTTGTGCGAGTGCCCCTTGGTGGCTAAAGGGAGTCTTGCAATATTTACTTGCCTGTCTGCAGGTGAGTCAACGTTCAGTCCGTGGCCGGGGTTCAAGCCTCTTCTTTAGCCCCCTTGCTCAGGTGCAGGTTGCAAGATGTTGGGGGGTAGGGGAGAGGAGGTCAGGGGCAAACCTGGGCCTGCCCACTTGTGACGACGTGTTGGGGTTCCTCCGATCCTGCAGTCCTATAGCAGCAAGAAAAGACTCCACCAGCCAGTATAATAGAATTTATTGCTTCTCCCGGATACAGCACAGCATAGATGTGGTGTGTCTACAGGAGTCTGGGCCAGGATGCCTCAGACCCCTTGAAATGGGGTCCGTGGGCCCCTACATTCCAGACCCCTCCTCAGGGTTCCTCATTATTCCAGTCACAGACTGCTCCTTCCCCCAACACTCACTTCCTAGTTCCCTCGCTGCCCTCAACTGGTCAGACCAGTTGGGTCTTAGGCAGCCCACCTGCTGGGCAGTGCTCCAGACACCAGCCAGTAGAGGTCACCCACAGCCAAAGCATATAGCAACCAGCAAGGTACTGACACTACATCATACCACCCCTCTGGGACCTGGCCCAGGGCCCTATACATAGCAGTTAACTGCCAGGTTTCAAAGTCCGTAATTGCAGTCATATCCCTGGGCCACTTCCCTGGGATGCTACTTCATCCAGCCCTTCTCTAGGGCCATATTGCTGATTTCCCCTTGTCCAGGATTCTTCAAGGTGTCGTTGGCTAGCATTTAGCTGCAGGATCTAACTTTGCTCAATCACAAGGCCCAGCTCCCACTCAGAGCTGTCAAAAGTGCCAGTGTTCCACCAGTTAGTCTAGAGGTCTGCTTGGGTGGAGCTCCAAGAAGGAAATAGCAGACCCTTGCTAGCAGCTCCTTATATAGTAGCCTGCTGCATCCTGATTGGCTGCAGTGAAGGCTGCCCCTCTACCCTGTTTGGAGGACCTCTCCCCTGCTCCTGCTGCTCGCCAGGGTGCTGAAAGGCCTCCAGCGGGGAGGTTGATCTTTGTCCACCCCATCACAGGAAACAATGTGAAGGACTCCCCATTTCACATGATCAAGTTATGTGAAACAGATCAACACCATTAGTTTTGCCTGCCTGCATTACTAAAGTGACACATTTTAATAGCAAGTTTTCAAAGCTGGCACAAATTCCTGAAGAGAATAGAAATTACCGGTATCGTTCATGTTCATTCTTTCACATGCAACAGAAGTAATCATGGAAAACCCCTTAACTGACTTGAAGATGCTCACTTACCCTTGATGCAACCTAAAGGAATCATGGGACACAGACTAAGGGACTGACAATTTGAGGCGGACACAAAAACAAATCAAGACCCTAATCCTTCCATGAGCCTCACCATCTTTGCTATGAAAATAACGTACAAACTTTATTCATACTGCTATGTATATTGATCTCTTAACCACATATCACTCTTTCTTTTTTCTTTTTATTAATACATCTTAGATACCGTTAATAAGAATTGACTGTAAGCATGTATTTGGGTGAGATCTGAAATATTCATTTATTCGGTGGCAATCTCTTCAGACTGTGAGAACTTTATATATGATGTATAAGGATTTTAGTAATCTCTCACTATATTAGAACCTGCTGTGTGGGTGGGAACTAAAGGCTGGATTAATGAAAGGGGACTATATTTTGGCTTTTTGTGGTAACCAGCATGGTATTACAGAAGCTGTTGGGTTGAATGTGAATATAATTATAGGATAAGCCACTAGTTTGGAGGGATTGGTTGCTCTAGTCCTTGCACTTTGTCCCGAGTATAGCATTATCAGTGTGGCACATCCAGGCTCCATGATCACAAGGGGACAGTAACTATCTAACAGCTTAGAAAATAAAGAAATGTGTCTCCTCTCCTCTAGGGAGGTGGATAGGTATCAATCTAAGCCTTCTAAGGGCTTGCTCACAGGAAGTGGCTAGCAAGAAGTGCTACTTGGTGCACACTTTTTTTTCCCCCTGCATGTTCTAAATTTGGCAGAATGAGTTGTGCTTTTCTCAGACTGCCTACGACTGCACCTGAAATAATCATAAATAGGTGAAATGGATAAATGTGATGAGTCTACAGTTCAATGTATTCCATTCTGTAGGTGCCAACCATTTATACCAAGATGTGATCATTTACCAGTCAAGAATCTCATGTGGTGCACTTAATATTTGTAAAGTTGATATTGATTTGTAGGCTCATACAGACTTTTTAAAATTAAGTTTAAATTACTTGAGCCAGAATGGTTTTGGACAAATGTGTTTGGAACTGTTGATCTGACTAGCCTGATGCTCACACTCTATTTAAATGGATAGGGGAAGGTCATCTATGTTGTTGCTATCTTGATTAAGTGTACTTGGCTACTGAGTAGAACAGCAGTGCATTGATTTAGAACGGAAATAGAAGGCTTGAATTTTTTTATTTATTATTTTTTAAATTTAAAGCATAGAATCTCTTTTAAATCACAAATTGTAAATAACCTGAAACTGAGTATTTAGTTCTCCTCTCGACTATTGTCTACCCAATGACACTATTTGCACCTCTATGACTCCAGCAATGCTGAAGTTAAAAAAAAAAGTTAATCAGAGCAGAATTTGGTTTTAGACTTTAATCTAGGAGTAGTAAATCTGCAATGTATTAAGCCATATCCTACCTATCCTGGTGAAACTCTTTTGAATAAAATAAAGATACATCATGGATGAACATGACCCTGTTATCCCTTATCTTATTTTGACTCCTACTTTGCTTGTTGGTTAATGATGTCCTATAACTTTCTATGTGCTTACTCACATGCCCCTCCTCCACTCCCCTCCCTGGGTACTAAATACTATAGCTATATAAAGTTATTATGAAACTCATGTGGTTTTCAAGATTGTAACGAATGCAGCCATATTTTGCAGTTTGTTTGCTTGTTTTGGCACTAAACTTGAACAAAAATATACAAGCAAGGTGGGGAGGAGGGAATAGTCGACTATCCTGTCAACTATCCAATAAGCATTTGCTGGCCCTGAACATACTTCATCGTGTGTCTTGTGAGCCTCCAGGAATAAAATTTATCCAATAATAATCTGGATCTAACTCCTGAACAGCAATTATAAATAATATACATCTAATTGATTAAATTAGAATAAACACACCTTTACTTTACTATTAATCTGTTAAACCCTGTTTCTTTAAGTTGTTAATACAATCAATTATCAAAGTACACAGAAATAAAATAAACTTATCTAACCAGCATTTACCCTGTCACCATTTATCCCCCACCCAGAGTGCACACTCCTCTGGATCTCAGAGTCCCAGACATTTGTGTGGGCGTGCTTGAAGGTCTGCAGCTGGAGTTGAGACAGCACTGTGCAGGTTCTGTGTGTGTCAGTTCAAGCTAGGGATGTTAAGGATTTGCAACACACTAACTATTCATATACAGGAGCCCTAAGATTCCATATAGCTGGAGTGACCAAACTTATTGAGTGGCCAACCTGCACATAACAGTCTTCAGAAGTTTGAAAGCCAGGGTGCACTGGCAAGGAGTTGGGGCTTCAGCCCCTTGAGAAGCATTGCCAGAGCTTGGGGTTTCTCCTCTGCTACAGATGAAGCCCCAAGGCCTGGCAGGAGCACCTCCCCCACACTTACTGCAGCAGCGTGAAGTTGAACGCCCCATCTTGCATCCCCAATCCCTGCATTGCTCAGGGAAGTGGAGCAAGCCCGAACCAGGCCAAGTGCTTCCCATTGTTCTGGTGAAACAGAGCACAGAAGGCTGGGTTGTGGGTAGCAGAACAGGCTGCTGGGACATTCTGGCCCCCGCTGGCACACTGAGTAATGGGGAGAGG
This sequence comes from Pelodiscus sinensis, assembly GCF_052426305.1. Lineage (NCBI taxonomy): Eukaryota > Metazoa > Chordata > Testudines > Trionychidae > Pelodiscus > Pelodiscus sinensis. The sequence goes on along the minus strand of NC_143056.1, from coordinate 61,236,574 downwards.
GGCCCTAACCCATGGTGCACCAGGCCCTCCAAGTTATTCCCCAGGCTGCCTTGGCTCCATGGTTCCCATCTACAGGACAGTTGAGGAGGCCGTCATTGGGCCCCTCAAAGTGCAGGACCTGGGATGGCTACCCTGAACTGTCCTATGGATGAGACAGCTCTGATGGTAACATCTAAGAGGAGAGCTTTCTGAGTGCAGAAACCCGGAAACATGAAGCCTTCTGGAGTCCTGGATTTTACAGACACAAACCTTTGGAGTCTTGTATATTTCAAAAGCATAATCACAGCAGAAGTGGTGCAAGTGAAGACTGCTTCAGTCCCGGCTCGTGCTGTTTCCTGCTGTGCCACTACCCCTCCTGGTGCCAGCAGAGAAGGTGCTGGGGGGAACCAGCTTTTAAGTTGACTCCCTCAGCAGCAGTTCCTACTTCATCCCCACCCCCTTGCTGCCTCTCTCTGATAGAGGTAGCAAGGCGGGAGAAGCGCTTCTGTTTACCAGATAGTTGACTAGTCGCTTACAGCAAGTGACAGCCCTTGGGAGCAGGTCCTTCACTTGTAGTTCTGGTGACCTAGGCAGCCCCAACGGGAGTGGAGCTGTTCTGTGAGGTTGCTGGCCCCTCTGCAGGATTTGTGTGTGCTCAGGACGTGGGGCTGCAGAGGCAGGAGCTGTGGGGGGAGAAACATGGTGCAGGGGCAAGAAGGGGTGGCTGGAGGAGTAGTGGCAGAGTTTTGGGGAAGAGTAGGAATAGGGGAAGGGAAGGGTGGAGCAGGCATGAAAGGGGGCAAAGTGGGGGAGGAGGGTTGTCCCAGGAGCCACAGCCCCCTAGGAACAGTCTACAGCCCACACAAGGCTGGCGGGAGGATGAGGCTAGCTACATATGCAGCTGTGCAGGGCATCACAAAATTTGGGGGAATTTGGTGCCCCGAATTTATGATGTCCTACAGAACTGTGTATTTTGTATATTGGTAGGGATGGCCTTGGCAGGGAGACAGCAGAGTGGTTAGAAATTATGTTCTCAAAGCCATGGAGTTAAGGCAGGTAACCAAAATGTGACATGTATGAAGGTAAGAACATAAGTATGGCCATACTGAATCAGATCAATGGTCCCTCTAGCCCAGTATCCTGTCTTATTATAATGGACAGCACCAGAAGTTTCAGAGGGAATGAACAGAACAGGGCAATTATTGAGTGATGCATCCCCTGTTTGCCAGAAACTGAGAGTGGACATTAGATATTTAGGGACACCCAGAGTATGGGGTTGCATCCATGATCATTTTGGCTAACAGCCAGTAATGATCCTATCCTCCAAGATTATTACTAGCACAACTTTTAAATCATAGCCTAGACAAGGTCACAATTACTTTGGATATTATGGGAGAAAATGTGAAGTCCATGTCTAGAATGGAATTTTCAAAAGCAGATAAGTTCCATCTTTAAAGGTGATTTAGAACCCTAAAGCTATCTAAGACCAAGTGGAATTTAGGCTCTGCATCATGCTGGTGCTTTAGAAAATGTTATCCCTAGTCTAAAAATCATAGCCTCCTTTTTCTAAGAATGATGTCTTAGGCAAGGCTTCTGTGATTCTGAAACATCAAGATTTAGAATTCCCTAATCCTATTTGTCTGTTGCCTCTCCTGGAAGAATTAAAGGCCCCAGAGGTTTCTTCAGAACCTCTTCCAGGTTGTGCTAGGTTGTCAGCCATTTAAAGAAAAGCCATGTAACTTGATTTAGTTAGTTGTGATTGGCCACCCCCACTGAATTTTAAATACTTCGTTTTGAATAGGCACAGCATGCAAACTATGACTAATCTACATGCGTGAAAATCTAAAATATTTCATTTAAAAATATGTGTAAATTGAATGAATTATCTGTTTGTGAACATTCCCTGAGCAGAAAGAGGCTACCTTTACTACGATGTATCAGCTCATCTCTGTAGTAGCTATCAGATTAGTTATTGCTACAAACAAGCAAAAATCAATAAGTAAACAGAGTCTCTAAAAGCTCTATGTTTATATTTGTGAAGCAAAATCATTAGAGGTAATGGTAACTCTGGAAGGGTGTGTATGTGGGTGAAAGGAAGAGAAAGAGATTATTTTGTTGCTATTTATTCTTCAACATGACATTCTGTTTCCTGGCAAAATGAACTGAATGAAAGATATCTCTTCATCTTTAGTAAGTTAGCAGCAGTCTGAGAGCAATAAATGCATTATTGGTATTTTTAATTGGCCATATTTGGAGACAGTAGCAATATAAGCATGGCTCTCCCTGACTTAGAAACATCTGCACATACAAACAAAAGCTCTCCTGCAGCCTCAGGCAGGGTTGTCCTTAAGATATATGGGGCCCTACACAGTACTATTAAACTACTTCCCCTATTTCCAAAGGCAGCCTTGGGAAGAAGGGGTTTCATTTTATAATCCTCAGCAACACACTAATGAAATATTTGTAAAGCAAATTTTAAACTATGGTCCTGTAGATTAACACAATAAATCCAGAAACTGACAGTATATACCTGGGGTTAGCAAATGTCTGTTAAATGGCTCCTTTACCACTTGAATGGCTTCTTCCAAGGTTCAGTGTTCTGCTAAAAGGTCTGGCAGGCTTTTTTAGTTAACTAGATCCTCCCTGAAGTAAGCTAAGTCACAGAACTGGGATAGGAAAAGGAGGGTGGACATTAAGACCCAGTGGTATCCCAAATTTTCAGATGCCCTATGCAACTGAATATGAGTAAAAATGGACCTGGCCTCAGGGGAGCAGGCAAGAGGCACAAATGGTGGTGAGCAGCTCAAGTGCTGGCCGGAGGACTGTGAAGGACAAGGGGCAGTTGTGCAGTCAATGACTGGAAAGAAGCAGCACTCTGAAGGGGAATCCGCTGCTTCTTTCCAGCTGCACAACTGCTCCCAGCTCATCTGAAGTCCTCTTACTCGTGTTTGCAATGCTTGCCACCTATTGGTGAGAGTGGGCTGGGTGCAGTCCACTGGGGGGATGCCTGGGGGATGAAGCTGGCTGCAAGAGCCAGCACAGAGGCTGTGGAGAGGTGGCCAGGGGATGCCCAGAAGTCCCCGTCTGAATCTCCACCCACCTCATCTAAAGAAACCTGGCTTTCCTCAAGCACCAGCATTCCAGGTAAAGTAAAAAACTACTTCTACTATTTTTCATTGTAAATTACAGTATTTCAGCTACATTATGGGTTAAATAGAATTTTGTGAGCTAGCCTGGGAACCTAACTCCCATTTATAACATTGTTTTTATGGGAAAATACATTCCAAGTTCCAAAAAACCAACATACAAATGAACTTTTTGAACACAACTCATATGCAAGTTGGGGACTTCCTGTAAAACCATTCTAGTTCCTCTGATTGATTGCAGATGGGACTGTTAAATTAATATTAATACAATGGCTTTGAAGTATTTTATTGCAGAGCAGAAAAGGAAAAATGACAGGTCACACTGAAGTAATAAATTAAAAATGGTAAGGTCCCATCTGAACAGATCTAATGTTTTGAGTCCATGACTGTGGGAGTGGAAAGTGCTCCTTTGCATCTAGCATGTAAAGACCACAGAGTGTAGCAACAATCTGCATATTATTCGGTGTAACAGTTTGTCTCCTGCTCCTTCTCTTTTCTAGGGTGAAGCAGGGTAAGTGATTTCATCTCTTCTCAAGGAGCATTTTACTTCTATCTGTGAGCCTGGGCAGAGAGTGGAAAGGGCAGAGTTGTACCTCTTCCTACTCTTTGCCCCTCAGTTGCTCACAGCCAGAATAAGAAGCCATTTTCCTCACCGTCTGAGCAGAAGAGCCCAGTAGTCTTACTTCCCTGTGTAGACAAATTTGAGCTTTTACAATTTAGGTCTATGGCAGTGGGCTGTTTGAAGGATAGAGGAGTACCCTTAATGCCTGGGTTTTTAATTATTTACTTCTTTACTTTTATTCATAGGGTGAACCCTCTTCAAGCCCCCTGTAGCATAATGACCTTCCAGGTTCCTTCGGGGAAAAGTTGGCAGGACGTGAAATGTTCTGGAACCAGGCAACATTGTTCCTCAATCAGGGCTGATGGTCTCAATGGAGAGATATTAAGTGTTGTTTTTCCCATACGGTGTTTGTGGAATGCAGTTTCAAAGCACTGCAGAAGTCTTAGCTAGATGACTGCTGTTATCACTATAATTAAGTGTGGTCTAATTTGATTTTTTTTTTATCATTTAGAAAAATAATATCACTGTTAAGCATCTTTTAATTTATTTAACTATTGGTACTTGAAAAATTTGGGGAAGAAGTCCAGACAATTACTTAATGTAGGGATGTTAGTGTGTACCCGGTTACAAATTAACTGATAAAACTGAATTCATCAGTTAGTCTTAACGGTTACACCAATCACCTCCCGTTGCTGCCTCTGTATTAGAGGCAGCAGGGAGGGGTGGGGAGTAAGCCTGTGGGGAGGTAGCTTTTAAGCTGGCTCCCCGTGCATGTCCTCCACTTCCACTCCCCATCCCCCTGCATTCTTCCACATAAGCAGCTGCATGGGGAGGGGCCTGCCAGAGCTCGGGGAAAGCCAGCTTAAAAACTGGCTCCCCATGAGCACTGGCTCCCACAGAACCTCCTGTCCACCCACAGTGCTGCCTCTGATAGAGAATCAGCAATGAGAGGGTGGGAAAACAGGTGGGAGTCGGCTTTCAAACTGACTCCCTGTGCATACTGGCTTCCATGGAGCCATTTGTCACACACAACATTCCCCCCATGCCCTGCACTGCTGCCTCTAACAGAGGCAGTTGGTGGGGGCAGGCAGCAGCCAGGGCTCATGGTGAGCGGGCTTAAAAACCAGCTCACCACAAGCATCAGCTCTCACTTGTCCCCCTCCCCATTCCCTGTGTAAACATGTCACTGCTAAAATATTAAGTGGTTACATGTTTACAAAAATACCCACATTTGTTAACATCCCTAATTTAATGACAATAGATGTTGAGATTCAAAGTTTTATAATTTTTAAAACATAAATTTTCAAAAGCACATGTCAAAATATACAAAATAAATAACCCTAAATAAAAGGTTAGTATGTTTTTGAGTGGTATTTTTCTTATTTTCTGTATCTTTAAATATTGCTTCTTACTGGTGGAAGTATTTTTCCTCAGTCTGCGTGTGTGTATGGTGAAAGTGACGTTTATTGATATTTAGCAATAAAAATCTGCTCTTCAAGCCTACTCATAGTAAATCATGAAGCTGAAAGCCTGAACAAACATTTTTGTTAGGAGAAAGGATTGGCTTAAAAACCTTTAGGAAATTAGTTGCAAAATAATTATATTAATGCAATTTTAAGGCTAAGCATGCAGATACCAGAAAGATTAAGGAAATGCAAACAATGTTTGTTGTGCTACACTGCCAAATTCAACATTTTTAGTACTAAGTAGGCTGTATAACTTAGTTTGTTCTATGTCAATGACTTAATGGCATAAGAAGAACATTAATATTTGCATTTCCTGAACTTTGTGTGTTTCTAAATATTCAACTTTTAAAACTGTATTTGTGCTTTTTTCCGTGCATGTAGTCAATAAATAATACTTTAGCAAATATTTATTTAAGATTTATTTAACCAATTTAATTAATTATGGTTTTGAAGAACAGGTGAAACAAACAGGGATGGTATAAACTTACCTGCTGCCTGGTAAATTTGGATGGCCTGATGATCTCTCTGGGTCTCTTCCTGCTTTACATTTCTATAATTTTATGCTTTTCTTTAGCATATTTGATAAGCAAAGCTTTAAATGTTAAACAGATTTCTCCCTGCTTGAAATGCTGGATACTTTATTTCTTTACTCCTGAGGCACTTTTGAATAAAAAGCAAAGATTTTAGGGTTATTTAAATGGCTCTTTAAAATGAGACTTTCAAATTAGTCTGAAAGGTTGTAACACATCAATAACTTTTATTGTGTAGGCTCTAGAGCAGAGTGGAACCTTCAAATATTTATCCTAGTGTTGAATCTAGAATTGCCATTTCTAAAACATGAGAAAATAAAGTAAAATAAAAACAGTCAAAGATCATAATATCACCCCCACCGCCCTCCAAAGATGCACACACATCTGGTCTTGTTACTAGAAATCTCAGCACAAAGGGCAAGCACTGACTGGATTATGGACACAACAGTCTACACTACCCACCTTTTAGCGACACTGCTATGTTGTCACACCTGAGTTGCTAAAAGTCAGTCAGTTTGTCTGCTGTTTTGGCAACAAAATACTTCCACCCACAACAAGCGACATTTGTGTTGTCAGCAGGAATGTGTAGCTGGCAAATGCAGTGGCAAAACTTTTGTCTTTTGGGGAATTATTTAGCACCTCTGAATGACAAAAGTTTTGTTGTTTAATTGCCAGCGTAGACATTAAAAAGGTTCCTCTGTCAAATCCTCTAGATTTGAGTACAACAATCTAGAGCTGGACAGCAGCTGCCTGTGCTATATATTTTTTGTTGCTCCTATAGGATCCTGGTGCCGCCGGCTGTCAATTAATTTTAAATTACTTATAAATAAAAATAATGTAGAAAAACTCTGAAGCAATCAAATGTCATGTAACAAAGAAATCTTACTTGACTGCTTTATGCTATTGTTGTATTTTTGCCTAATGTGCTTATACAGTTTTTAAAACAGAGAGAAAGATCACTGTGGTTATAAAGGCTGTGTTTCACCCTTAATTAATAATAGGTCACAGCCAAGGTTCCCTGCAGCTGCTTAATAAGCCCCTCCCAGGGACGCAGCTCCTTGTGTGGATCCCTGAGCCCCTGGCTGAGTGGAATAAATTAAGCAGTTGCTGCGCTGTGTGGCCTCACAGCTAACAGGGAACCTTGGTCACAACTTTGCAGTTCTTCCGAGTTTGTTTATATCTGAGCTTCAGCTGCATTTTTTTCATGAAAGCTGTTATGTAAGTTTCCAGTAAGATGTGCAAGCAACTGTGTTCCTGATTCAGCTGCTACTTTTACCCACAGCCATTACCCAAATCTAATGATTCTATATTCCACTTTGGATAAATAATGAGCTGATGTAACAGGGGACTGTACCCAGGATTTCCTACCTCCCACTTGGTTGCCCTAACCACCAGGCTATAGATAGAGTATCTCTCCTGTACTTCTCCTTCCTCTGTACCACCCCCCCCTCCCAAGATTGACTCTTTAAGTATCTACCCAAAGTGGAATGGCTTCAACAAGAGAGAACCCCAGACTCAGTGTTTAGAGCAGTGTGGGGAACCTATGGTCTGAGGCCAGATCCAACCCCTGGCTTGACTGGATCCAGTCCCCAAAGCTCAGTACTCCCCTCTCCAGCATTGGGGAGCTGGTGCCAGCTCTCCAGCCCTGCAGCTCCCCATGCCTACTGCTGCACCCCTACTTGGCTCCTGCATCCTACCAACCCCCTACACCACAGCCCACTTCCTGGCAGTCCTCTCCCACCCACTGAACCCCTCATTTTCTTTCCCCCATCCCAGAGCCTAAGGGGTCCACAGAATCTACTAGCCTGGCCCCCCCAGGCTCTGTTGTGTGAGGAGACTGTGGGGAGTGTCATTCTGCTTCTCAGTCGGGGGGCCACATCAGTGAGGATTTTATGTTTTGGGGGGATTTTTTACTTCTCACTTTTGAGCAGCCGACAAATGATTTTTTCCTGTGGGTTTACAGCCCCCACCCCAAAAATGATTCCCCATCCCTGGTTTAGAGCATTTTCTTAAGTGAAAAACCTCCCTGCCCCAAATCCTTTCTTCTCATCAAGCAAAGCTGGGTGACCTGAACCTGGGTCTCCCACATCTTGGGCGAGGGCTCCAATCACTGGGTTGAAAGTTATAAGGAGTGAACCAGCATCTTATCTTTATCCCATATTTTGAATGGGGCTCAATATGGTACGTATGGCTCTGATCACACCTACTGGATCAAGCCCTGAAGGCAAAACAGGCAGGGAAATACCAGTCTTCCTCTTTATTGTGTCTCATGCAAGGGCAGAGATTTTCGAAGTGGGGGTCATGACTCCTTAGGAAGTCACGAGATTATTATGTGGGAGTGGCAAGCTGCCAGCCTCCACTCCCTAATTCTGTTTCACCTCCCGCATTTATAATAGTATTGAATATATAAAAACACATTTTTAATCAATAAGGGAGTCACACTCAAAGGTTTGCAGTGTAAACGGAGTCCCCAATAGGGATGTTAAATTTAGATTGATTAATTGAATAGTCGATGGGATTTCCATTGATATTGGATTAGTCTATAAGGGCACCATTGCCTTTGAACTGCCTTTGAGTGTACCGGGCTCTTGCTACATTTCAAAAGTGGAAACCCTGCAAGGAGCATGGGGCTTCCTTTTGAAATGTACAAGAGCCCCATTGGGACTCTTGTACGTTTCAAAGGCTCAGGCACCGCAGGCAGGGCTCTTGTACATTTCAAAAGCAGAAGTCCTGCAGGGAGTGCTGGGCCAGTAGGGGACTAGCCCAATGCTCCCTGGGTGCCTTAGCCTTTCAAATGTACAAGAGCAGAATCACAATAGAAGTGGCTCAAGCAAAGACTTCCTTGGGCCCCCCCCCCCATGCCATTTCCCACTGCACCCCTACCTCCCCTACCCTCTGTGGAGATAGTGCTGAAGGGAACCAGCTTTTAAGTCACAGCTGCTCCCCCACTTGCTGCCTCCCTTTGATAGAAGCAGCAAGGGTGGGGAAGTGACTAGTCACATCACTGGTAGACTACCCAATAAGCTTCTGATTGTCAGATATTCAACTAGGCTACATTTAGACTACCAGAGCTATCCTGGAAAAACTCCACCACATCCAGGGAACATGTCTGCTCTTCCACTTTTGTTTTTGGCAGAAGAGCAGATGTGCTCTTTTGGAAGCCCTGTCTTCTTCCTTCCATGAGGAAGAAAGGCTCTTCTGAAAGAGAAGATTTTTCTGAAATTTGGCCCAGAGTAGATGGGCCAAATTTCAGAAAAGCTTCTTCCGACAAAACTAATGGGAAAAGGCACACAAATTGCAGAGAAACAAGTCAGCACCTGGAGTGAAGGAGCAATATGCATACCCAGAGGTTGAATCTTAGGCACCTAGAAAAGTTTTAGGGAGGCTATTTAGGTGCTGAGTTTAACCACCTAGGGTGTGTCTAGACTACATGCCTCCTTCGACAGAGGCATGTAGATTAGCCAGATCGGAAGAGGGAAATGAAGCCGCGATTAAAATAATCGCGGCTTCATTTAAATTTAAATGGCTGCCCCGATCTGCCGATCAGCTGTTTGTCGGCAGATCGGGGGAGTCTGGACGCGATGCCCCGACAAAGAAGCCTTTCTTCATCGACACAGGTAAGCCTCGTGAAACCAGGTTTACCTGTGTCGATGAAGAAAGGCTTCTTTGTCGGGGCATCGCGTCCAGACTCCCCCGATCTGCCGACAAACAGCTGATCGGCAGATCGGGGCAGCCATTTAAATTTAAATGAAGCCGCGATTATTTTAATCGCGGCTTCATTTCCCTCTTCCGATCTGGCTAATCTACATGCCTCCGTCGAAGGAGGCATGTAGTCTAGACACACCCCTACTGAGTAAGGCTGCACTTAAGCATGTGTTTTGTGGATCACACTGAAAACTGGGTCTAAGGCACTGAAATCTTTGGTTTAGATGCATAAGTCCCTTTGTGGAGCTGGCCTTAGTCTGAAGCACTTTGAAAATGTAGGTTTTAACATTTTTGAAACATGAGCATAAACTAAAACAGTTTTACATAGTGCAGATGAACCTTCTATTTCTGTCACAAGACATTGCCTTTTCATTCAAACAAATGGAGTAACAAATCAAGATGAGTGAGGGTAATATCACATAATATATTGCTTGGCTCTGAGAACCTCTTTCTTAGACACGATTTGTAGTTCCCAAGGCACTATAGCACTTGAGCTGCTATTTTCATTGTCTCTTAAAAAAATCAGAGAGAATTACTATAATTACTGTTCAATAATTCATTTCTCCAGATAAGATTTTTTTCAAGAATGTGTTGTTGTAACAACAGCTCTAACAATCCATAGTCATTAGTTTGCCTATGTATGGATAAAATAAAAAGACATTCTTATGAAAATGTCCTACGATGGTTTGTGTTTAAAATGGAACTCTAGTACTACAGCACTAAGTACTATATAAGATGATAGCTTTGCTAGATAAAGTGATGTATCCAGCTGTTTTCACTTTAGTTTAACTGTGATAGAAATGTAGCCATGTTAGTCTGGTGTAGCTGAAACAAAAAACAGGACTATGTAGCACTTTAAAGACTAACAAGATGGTTTATTAGGTGATGAACTTTCGTGGCCCAGACCCATGAAAGCTCATCACCTAATAAACAATCTTGTTAGTCTTTAAAGTGCTACATAGTCCTGTTTTTTGTTTTAGTTTAACTGTTTTTCATCAATCACTCTATGCATACAGGATGAGAGTTGCTGTATCCAAGGACTACTTAGTTTTAATGTGTATCTACTTTCTTCTTAATACTATTGCTATGAAATTACACAAAAATAGGTTCTCATCTATCGAGCACAGAAGACTGGAGTCTTTTCTGGGGATGTAAAATCCTGTTTAATTGGTTAACCAGTTAAATATTATGTTTAACAGAATAACTGATTAAAAAGGATGTGGGTGAGGGGGCTGTATCAGCCTCACCTGTTGAGGTTGGGTTGGAGTGGTCCTCTGAAGGCAGTGGCTGCTTCCACTGGGCTCCTCATGGATAAAGACCCTGGCTACGGAGTGGGCTGCTGTAGATCAGAGCAGCTCCAGTCCATGGCAGGCCTGGAGCAGCCTGGTGCTGCGCCAGCCCCCACTGGTTAACAGTTAGCCAGAACCATTAAGCATAACCAGTTAACCTTTCACATCCTTAGTTTTTACAGATAAAGGGGTATATCTGGTTGTGTAAAATTGTGTTGTGTTCATACAAAAAAGTATACTGCTGGTTTAAATAAATCCATATGATTTTCAGAATAAATTGGGACAAAAAGGCATTGATAAGAAACTAAAATTATGATGAGCTCACAAATTAACAAAAATTAGCATATCATAGATTTTAAATCTCCTGTTAGCTTCTTGAAAAAGATTTCTTCCTATAGGTGAAATAACACATAATGAACATTAAAATACAGGGTAACTATTGTATTTTTACATTCAATGACTGACAATGTCAAATTGACTAGACACTGAAACAGGAAAACCCTCACAACTGGATTTGTCCAGTATAATGCAGAATCTTTTGTAGCCTTTGGAGCAACATTGGATTTTTTTTTAATCCAATATAAGATTGTGGTACTCTTACAGCAAGATTTTTTCCCCATAGAACTCTATCACTATCGACCATATTCCGTCACTAATTAATTGCTTCCTATTTCAGTTGAACTTGTACATTTTATAAATGAGGGCAAAATCTGACCACATAAATGGAAGTTCAGTATGGGTCCAAGCCTGCATTCTATAAAATTGTTAGGAGTTTTACTAAAAGTGTTTGCAAATTGCAATACACTGAAAATTTTTAGATATTAACTGTAAGTTGAATTTCAATGACCTATTTAAATTCATTAAAAGAAGGTTTTAGTTGCAAACAAAAAGAAGCCAGCAGCATCAACTTCATGCCTGATTCACACAATTTTTTAAAATCCATATTAGGTCAACACTTGAACACTATATAGTTATGCAGTAAGTAATTATTAACACTAAACAACTTTTGGGGGGAGTGCTATCTGTGAAGAGATCATGACCTCTGTATCTACTACAACAGCCCCCTAGGATTCACCAAAATACAAAGACCTAATTTTACACATCTTAGTTCACATTCAAGAGCAGTTATTCATACAAGTAGTACCTTTGAAGTTATTTGGACTAATTGGATGATTAAATACTACTTGATGTCAATTGGGCTTTGAATATTTCAGTATGTGGAGAATGGTCATCCACTTTCATGGGTTTCCTTCATTAATTAAATATTTTAAGTTCCTGTATGGAGTCCATATGGTACTAAAAATACAAATCCACAGCAGAAAGCAACTGAAGCTAGCAAGTTTTGGTAGTTAAAATCAGTGAGATATTGGTATCTTAAACTCCAATGTGAATGCATGGTGCTCATTAAATTAGAGGAGCTTCTTTTGAATTCCATTCTTTTTCTCCTTGCTGAATGCTGGGAACACACAGAATTGCTTTAATAGCCATGTTGTATTTCAAATAATGCTATTGCAAAGGTAGAAGCCAGAGAAATAATTATAACAGCAGGAGTAGGAAAGTGTTCAATTTTAATAATTACTGCAGCCTTTGATTGCTATTCACACCTGTTAATCAGCTGTCAGTTTACTTCAACAAGAATACTGTATTTTTGTGAATGTCTCACTAATGCAGAACATCATACACTCTCGTATGAGTGCCTGGAAGATGCTACACCACAATTTTCTGGTAGCTAAAGATCATATATTCCTGGGAAAAAAGTACGCCCAGTTTTTAAATGTGGGTGTTGTATTAGGACACCCATATGCAGGGGCAGATGACCATTTTGCGGGGCCCTGGGCAGCATAATTCCACGGGGCCCCCCCTTTGTCACGGCGCATGCACAGTGACGCCATACGCATGCGCGGTGGCGCCACGGCGCATGCGAGGGGCTTTTTGAAGCGCGGGGCCCGGGTCGGCCACCCCGTTCGCCCTGCCCTATATCCGCCCCTGCCCATATGAGCTGATAAGTGCACAAAACTGGTATGTCCATTTTATTATACAAGAGATGTAAAATTAATTATACAAATGGATTTTGAATGTTCTCCTAAGGCAGGGCTCGGCAAGATGTGGCCCAGGAGCCGGATCCACCCAGCTTAATGCTTTGATCCAGCCTGCGGACTGAATTTGGCCATATTCTATTTATATTCTGCTGCCCATGCCACCGAATTTCCTATTTAAATGGTTTACAGCTCCCAGTCATGGTGCTACTCTGGCAGGGGCCAGAGCTGTGAGTCCTTTAAATAACCATAGCAACATTGGGCAGCTGCCAGGCAATGTGATAGTGGCAAGGAGCCATGAGGTCTTTGCTGTGTTTTAATTAAAAGCCTCTGGTCCCAGATAGCTCTGGGGGGAAAGCGAGTCTCTAGGCCATGCCCTTTCTGCTCCAGGCCCCATGGGGTGGAGTTGTCTATGACCACATACCAAAATTAAGTGCCCCCCCTGTGAAAATTATTGGCCACGCCTATACTAAGGTGTCCATGTCCAGCTGAGTTCTTTATTGTATTCATTTTATTCATGATTAACCTGCCTCATTTGGAACTTTATTACCTGTTTCTTCCCTTGTGCTTAATAGGGAGGAAAAATGGGTATTTTTATGCTTAATGATGGCCATGGAAATATCTGAGTTATATAGATGTGTTAGTTTCTTTGAACATTTTCAGTAAATCTCTGTCTCCTTTCTAAGCCACCTATAAAGTGATACTACAGCACTGTACAAACCAATAGGTGGTCACAGAATGATTTTCTTTTGAGTGTGACAAATCCCAGGCCCTCTCAGCAGGAACAAGCTTGAGTGAACTGACACAAATAATACAGCACCTGTGAGGCACAGCTGTTTGAAAGGTCCACTGTTGCTTTTTAATTAAAATATAAATTAGTCCTGAAAAACAAACATTTTTATGCTTTCAGCTGGAGTCATTTATATACCGTGACACTACACACACACACACACACATACACACACAATTCGTGTTCTTTCACCCACTCAGGTTGTTTGCTTATAAAAAAACTGAATTATATTTTCTTGCCCTTAGTTACATCTCTTTATTCCTCTCCTGTTTTCAGGTTTCTTGGGGCTCAGTTGTGAATAAAGATCAGTTCCTAAGTTTTGTGTAACTGCTTGAGAGGAACTTTTCCCCAATATGATCAAAGAGGCTGGACTTTCAGTTTGGCTTCCTTTATCTATTACTAGTTTCAGTGCATCCTCTTCCCCTTGCTTTCTCTCCTGTCTGTGTCCTGTTGTGTCTCCCATCTACTTTTTCTTCATCACTGTTTTCCTCCTTCCCTGGTTCTCTCATTCCCCACACCTACCCTTCCCCCACTTATTTCTCTTTGGCATTTCCCCTTTGCTCCCTCTATTTATCTAATCTGGTATCTTCTCCCTCTTTCTCTCCCTCCCCCAGTCCTGAATTCCCTCCTACACCCTAACTCCCACCCAGATCCTGTACCCTCATCCCAATCTCTTGCTGTGAACCCACTCCTTCACTCAAACTCCCTGGCTCCAGCCTAGAGTCCCCTCCTGTACCCCAAATGCCATATCTGCAACCCCACCCCAAAGCCTGCACTCCCCATTAAAGCCCTCATACTCCCTCCCACAGCCACCTTCCTGCCCCAACTTGTAGCCTCCTCCAACACATCGAACCCCTCATTTTGTCTCCGTCCTGGAGCCTTAGGAACCCAAAAAAATCTAAAAGCCCCAGGCCCCCAGAAGAGTTAGTCCAGCCGTGACCATGCTACACAGAATTAAGCTAAAAACAGCAAAATTAATACAGTTAGTTTAGGGATGGGCAAGATACAACCTGTGGGTCGGATCTGGCCTGCCACACCACTGTATCTGGCTCACCTGATCTGATTTATGGGTTGCCCTACCAGCACCTTCAGGCACAGAGCAGGTAGCTCCTTGAGAGCAGCCCCATGCCACTTTAAGCAGCCAGCTGCTCCCTATGGTTCTCTGAACCAGGTGTTGGAAGGAGGGGGAGACTGTGCGCTTCCCTGTCTCCCAAACAAAATCTCTCAGCGCAGAAATGGGAGTTAAGAGATTTTGCCAGGGGCAGCATATAAAGTCTCCCCCTCCTCCTGGCACTCAGAGCAGAAAGCCACAGGGAGCTCCCAGCCATTTTGAGCAGCCTGAGGCTGTAGCAGGCAGGGTCGTGAAGGGCTGCTGGCTAGGAGCTGCCTAGGTAAGAGCCTCTCAACCACAGCCTGCCTCTGGCACACCAGCCCTTCCCTTCCCCCAATTCCCTGCCCCAGGTCATCACCCAAACCCTCTGCTTCCCCCTCTGCCCCAATCCTCCAGGAAACAACTCTCTACCGCACCCTGCATCCCTCCCCACAGGCCAGAATCCTCTCCTGCACCCATGCCCCCTCCTGGATCCTGCACCAGGTCGCAAACCCCTCCTTCACCCAAATTCTCAAATCCAACACCCTCTTCTGCACTCCAGTCCCTTACCCCAAACTCCCTTCTGCACCCAACCTCCATCCCAGACCCTGCACCCCCTCAACAGTAAAGTGTGTGGCCTTTGACCACTTACCAAAATCTTGGAATGGCCCCTCCAGCAAAAATTATTGCCCACCCCTAAGTGGCTTGAAAAGATTTTAAGGTTGCAAAAAAATTAAAGGGGAATAGGTGTTATAGAGGTATTACCCAGATGTTAGCAGGGCTATTAAAAAAAGAGAGAGGTGGACTTCTTTCTGTACCCAAAATTAAACCAGTTCTGATGAAATTAGAATACTTGACTGGTACAGAGTCCTCCTGGGTTGAAGTCTGTGTCTCATCCTAAGTAAAACTCCCATTGACTTCAGGGAGGCCAGGCTTTCACTTTAGTCTTTGATGCTGATAGTGCCTTACCCAGATATTTAATAGCT
The DNA here is from genome assembly GCF_052426305.1 of Pelodiscus sinensis. Taxonomy (NCBI): domain Eukaryota; kingdom Metazoa; phylum Chordata; order Testudines; family Trionychidae; genus Pelodiscus; species Pelodiscus sinensis. Next base: position 61,220,995 of record NC_143056.1, on the reverse strand, counting down.
CTTTCTTTCCCTTGGAAATCTGAATCAAGAGGCTGAGATTCTATCGACTCATGTCTCATGCCTTACCATGACAATCAGACAAAATGTCTATGTAATTTTGTTTTACTGATTTATGGTTTTGTTTTAATTTATATAATCAAGCACCGAATCTCTGATACTTCATAAATTAATAGTGGCTTAATGTTATTTTTCTCTTCTTGCTGTATATTCTTTGACTCTGTTCACAATGTTTGTAGGATCAGTAAAAACTTCTTTTGTTACAAATGCAGCATGGAACTAGATAATTGAGAGAGGCCTATATATTTCAAGTCAGAGAGAAAAGAAAAAAAGGCTAATATGCCAAAGGTGTTTCAGGTCTAAGTAATTTCTGTATAAAGAAATCCATGTGTAAAGAAATAAAAGTAAAAACATCTTAATGATTGTAGATGGCTTGATGAGTATTACACTAGAAAAAATTGTATGGAATAAAGTTATAGCTGCTTTTATTTTATTTAATTTTTTTTGGTTCAGTTACTTTGGTATTTTAGAAAAGGGGAGGGAAGTCCAGTCAAATTGCTTCAGAAATAGAACACGAGGCTCCAGTGAAGTCATGAATGTAAAATAAAACAACAAAAACAGGAAAAAACCCTCAGAAGTCTATGTTCCTACTGAGAAAATCATTTCAGTTCCACGAAATGGCTGTTGCTATGGCAACTTTGGGCTGCAGCCTTTATAGTCTGAGCTTTTAAGGAGAATAGAAGTTGATGCTAATGGTTGAGAATCAAGTCTTTCTTGAGTGAGAGAGAGAAAGAGGATGAAAGTTTATAGGAAGACCTCAATTACCAATATAGAAGGATTGCTTTTTCATAATTACATATAATGAATGCAGGTTCTCAGCTGTGCATTCACCTGTTAACATTTATTACTCACTAATTTTTAACTGGAAGGATTTTTTTGCTAGTCAAAATCTGAGGGGAAAAACTAAACAATAAAGCAATAAAAGTAAAATAAATTGTTCAATGGTCCTGTATTTTGATGTCTGAAATACAGCATTATGTAATACAATATGGCAATGGCCAACTTCCTTCAGGAATACTGTCTCATCAGCCAGAGCCAATAATCAGACAATATTAAATACAAAAGAAATGCAGTTTATTAAACTATATATCTTGGTATTGTAGCCAGTTTGGATGATTGGATACTGCATTGCCTTTATTTTGGTTTGGTAGCATTTTATACCTTTTCATGGGCATAAGTGTTCAAGGCAGAGGAGAATCAGGTTTATATTGGGTTCATATTTTCTGCAGTGTGGTAGGCTGTAGCTCACAGCTCAGAATTGAAATAAATAGTAATGTCCTGTTTTGTGCCAGCAACTGATGGCAGTTTGGGTGATTTGGGCTGGGATTCAAAGACTCTTGATCCTAAAGAATGGGACTTGGGTCCCCAATCAAGTGCCAGTCTAATTCACAAAACTTCCACTTGGCGGCAGCCTATCCTTGTAGGTGCTTAATCTTGCTTGGTGCCTGCAGTAAAGTTTTTGCAATAAAAGTTTCCTGGATGCTTATGTTTCTGCCTCTGAGCATGTGCACTGCTGCCTCACTCTAGGCAGCTGTGGACCTATCTCCCACCTAAGATCCAAAGCAATTCACAAACCAGGGCAAGACAGCTGTGCCTCTGCATAAATCGCAAGAGAGACCCAATGTAGTAGGCACCTTCAGAAGTTAACTCCACACAAAATAGATGAGGGAGGAAAAAAAATAGCCTTCATAACTCAGCCCTGTGGTTAGGGCACTCACTCAGAATGTGGGATACCACCAGCAAAGCCGCTGGACCCCCCCCAGCAGACCGGGGACACCCGAGCAAAGCCGCCACCTGGGCAGCTTTGCTTGTTTGCCCGGGACTCCCGCCGCCTGGGCGGCTTTGCTCCTGTCCCTCTGGTCTGCTGGGGGGGTCCAGCAAAGCCACTGGACCAGGTTCAGGGCCTACCCCCACTGCAGCTTTGCAATTTAAATGTAGTAGGAGCCAGGCTTTCTGCTGACCTGCCTCCTACTACTACATTAAATTGTAGAGCCACAGAAGGAGTAGGTCTTGGACCAGACAGAAGCTGAGACTGAGAGCCTTCCCTTATCGACTAATCATGTAGTCAATAGAATTTTTATTAACTACATGAGTAGCCAGTTGCCTGCCTCTCAACATCCTTACTTTAAATCTCACAGGTTTTAGTCTAATCTGGGCATCACAGTGGGCTTCTAGCATAAATTAGGGCAGCCCCTGGTTCCACTCAAAGGGTATGCGGCTTCATTTACATTTACATGGCTGCCGCACTGAGCCGACAAACAGCTAATCAGCTGTTTGTTGGCTCGTGCGCTAGTCTGGACGTTCCCCCTGTCGACATCAAAGCCCTTTGTCGGCAGCCCCGGTAAACCTCATTCCACGAGGAATAACGGGGCTGCCGACAAAGGGCTTTGATGTCGACAGGGGGAACGTCCAGACTAGTGCGTGAGCCGACAAACAGCTGATCAGCTGTTTGTTGGCTCAGCGCGGCAGCCATGTAAATGTAAATGAAGCTGCGATCATTTAAATCGTGGCTTCATTTGCCTTTGCCTATGTGTCTAATCTACATGCCTCTGCCGACAGAGGCATGTAGTCTAGACACAGCCAAAGACTGCTCTTACAGTAGCCTCCCCATGTGAACTATTGAGCTCTGCACAGCACTTTAGTCATTCCCTTTCCAAGCTTCACCGTGGGTTTGCCCTTATGCTGGGCGCTATGACACCTCTGCATTAAGGGGACTCCCCAGGAAGAACACATCAGGGGCTGGATTCCTGCCCAAAAACCATAATTAAATGTGCTTTAATTAGCACCTGGTACAGGAAAAAAAGGAGAATCTTAATGGGTGTTCTACCCTAAACACATAAACTTGAATATGTATGCATGGTCATAGAGTTAGCCAACAGAGGATGACTGGACAGGAAAACAGGCCATATTTATCCAAGACCAGCTTGGATAAATAAGAGGAAAGAGTGGAAAAACCAAATTAGTAAAGTCTCACGTTTGCATTCCCTCTGGTTGTGGACATCTGTCAGCTATAGCTAAAGAGACAGACAATCTGGAAATTCTAATAGGATTCTTCCTAAAAATAAAATTCACTTCCTCTGTTACAGCTTTCTTATTTGCAATTTAAGTGTATTAATCAAGAGATTCTAGGTAATAGTTGTCTGCAGCTTGACTTTGTATCTCTCAGAGTATAATAAATATCACTGTATCTCCTGAAAGAATCCTGATCTTGTTAAAAGCCCTTGTCTAGATAGATTTTTCCATGTATAACTGAGATTTTTACTTAATTCTTTATAAAGGAAAATAACAAGCCCATTCCTGTAGTCACTTTTTTTCTGACTCTGCTTCTCTGTATATTTTCATTATTGTAACTCTGTTTAAAATGTTCTCCCTAAATTTTCTGATACATAAATGGAGTTACGTGAGGCAACCATTTACTACTTATAGATATATTATAATGAATGTACCTTACAGAAAGATATTTATTGGGTATTAAAATTTATAATAGTACAAGTGGATAAACTAACTGCATTTAAATTTCTTTGGCAGACCATATAATTAAATTTAAAGAATCTATTTCTTGGTGAGTCCAGTGATTATGGGTTTCCTTTCCTCATTGTTATGAAGAAACATTTCCAAAGGCCCAAGTGGAAGTTAGGCATCTACCTGTCATTGAAAGTCACAAAGAATGCTAGTAAGCTTACCAACTCATGCTTTTTGCTGTGATGATTGTATTGTAGGTATCTGCCCATTAAGAACTAATATCAAACATGAATTTATATTTCTCCTTTTAATTAAAATATAGATTTGTCCTTTTATTTAACTTATTTGGAATCTTGAACAACTGTAAGTGACTTGCTATACCAAGAATAATGAAAAGTCCTGTGGCACCTTATAAACTAACAGATATATTGGAGCATAAGCTTTCTTGGGCAAAGACCCACTTCATCAGATGCGTGTAGTAGAAATTCCAGAGGCCGGTATAAATAAACAAATAAAATGATTTATACCTGCCTCTGCAATTTCCACTACATGCATCTGACTAGGTGGGTCTTTGCCCACGAAAGCTTATGCTCCAATATACAGTAAAACTCCGATAGTCCAGCATCCAATCGTTTGGCACTCCCGATACTCCGGCATCAAAATGCCAAGCACTCCTGACCAGCTGATTAAAAAGCCTGCTGCTCAGCACATGTGCTGGCCATAACCAGAGGGAGCATAAGGTTGGAGGGGGAGAGTGGGATCGTGTTACAGTATGGAGAAGAACATTTTGCTTCTGCGAAGGGGGAAGGGGAGGGAGAGGAGGATCAGGTTACAGCATGGAGGAGACAAGAAGAGGAAAGGGAAGGGGAAAAGGAGAGAGATTGTGTCCCAGCCAGCTGTTAAGCCATTCAGCTGTACAGGGACCTCCCGATTCTCCAGCAAATCTGATAATCCAGCACCACCTAGGTCCAAAAGGTGCTGGATTATCAGAAGTCTACTGTATCTGTTAGTCTGAATCTGCAAAAACAACAAGAAATCCTGTGGCACCTTATAAACTAACACAGCTACCCTTCTGACACTTGCTATACCAAGGGTGCCATAGGAGATGCCTATACATTGGTTTAGTACTGAGGTGTCAGTACCATCTATTGAGTCACCAGCACTGCTTCCCATCCAAGAAACAACTAGCACAATCTGCTGTAGTTTATGAAAAGTGGGACAAGGTAACCTGGTTCTAAAGGAGTTATCATCTAAAGCACCTAGAAAAACAAACTGTGATAGAAAATATTCATAGTATTTTCAGCTGTAATGACCTGAAACATGAAGCTATGAACCAGCCAGAATACTAACAGTAAGTAGCCTGTGATCTTACAGAAACTCTCAACACCTAATGGCAGAGGAATGTAGACAGAAAAAATGCAAGGCAGACTACACAAGTATGGGAAAGACTCAAAGCATAGACCAGTGGTCCCCAACCTTTTCAGGTTGTCGGGCGCCAGGGGGCGTGGCTGTTCGCCCGCCGGGTGCCAGGGGGCGGGGACACGTGCGCGCCCGGGAGCGGGGCCCCCACCCTCAAGTGCCGTGCGCCCGGGGCTGGCGCTCCCCCCCGAGCGCGCCCCCCCTGCAAGCGCCTGTGCGCCATGTGCCCGGGGCCAGGCCAGCTCCAAGCACCTGGCGGGCGCATTCAAATGCCCCCGCGGGCACCATGGCGCCTGCGGGCACCGTGTTGGGGACCACGGGCATAGACTGCTATAATGCTAGTTAAATGACAGTCACCTGTTACACTGTCACTCTCTCGCATGGGTGAAGGGTGAGTAAAACTGATATGGAAAAAAACCTGAGTTTCAATGGATAGGCTTTGATCACTTTTATATTCTGACCCCCAGGTGGAGTTTTCATGCCTTATTTTCTCTGAGGTGTAGGTTTTATAGTTAGCTGTGGCTGCAAATAACAATACAGTTAATACTTGATGCTTCTCTGAGTATCATTATTGTCTGTGATGGACAGAAGTGCTGGCCAGCACCCAGTGACTCAAGGGTTAAACTCAGATAGCTAGAAAGGGTGTTGGCAGGGAACCAGAACCACCACTGGAATATAGTGCTGAAATTTGAATTGTATAAAATACCTTGCCTGCTTTCTTTGTTTGGAGAAGTTAAGACAGGAGCTGAGAGACATAGAATGATTTAAACCCAGGCAGGATTACCCTGCCTCCAAGGAATTCAGGGCATGTAAGGGATTGTGAGTAAATAAAGGAAATGTGTAGTTAGTTATGATTAGAGTATTTTTCTGTATTTGTGTGGTTTGGTTTGAAATGCTCTGTGTGAATCCATGCCTCCCCTCCCCCATTCACTATCTAAGAGTTGTTCTGAAAGATTTTCTCTGTGTTTTAATTTGTTTTACTTAGTTACTCTGTAACACCTAGCAATCAAGTGTGCTTTATCATGTATATCTTTTCTTTTGTTAAAAAAATCACTTTTTTAAGGTGACAATTTGATTCGTGTGTTCTGGAAAGAAATAGGGCCTGCATGTGTGTGTGTCTGCCTACCTAAGATGAGCTGTCAGTGACCAGGGATTGCAGCTTGTTTTTCTCTCTCCTTTTTTTCAAGCTCTTTTGGGGCAAAAGAGCTTGAGGGTATCCTGGGGAAGGAATTAAAGTGTTACCTCCTTTTTTTTTCAGTGTTAAATCACTTGATGGTGACAGCTTTTGTTTATTTTTCAGATCCAGTGTATCTGTGATTCTGGGGAGGGGTTGTAAGCAGAGCCTAGAGGCAAAGGGATTTCAGGTCTTTGAGAGCCCCCACCTTCTGCACTTGGAGGGCCAGAGTGGGGAATAGCCCTGACATTGTCCAATTGATATTCAATTGAGAAACCCATTGGTTGTGGAGACTTCATACCCCTTTGAGTTCTTGCAGTCAGCTATATCCCAAAGTTATGATTGACATGACCCAGCAAACACATATGTAGTTCCAGTGGCATCGCAGCTAGATAAAGGCTTCCTCTGTCTTAGAGAGAGAAAGATATAATGCCTTGTGGGCTCTCTCCTCCACCTACCAGCCAGATTTTCTCAGGATTTGTGCCATTTTTCATTTCTTCTATACCTCCCAATGGAAGAAATCATATGACAACTATTGCTTTTAAAACTGACTCCAAGGCTGTGTCTCTTGATTTAGCTTCAGATGACCAGAGTTTTGAGTTTAGGATGTGCAGACCCAAATAAATAGGGGAGAAGGAATAGAGGGGAAGGAAAAAAGGAGGGGGGGGTGGGAAACAAAGAGCAGAAGGTAAGAAAATATCAAAGGGAAAAACAAGTAGGCAGAACTAGCAATCTATAAGCATCTGAAGATTGGACAGCCCTACTTTACTAGCTCTTGTTTTGTGCCACAGGAATGTGAAACATAGCTCACCACTTCTCTACCAGTGTCTGAACTATAAAAACTCACACTTGTTGCTTTTCTTTTTCTTCTTTATTTATTTGTATTCATTTCACCAGAGGTGAATTTTGCAGTACTTTAGTGATTTACTGTGAAGAGCTACTAAAGAAATTCAAAATAGATTTGGTTTCAATTTTTTAAAAAAGCCATCCACTTCTTCCCCTGCTCCAGGGCATCCCAATAATAGAATAGAGCTGCTTGAAGTGTCCTCCTCTAATAACAGGAGGATACGAAGAACTAGGAATAATTTGGTTAGGCAAATGATTTCATTGAATGAGTATGGATGGCATAGTGCTTTAGGAATCTTTAAACACCACTGATTGAATACTGCTTGGTGAATATTGCATCATGCCCAAGTCACCTGCCAAAACTAAACCATGATTCTATTTTAAAATATATCAAATAGTAAATACTTAGCTAAATATTTTGTCAGCTACCAAACAAAATTTGGATAATAAGAGATACATCATATAATGGACATGCAACTGAATGTAGACTTATCTGTATTTACTGTAACTCTATATAGTACATCAATGGGAAATATTTCAAAATTTATACTGCTCACTTTTCTTAAATGATACAGAAAAGATATCTGCTAGTTTCTAAAAAGCTTGTTGGCAGAGTTAAAACAAAGACTTGCACTCAACTCAGTGGCATTTCTATTTCTCTGTTAACACTTGTGTGCTCTTGTTGTGGTTTTCCTGTTAGGAAATGTTGTTTCTGTAAAAATCTCTCTTGGAATCTGTATATGCTCTATCACATATCTGATGTTTTTGACATCTTGGTGTGCAGCGGAAAGGTCCCAGCATTACATGCCACAAAGGCAGCTAGATTGTTTCCTTTCTCAGTGTGCTGCTTCTGTGAGATTTTAATGTCATGGGTACAATGACAGCAGCGGGCCTTTAACAACTTCTTGTGAAACCAACTACCCACTGAGATTGGTGAGGGATGAGATTTTTGGATGGTATTTCTGAATCACTTTTGCAAAGATTGTAATTGTATTGTATATTTGTAATGTATATATTAGAGATGTAAATTCCCATTCAATCAGTTAACTGGTTAAATGTCACGTTTAACCAGGTCAATGATTAAGGGAACCGCTTCAGGCTGGCTGGAGGAGCCAACAGCCCACGGGCTGCCACTCCTGCCCTGTGGAGGGCTGCTGGCTCCTGCTCTGACCCACAACGTGGTGGACCCAGTGGGGCTGGAGCAGCCCTCCACCTGCAACAGGCTGCGGGCACAGTCTGCTCCCAGGCACTAGTTAACTGTTACCTAGTAAGCATCACCCACTAAGGGTGATGCTTACCACATACCCAGTTAGTATATATGTCCTGTGTGGTTGTCTTGTCCATGTGTTCTGTTACTGGTTTAGTTTAAAATTAGGGGAAACAAAATAGTATGTCTGGGTCTACAGTTATCCTTAACATTGTCATATTGCTGCTGTTCTTTTTCTGACACCAGTGTCATGCCTCTGTTGAATAGTAACAAGTATCTGGTCTGTGCAGGTCAGTTTCCTAACTTCGGATATCAGTGTCGTAGTGTCTTGGATATATACTAAAAGTGTGTCTACACTATGCAGTTTTTAGTGACAATGCTGTGTCAATACAGCCCCATTACTAAAAGTCAGCGTGTGTGAATGCTGTTTGTTGGCACTTTGGTCAGCAAAAGGCTTTCACCCCCAATAAGGGGGTTTCTCTTTGTTGGCCACAGCGCTCTTGCCAACAAAGAAGAGTTTATACTTTCACTTGCTGCAGCAAAACTATGTCGTTCATGGGGAGAGGGTTAAACACCCATAAGAAACAAACATTTTGTTGATCAAGTGCAAGTGTAAACTAGGGATGTAATAGTGTAGCTGATTAATCAATAAGCAAAAGCTTATAGGGTAATGCTATAGACTACATGCATTTCCTTCCCCTCACCATTGCCAGTAAATTTTTTACCAGGCCGGCCAGCAGCCCAATTCTGTCCTGAGCTAGGACCTACCCCTGCTGCAGCTCTGCATTTAAAGTATATTAGGAGCTGGGCGGGCAGGAAGGTCATCTCAGCTATGTCTCGCACTGTATTCTGGAGCTCATTCCCTTCCTAGACATGGGCTGCTGCCAGCCTGCATTGCTGTCTCTTTATCAGAGGCAGCAGTGCCGAGTGACAGGCAGCCAGTCGGCAAGGGGAGCTGTTTTTTAAACTTGCTCCCCTTGCAGACCAGTTCTCACCTCGCATCCCACAGTGCTGTTGCTGATACCGTGGCAGCACTACAGAGCAGCTGGGGACTCCTTGGGAATAAGGCCAGAGCTCACTGACTGACAGCCCCATCCCTGGGGACTATACAATAGTTGAGTAACTGATTAAAAATTCATGAGGTTAATCAACTATTCAATTAACCAATATTTAACATCCCTAGTGTAGACATAGCTTAAGTGTAACAACGGTTGTCAGACACATGCAGGGCAGCAATCTCATCTCAACACCAACATTAGATACTGTATTTTCCGGCGTATAGGGCGACTGGGCGTATAAGACGACCCCCTATCTTTTTAATTAAAAGATAGGGTTTCATCTTATACCCCAGCGCCCCTCCGCCTCCTTTGCTCCCGGTGTCCCTAGTCTGCTGGAGATGGTCCCCAGCAGACCAGAGGCACCGGGAGCAAAGCCGCAGCAGCTTTGAAAGCCTCGGGGGAAGCCGGCGGGGGGGCATCCCAGGCGCGCCTGGGATGCCCTCCCGCCGGCTTCCCCCGAGGCTTTGAAAGCCGCGGAGGGGCTCCGGCGGGGGAGCAGCCCAGGCGCGCCTGGGATGCCCCCCCCGCCGGCTTCCCCCGAGGCTTTGAAAGCCGCGGAGGGGCTCCGGCGGGGGAGCAGCCCAGGCGCGCCTGGGATGCCCCCCCGCCGGCTTCCCCCGAGGCTTTGAAAGCCGCGGAGGGGCTCCGGCGGGGGAGCAGCCCAGGCGCGCCTGGGATGCCCCCCCGCCGGCTTCCCCCGAGGCTTTGTCTATATTGAATTGCTAAAACCAAAAAATAAATGAAGAAAAATCTCATTCATTTGTTGCCTAATATAGGCCTGAATGCACTACTGTTAACTTGTACCAAGGTCTTCATAGACGGTAAGCAGCAGGCTGCTGAACTATTTTCACACCCACACTAGTAGTGTAAAATCAGCTTAACTTGGAATCTCTGTTTTCTTAGTGTGTTTATTTATCTTTAAAAATATTGTGCACCAGCTTATGGAAGTATGGGACTTTAACAGATTTGCATATTTGTGTACTCAAAACAAACTGCCCATTTGACACACCTCTGTGTCAATTTAAGCATCTAAATGCATTGCTTGGCATCTTTTTTGTCACCTGTTTGGAAATTGAACTCTTTGCATCCAGTTCTGTGCACACACAGATGCCTGCTCTTGTTCTGCCTATATAATAAAAATACTAGGCAAAACCAAATATATATAGCTAATTCTAAATACATTCTTGTATTTGTAGTACAGTGAAACATTCAAATGAATTAAAAAGCATGGATTTGTATTTTGTCTTGTTTTTTTCTTCTCCCTTTTTTTTCAGGAAACTTCATGGTGCTGTGGTCGACCTACAGAACATCTGTATTTAAATCAGTAACAAACCGCTTCATTATGAACTTGGCCTGTTCTGGGATATGTGCCAGTCTAGTCTGTGTGCCTTTTGATATAGTCCTTAGTGCCAGTCCACACTGCTGTTTGTGGATCTACACTATGCTCATCTGTAAAATTGTCAAATTCTTGCACAAAGTCTTCTGTTCAGTGACCATTCTTAGTTTTCCTGCCATTGCATTGGACAGGTAAGAAATCAAATTTACTAGCATTCTGTCCTTGATTTTCTTTATTTCCTTCCCTGCTCAATACAGAGATCTTAATGTTAAATATTTGTAATGGTACCTTGTGTCACTATATCAACTACATCCACCCCAGCTTTGGGCCCACAATTTCCTTTAATGCACATATGGATATAAAGATTAATCTCTGTTTTCTGGAACAGTTTCAGTTCAGTTTATCCTGATATCTACAGGCTTCACAGAGGGCTTTTAATATACCCATTTATCCTAAAGATGCCTCTATTCTCTCATTCCACCTATCATTAATCCTTGATTATTAATAAGACTTTGTCTGAACAAACTTCTTGGATACTTTTCCATTAACTTGCTCACTAAGTCATCAATGCTTTGTGATCACACACATATTGAGGCAGATCTCTATTTACAGGGTAAAGTACAGTTTCACATAAGTTGTGTGAGAAAAATACAGGTTTTGGGTTCAAGACTACTAAATTAGTATTTATATTATCATGGTACAGGTGCCCTAATCATAGACCAGGAACCATTGTACTAGGCACTGTACAAATATAAAACAAAATGATGGTCCCTGATTCAAGGAGCCTACAATCTTAATCAACCAGGAATATCTTGAATGGTGAATGGAGTACAATGCACAACCAGAGTGAACAGGGTGATGGCAGCAAACATCAAGTTATTTCCATGGTTTTCTCACTTTGTTTAGGATGGGTAGAAAAAAGATGGGAGAAGATAAAGTACATGGAAGGAAAAGGGAAGGGTGAGGGGACACTGAAGGCAAGGCAAGAGTAAGAAGGGTAGGTTTGGAGCAGGCTTGGGCAAAATACGGCCCGCAGGCCAAATCCAGTCTACCAAGCCACCAGATCCGGCCCGCATAGGGCTCCGTTTCTCTTTTGAAACTGGAAGGGAGGGAGGAAGTTTTAGGAGCTGCCCCCCCCCAGCACTTTCCCATTGGTCTTTTTCTGGCAGAAACCAAACAATGGGAGCTGCTTGTTAGAATAACAGGCAGCTAAGAAGAACCACGCCCCCTCTCCTGGGCTCAGTTATTCATGAAGCACATGACCAGGCAAGCACACTGTCTGGCTGGGAAACATTTTAAGCTCTGCAGGCAGGCTAGTTTAGCAGCTGACAAGTACATCTCTTGCCCACAGCCTGCTTCTGGCACTCCAGCCCTTTCCTGCTCCAACTCTCTGCCCCTTCACTCAACATACCCAAACCCTCAGTCCCCCTATTACACCCATACCCCGTCCCAGATCTGGCACCCCAATCTCCTGCCCCAGATCACATCCCAAACCCCTGTCCTCCAGTCCCCTGCCCTACATCACAACTGCCTGCTTCATCCCAATTCCCTCCCAGACTGCAGTGTCCCTCCTGCACCCCAGTACCTTACACCAAGCTCCCTTCTGCACCCAACCTCCATTCCAGACCCCGCATCTCCATTAATATCATGGTCCCCATCAAAAATTATTGCCCACCCCTGGTTTGGAGTGAAACTGAAGTGAAGAGACTGTGAAAGAAAGGGACGGTTGGAACAAACAACCAATCAGCACAAGACAAAGAATATCTAGTAAACATTACGGAAAGTTCTCCAAAGGACTAACAGTCCTTGCTTTGGCTACCTTTCCCCTACCTTCTCCTGGCTGGAGACTCTGACTGGCTCCTTTTGGCAGTTTTCTGCCATGCCTCACAGCAGGCACAGTGGAGGCAGCCTGTGGTTTCTAGTGCCCCCTGAGTCCCTACCCGCTGTTTCCCTGCACCAATCTGGGCCCAGCAGGGTAATGGACCATAACAAAAATATGTGCATAAGTTAATATTAATATTAGGCAAGTTGATCACATGATTTAAGATACATGGTTGCTAAATCTGTGAAAGGAAAACAGACTGTCTATTAAAAAAACCCAGTGATGATACAAGTAAATTGCATCATTAATGACAAATTGTTAACTAACATGAAATATTTGTGCTAGTTGCAAAAATCATCCCCTATATTTTATATCACCAGAATGCTGTTATTCGTAATATGGCAATTGTGTGTCACTTCTATGAGAAACCATGTTCCCAACTCTCATAAAATTATTGATTCACCAGTGTTAAATCAGGTATGAATTTGGCCCAATATCTTTTGATTAATATTGGGCAAAATATGCAATAGTACAGCTGTGCCTGAAGTGTGTCTTTAGCTTTCATTATAACCACTGTATTTACTGGTCTTTATAATTTGACTCTTCCTTTCCAATCTGGTGCCTGATGGGAGAAAAAGAGAATTATCCCTTCATGTGTTGAGGATCTAATACTTCCTAACATTTCAGACATGATCAAGGAGGAGATTTGTGTTCCATCCAATGCAAAATCAATGCATGAGTCCAAGAAAAAAAGAATTTTCAAATGGGGAAAAGTGATTGGCCTATAACTGTTACAGTCCTAGTGAGCATCAAGATCAGTAATCATAGGGACCAAACCTGCAGGGCTTCTGCAAACAGAGCTCTTACTGACTTTTGAGTAGGGCTACAGCAAGCTGCTCACACAGGTCTTGCAGGCTTGGGTGCATGATTTGTATGCATATTGTTATAGGATCCATTCTATATTCTTTGTAATTATAATTTGCTCCTTTGGGTTTCATTAAAATGTTCACAAATTGAGCTAAACTGGCTGAGTTTCAAGACTGATTAATGGTGTGGGTGGAAATCACTAGGAACTCATTTAATTTCTCCTTTGAGTTTTTGATATTGTTCGAACTCAGAGCTCAAAATGAAACTCTGGATGAGAACTCACCTAAACTAATTAAAGAATGAGCTCTTTGAACCAAATTGTTTTGAACAACTCTAACTGATTAGACATATTTCTTCTTTACTATTCACAAATTTAAAATAGTGTTATTTAAACCCATTTTCTCAACTCTTGGTTTGTTCTAGTTTGAAGAGAAGCCGAAAAAAAAAAATGTACTTTTCTCTTTAAAAAGAAAGAAGTTGGGGGCTAATTTTTTTAAAATCTTGTTTTTGTTTGTAATGCCTTGTGCTTGGGGTGGGATTAAAACATAATGAGGCCCAAAGTTATGTCAACTTTAACAGAAAGAACAAAAAATAGAAATAATAAAGACTTATATAGTAATTTTTGGGGGGTTAGAGGCCCCTCATAATCTGAGGCCCCAACCCTCATCTTATTTAGCTTTGTGCTTAAACCCAGCATTGCTTCATTAAATACTTGGATTTCTGGTGAGATACTGTATGGACAGTTTACAATGTCCCTTGCATATACATAACTATTGAATCCAGTTAAAGTGATCTCCATGGAAAGAGGCTTCTGTTCAGGGTTGGTCTGTTATCAGCAATTTCAGCTTCTTACAGGATTTCAAGCAGTAAAAGCCACAGGGCATATATGTGGTATCATGAGATGCCTTCCAAGTCATGTACTTTTATAGTTATGAACTGGCTGAGACTTAAAGTGAAGCTATTGTTCATCTCTGACATCTGCAATGAAGAGTATATGCGGTTTTGAATGGGCATCTTTTGAGATCAGAAATACTCAAGACTCATACTTAAGAATCAGTATCTCAAGCAATATGTGCTATACAGCTATCTTTGACCATATAAGTAATAGACACCATGGTCCTCAGCTGAAAACTGCATACTATGTGAGCTTCATTGATAATGCTCATGTCCATGAGCATTAAAAAGCACAAGTCTCTACAACTTGACAAGGAGAATTCCTATTCCTTATGATTAGAAATAAACCACCTAAAGGACAATAACAGCACAAATACATGAATGAATCCTTAATTTTAAAAAGCTCATACATCCAAATATTCCTGGATTTTGCAACACTTAGAGATATCATGCTTGCTTGCCTAGGGTAGGTGATTTACCACAGCCAAAACTGTGTATATGACAAGCCTCTCACTTTTTAAAATTGTGTGTCACATGACATCAAATACTACAGCCATGCTCCAATCAGAGCTGCCAGGTATATTGTATTACTGCTCACAATTACATTTTGTTTAAAAATCACATCAGAAGATATTTAGGAGACTGTTATGGTGCATTAGGCTACTGTTCTAGCAAAATTTATCCACACTTATTGCCCTCCATACACAATATTGGGATGCTTCAGATATTATTAAAAAAACAAGGAGTTCTCTGCCACCTTAAAGAATAACAAATTTATTTGGGCATAAGCTTTTATACAATTACCCCTCTCAAACTTGGTTTTTGGAGGGTACTATATGAGCTAATCTATCATAGGACATCTTTCAGATTAACATTGAGATTCTGGCATTTTGAGTGAACATACATGTGCTTCAATCAATAATATTCTTTTTACAGAAAACAACCAGCACAATGTGCATGGAGGTAAGAAAACCATGAGTGAGACACTTGGACGTTTCAAGATCAGTATATTTTTCATTAACATAAATCCAAACAAAACGGGAATATAATCCCTGATATGTAGATTATTAGCCAATCAATAATAATGTGCTTCCCAGGAGTGGGTCTTCACTCCTGTTTTAACTTTTAAAGCCAGACTCTTTGTTTAAAAAAACCCAGAAACTGTTAGGTGTCTGAATATGATGTGGGTTGCCAAATGACTATCAAAAACATTAACCTCATGTCATTCCTTCAAGCCATTATACTGTATGATCCCAAACAATTGATACATTCTCTATATCCACATCTCTTTAAACTGTCCTTGTTTTTTTGGCAGATATTACTCAGTTTTATATCCTTTGGAAAGAAAGATATCTGATGCGAAGTCTCGAGACCTGGTTATCTACATCTGGGCCCACGCTGTGGTAGCTAGCATTCCAGTATTTGCTATGACCAACGTGTCTGATATTTATGCCATATCAACCTGCACAGTATCCTGGAGCTACTCCCTAGGCCACTTGGTGTATGTCATTATTTATAACATCACCACTGTTATAGTACCAGTGGCTGTGGTGTTTTTCTTCATGATTCTTATCCGCAGAGCACTGAGTGCTAGCCAGAAGAAGAAAGTCATCATAGCTGCCTTAAGAACCCCTCAGAACACTATTTCTATTCCCTATGCCTCCCAGAGAGAAGCTGAGCTTCATGCTATGCTGCTGTCCATGGTTATAATCTTTATTTTCTGCAGCATCCCCTATGTGACACTGGTGATATACCGCACCATACTGAACATACCAGATATTTCAGTCTTCTTGCTCCTCACTGCCATCTGGTTGCCTAAAGTCTCCCTGCTAGCCAATCCTTTGCTCTTTTTGACTGTAAACAAATCTGTACGAAAGTACTTACTAGGGACAATATTGCAACTACACCGGAGGTATAGCAGGAGGAACATTATCAGCTCTGGGAATGTTGTAGAAGCCAGCTTGGAGCCCCATGTCCGTTCTGGTAGCCAGCTTCTGGAGATGTTTCACATTGGACAGCAGCAAATATTCAAGCCCACAGAGGATGATGAAGAGAATGAAACAAAATCCATTGGTTCTGGTGAGTTTCAGCAGAAGGAAATCCCTACCACCAGTTTAGAGATAGAACAGACAACAGTTCAGAAATGTCTACCACACACTGTTGCAGACTCTGCTGCTCAAGTGGCCCCAGCTATGGCCACAGAAGCAGATGTGGTCAATGACAAATATTCCATACAGTTCGGCTTTGGGCCTTTTGAGTTGCCTCCACAGTGGCTCTCAGAAAATCGCAACAGTAAGAAGCGACTGCTGCCCCCTTTGGGGAATACTCCTGAAGAGCTCATCCAGACAAAGCAGCCCAAATGTAAATCAGAAAAAAAAATCAGCAGGAACAATAAAGTCAGTATCTTTCCCAAGGTAGATTCCTAGTTGGAGCAGGAGCTCTGAACAACAAAGGAAGGTCACTTTCTACTATACATGTGATCCCATGGATCTTTATGATGTTGAAATCTGTTACAGGCTGCTTTTTGTGCCAAAAACATAAAAAAGGAAAACATAATAGAAGTGTTCCTTATGTGTTTTCATAAAATATCTAATGGTGTCATTCCTGCTTTACATGTGAAATTCAGTGGGCAGTAGAGGTCTGATTCACTTGCAAAGGGCATGTACAATATTGTGTACATTTCCTATGAAATTTTCATAGAGATCTGCAGCTGGTTTATTGGGTACTCCAGTATTTAGTAAAATAAAAACAACTATTTTGTGTTGCAGCAGGAAGCTAAAAGACAGGACTTCAGGGAGCACCAAATAGACGCAAAATAGCTAGGCCATGCCCTTTCTACACAAGAGTGGACACTGCAAGTTTATGAATGTTTCATTAATGAAATACAAAAAGTTGCCATGTCTGTTTAGCTGATCTTCTCTTACAACTAAGTAAAAAATTGCCATGCCAAGAACAGCCTATTGGTTTCTTACATGTGACACTTCTCTTCCTTTATAGCCCAGCTATTTTCTTGGTTAAAGTATGCTCACTTAACACCCTGAAGAGGATCAACCAGCATGAGGAAGCCCATATTGTAAAAATATTAACAAAAAAGTTTCTAACATAGCTGTTTCCCTTTAAAAATGAATGCATTCCTGTAATTTAATGAAAAGTAGAGTGCAAATGATGTAATTCAATTTCTTTCTAAAGGAGCATGCACTGGTGTGCCCAGGCCATGAGCCAATATCAGTTAGATCCCATGGAATGTGCATAGTGCAAATGCCTACTGGACTCAATTTCGGCATGCTCTACCTAGCTAGAGTCCTGGGTTAACACCTTCCACCAGAGTGGTTTGCTTGTGCCCTCTTCTTTTCACTATTGTGTGAAAACACAAGCCCTTACCTCTATTTGGCTGCATTTTCAAAGATGTAGATATAGTAATACCTAGCAAAAAGACATGATGTTACCGCAAGATGATGGATCAATCCTGAATGGAATAAATGAAAACACCATTCTTTAGTATTGGTGGAAGTAGGAAAACACCCCCAAAATTTCTATATTGGATGCCTAAATCTTCTGTAAATCAGAGCCAAATTGCCCATTTTATCAACAAGCTAGTCTACATAAGAGTGGCTCACCTTCCTTCTTTATCACAGATGTATTGTTTTGTGTAAATTGAATGTGAATTTTAAACTGTGGCAGACTGTAAGACAACCTTCAAACTACTGTACCTCTGGAACATTAATCCTTGATCAGTTGCAAGCAGACCTTCCTTTCTTCCAGGTCTGCATTTGCTATTCTCTCAGTGTAGTTTGTCAAAAGCACAGCCAGATAATACACTAATAGTCCTTGTGTGCACTTGTGGTCGTCTGTATTTTAGATTGATGATGCATGAGAAGCCCTCACCTGTAGCCTACTGCCTGTTTAGTAAGTAGTTTTGTTTAAAATATATTTTTGAAAAACAATTAGGTGAAGACACTTGCTTAGTTTAAAATAACTTGCCAAATCTGACTAGTGTTAAAAGAAAAAATTCTGCCCAAGCAGAGTTTAGTGAATAACTTTTCTTCCTTAGACATATCGGAAGTGGGACAGTGGCTTCGTATGAAGCTAAAGAAGAATCATTTTAAGTCAGTGAAAACAAATGTTTTAACAAAAACAGGGAGTGGTTTTTAAAGTGCATTGTAAATGATGTTTCTTGTCCTCTCCTTTCAGACTTGCTGCTGTGTTAAGTTAGGGATATGCATTCTGAGGGCCACAACTCCCAAACACGTGGCAGGAGACAACCACTGTGTGCTCCCCATTTAGTTGTATGTGAAAGGGGTACAACTAGTAGAAGGGAGTGCAGGGCCCAGAATGGAAAATGTTGAGAATCATTGCTAGTTATTTTCTGTGTGTAGATACAATATTGCAATAGAACATGTGTTTGTTGTTCAGTTATGACATCAGCAGCTTTTATTAACACCACAGCTAAAAAGAAAGCCATCAACTGCAGTATTTTTCTTATAAGAGATTTTGGTGAAATTAAACATTTGTAACGTACTGCGTAGTAGGCATGAGTCATAGCCGGCAGTCTTCATCTGAACCTTTCCTTTTTCTCCAAACTTCAGGATTTCAGATAAAGTAGAATCCAGCTCTGAACCTTACTTGAAAAAAACAAACAAAAACAAAGCCACGCATGGTTTTGCACATTCCTAATTTCACATTCAATATAGCAATGATAAACACAGAGTCAAAAGACTTGCATCAGTCATGATTCTGGCCTTTCCAATCCCAGATGCTTTTTCAGGGAGAGGGAAGGGATGATGGGTTGCTGTGTTTTTCATTATGGAGATAAATATATATGTTTCCATTTACATTGAATGCATGTAGAAGCTGGCTTGTATTTTTTTCCCAAACAGCACACTACATTACTTCAGCAAACAAATTGATTAGGATACATTTTAAAATACTTTGGCCTTGACATATAAATTATATTTGGAAGCATTTTATTTTAGTCATTTATGCAGCCAAGTTTATCCATTTGAACTTCTGTGAGAATCAGAGAAATGTGTAAAAGTGTATCTTTAGTGTTCATAGACGGAAAACTGGCCAGTCTAGACACAGCTTTAGGGTACTGCTTTAAACTAGGACTAGATTTCTAGTAACTTATCATAGGGCTTGTCACTATATTCTTTCAGCAGGGTGCTTCCTAAAGGTCAGATCAGGTCCAGGCATTTACTGAAACCTCTGCTCTCCACTATGCAAGTATTCCACCACACTACTCCAGTCATAAGAGTCTCAGCTCTCCAGCTTGTTAGCCACCCAAGCACTCTCCTGTGTTGTAGTGTCTAGTCCCCTAACTGCTAAACACACAAATACTAGATCTGTTATTCCCAAATGGTGAGGATATCCACTACTTTGTATGATTCAACTCAGGATGAGCACCTTACTTAGTACTTGTACACTCCCTGGGGGAACAGTGTACTACAGTGTGCATTAAGAATTCATGTCCCTCTGCACGACTTCCCTCCAAATCTAACCTCTTCCATAAGTATAGCACCTTAGCCCACAAAAGTTCAATAACACTGTCTCCTACACAGGCTGTTTGTTGGCTTATGTACAATGACCGGTAGCTGTGCAATATGTTCTCTTCAAACACGTTATGAGGAAAGAGGTAATGGAGTTTTCCCCCTCCTGATCATCAAATGAAGGGGAGGGGGAGAGGGGGAAGGAGGGGAGGTAGGGACTCAAATACCCAACCCTATACTAATCTTTGGGAAGAGTAAAGGAAACTGCATTATGGGAAAAGAAAGAAAAGACTGGGGCCATTTGGGTAGGCAAAGAAACTAGGAGATTATTTTTAAAGAGATAAAATTACTATATAAATCTGGAGAAGGAAGAATACATAGAAACACTCATGATAACTCAATATACAGAGGAATAAATCTTTTACAAGATTAGAACAGTCAATACATCTTTTACAAGGAAAAAACACAGATTAAAAGGCCAATTTCATATACCCAAGTAGTCTCCGAAAATAATGCAATATTTAAATAACAAATGAGTTTAAAATAAAGCAATTATTCATCATCATACTGCGGTGGACTCCTCTGACAACAATTTTGATTGTATATCTAGATAAACTGGCACAGGAAAGCCAGAAGTCTTTTAATACATTTTAAGTTGTTCTGAAGTAATAGCAATTTAATGTTTGTGTTTGATTTTTAATATATATTTATATACATGCACCTGTATTTATTTTTTGTGTGATGTTTGCTTTACTCTAATATTGTACCTTTTATAATCCTTTTCTCCTGTCTATAATACAGGTTTTGCTTGCCAGTATTTCAATGATCAGTTTCTAGGGGGTTGTAACCTGGTTTTGTAGCTGGTATATACCACAGGATTTGAACTCCCATTTTCATTAATCTTGTGACGTTTAGGGTCACCATGCCAAAACCTAAAACAACAGATTAAAAAGATGTTGCTTTGTAAGTTTCTAGTTTAACATTTAAAATTGAAGCTTATGTATAGTAACACTGCATTTTACAAACATAACTAAGCAACAAAAGGAAATAGAAATGAAAGGATGAAGGAAAACAGACAAATGTATTCAAATATTCACAGTTTACACATCTGGAATAAATGCACCTACTTTCTTGTTGCCTGTCTTCCTCTTGTTTCACCTTCCCTGCAGAGCTTTAGAATTCTGCAGGGTACCCAGCTCCCTGTCTTGAAGAAGCTTTTGACAGCTTCCATCTCCTCTCCTTGTACTGTTCTTATAAAGCATGCAAGAGCATATGGACTTTGCAAAATGTATTATAAAAAGCTTTTTCAACTGGCATATCTTTACGTACCTATAGTTTAATATTACAACAAGCTTTTAAAAAAAAGCTAACAAACACTCTGGAAAAAGGAAGACACTATATGATTTCAATAAAAATAATTTATAAAGAGCCACAACTTAATGGTTTAGCTGAATGCCTTTCAAAACTTACAAAACAAAAGGGCTACATCTGCACTGGAAAGATTTTGTGCAAATACTTTTAACGCAAGAGTTTTTGCATTAAAGTATTTGCACAAGAGAGCATCTACACTGGCATGTGCTTTTGCGCAAGACATGTGCTTTTGTGCAAAAGCATCTGTGCCAGTGTAGACGCTCTCTTGCACAAGAAAGCTCCGATGGCCATTTTAGCCATTGGGCTTTCTTGCGCAATAAATTTATGTTCCCTGTCTACACAGACCTCTTGCACAAGAACACTT
Source organism: Pelodiscus sinensis (assembly GCF_052426305.1). Lineage (NCBI taxonomy): Eukaryota > Metazoa > Chordata > Testudines > Trionychidae > Pelodiscus > Pelodiscus sinensis. The sequence goes on along the minus strand of NC_143056.1, from coordinate 61,199,632 downwards.
GCGCAAGACGGCTTGTTCATCTTGAGCGGGAGCATCCGTTCTTGTGCAAGCAGCACTGATTTCTTACATTAAAACGTCAAAGTTCTTGTGCAAGAACTCGTAGCCAGTGTAAACAGGTGGCAAGTCTTTGCGCAAAAGCAGCCACTTTTGCGCAAAATCTTGCCAATGTAGACACAGCCAAGGAGTGTATACCTGGAAAGTATTCACATTTTGTTTAGTTTTAAAAATACTTTAAATTGTGTAATATCAGGGGTTGTTAAAATAGGCTTTATAAAGAAGTTCTAGTGGTATCTGTGCCTATGCAACTGCTGCTGTTAAACTAGTCATGGGAATCTTCAATAACTTGCAATTTAAGGACACAACAAGTGTCTTCATTTAGAAAAAAACACAAAACTGGGAGATAATCTGCAATAAAACTGACATCTGAACAAAATTAAATTAACTCACTCCCCTGTAATCTGAACCCTCTTCTAAACAACACTGAACACACAAACTCTGCTACTTGAACTGAGATAAACTGCAGCCTCCTGCTTGCCCCCTGAAGCTTCAGAGAGAGGAACAGAACATGAGCTGCCAAGAGAGATCTTCATTTCATGTCAATTTGAAAGTTGGTAAACCAGCCAAGGTCAGTGAAGAGTTCTGAAAGATTGATTTTTCTAGTTACTTCTCTCACTAACACCAAAAATAATAAATGTAATATTTTTTGCTCCTTGAATTCTTCTTCTGCATACACAGTACTTAGCAGTTTGAGTCAGATAGGAGAACAAAGGCAGTGAAGTTACACTATAGGGTTGCCAACTTTTTAACAGCACAAAACCAAACACCCTTACTCTGCCTCCACTCATTCTCTGAGGCCTTGTCCCTACGCACTGCATCCGCTTTTTCTCCCTTGCTAGTTTTCCCTCACTCATTCACTTGGGCAGGGGTTGAAGCATGGGAATTAATGAGAGCTCTGTCCAGCGGGAGGAAGCTTTGGAGAGATGCCAGAAATTAGAGGTTCAATGTGCAGGAGTGGTCTCAGTGCAAATGTTTGGGGTGCAGGAGCAAGTATGGGCTCTAGATGGGGGCTTGGGCTGTGACGTGGAGCTAGACATGAGAGATTTGAAGTGCAGGAAGAGGTTCAGGGGTGGGGCAGAAGATAGGATACAGGTGGGAGAGTGGGATGAACGCTCCAGGAGGGGCTTTAGGCTGCAGCAAAGGTTTGTGGTAAAGGATGGGTGAGGAATGCAGACAGTGGAAAGGAATTAGGACATGGGAGGGGGTTTGACCTCTGCAAGGAATTTGGGGACAGAAAAGGGTTTGATGTGTGGGCTCTGATCAGCACTTACTGTCTGGTATCTTCTCTCAAGCACCTGAGGTGTCTCTTTCACCTGAGCCCTGCACCCACTGCAAGAGGGATGTCTGTGATTCCCCTCAGCTGTGCACTCAACTCTTACACTGACTTTGCACTCCACTTTCTAAACTTGCTTCAGGGTTGGGCCTCAAAGGACTAAACAGTGGAGCAGACAGACCATGGTAAGAGCCACTGGGAAGCTATGAATCCTCCCTCTACTCTGGATGAGGAGGTGTCCTGGGGACAGGGATATGGGCTGGGGACTGTGGATCTGTGGCTCCCCACAGTTGTCTGGGTTCCCCAAGCTGTTTCTACTTGGATTGACCTCCAGTTTTCAGCCTGGCTGGGGAGGCTGAGCCTTGGGGAGAACAGAGGCAGAAAGCTGGATGGGTCATAATGCTTTGGACCCCCTGTTCTGTCATCCCTGCAGCCTGATCATTTACAGAATCTCTTGCTCCCTGATCACTTTCACCCACTCAGCCTTCGGCCACAGAGCCATTCTGGGGACTCCAATGCTACCCAACCAGTGCTATTTCTTGATGCTTAGCCCCTGAAAGAGGAGAAAAGTGGGGAAAAACCTTCAGGAGGATGGAGTTTTCCAAACAAGTCAATGGGTGAAAACTATCTTATGGAAGTCAATGAGAGTTCTCCCATTAACTTCAGTGGGGCTAAGATTTCACTCCATATTTAGGATATTATGCCAAAACAGAACAAATATTATGTGAAGCCCCCAAAACTACTAGAAGTTGTTAGGAGTGTACTGATGGGACAACACACCTTGAGACTGACTATTGCAATGTGAGATGCTCAGTGTCAGAGGGGAAGACAGGGTAACAGCTAGTATATAACCACTGGAATTCTTGGTTCATGGACCTGTATTCAGACCACACACAGTCGATATTTATCTTATATTTAGAAAAACCAGCCTCTCTCTCTTTATTTCTTCCTTAAACTATGTCTACATTGGGAGAGAGAGGGTCCCCAAAAAAAACCCTCCACATCCATGGAACGCATTTGTACTTCTATTTTTTTTGTAGAAGTCTAAATGTGGTCTTTCAGAAACCCCTGTATTCCTCCTTCCCTGAGGAAGAAGCTTCCAACAGAGATATTTTTCCAACATTTGGCCCTGTATAGATGGGCCAATGTCAGAAAAGCCTCTTCCAACAAAATAATTGGAAAAAGATACGCAAAATGTGGATTGCATTTTGTGTAGCTTTTTCCATCAAAACCTTGTAGACTAGACCTATGAAAAACAACTGATTCTACTAAAAAAAGCTGATTTGACTACTACGATTTTCTAGTTATAATGTGGATGATCAGGTGCTGTGTTGCTGTCTTATTTGAGAACAATTACACACATGGCACTGAAAACATTGTCCACTGTGTAACAGTCACAGGATTAACAAAGTAATTGGGGAGAATATGAAGAGACAAAGAAGGAAACAAGACAGCTTAAAAGGGGCTCAAAGAATCTTCAGAAGCAGGGCTAGAAAGACATATCCACATTGGTCTGTTTTTCCTATAAACTGTATTGCACAGTGTTAACGTATTAAAGGAAAAGAAATATCCAATATGTGTTTGTGATTGAAAAACCATGTGAAAAAATGAGAAAGTGGAGTTCACCATGTCACGGGGCACTTTCATTCCTACCATGTACCCTAACAATTTTACCTGCTGCCAGGAGAAGATTTTCTTTCCTGGGAATGCAAACAGTGTTCAGAAGACAAAGGATCCAGAGACTTAAAAATATGCTTGATAGTTTACCATCCACTCTGTTCTAAAGTACATGACATTCATTTTTCAGTTTTGCTGAAATAAAATCAAACTAAAATGATTCACTGGAAGAGTGCAAATTAAAGTAATATTATTGGGAGCAAGGACTCCCTAATTTGTGCTGCTTATTGATTGGTTGAGAAAAAAGGTACATGGATTCTGTTGCCATAGAAACTGCATTATGAACGTATCAAGTGGGCTTGTAGGAATGTGCCCTAATCATGATTTAACCCAGCAGTTTCCAACCTTCTTGAGATCGGAAACAATTTTGACAATTCAGGAAGACTTAGGGACCCAAAGCAAATAAAAAATGGTGTGAAAGAAGGACGGCAGAGGCACCTGAGGAGACACTGGGTGCCCCTTTTGAAATGAAATAGTGACCCATATTTGAGTCCCGATCCGGAAGGTTGGGAAATGCAGATTAAACCTATAATTTCACAAAAAGAGCACATATTGGAGTGTTCTTTATTACTCTGCCTCTGCTTACGCACAAATTTTCTCCAGTTAATATTTTCCCCTCCAGAATGTAGAATTTCTGGTATTCTTTATGAAACAAAATGAACCCATTCTCAGAAACACAAAATGAAAAAGACATTCTTTTGAGCTTTAATATGTATCATGTTTTTTAACTATAAGCACCATCTGTTGTATTACGAACATTAAAGGAGAATACATTACTCTTAAAAATACTCTGTCATTTTCTTCAGGGTGAATCGTTTACGCCCTGATTTATGGTCCATGCAACCTAACTGAGCTCAGTAGAGTTGTCTAGGGTATAATTCAGGACAACTAGACTGTGTCTAAACGCGTGGCTTCTTCCACAACAAACATGAAAGACCAAAAAAACAGCAAAAGAGAAAAGAAACAAAGAAAAAGAGAAAAAGAAAAAGAAAAAACAGGTACACCTGTAAAATACACAAAGGCTTCAGGGGAAATAGAGAGGGAAGTGGGTTGCTGACTAACGGCCAGCCACATGCACAAAAGAGAGAAAAGGAGTGGTATGTGGCATTTCTACTAACTACCCGACCCTATGGACAGACGAATAATGGCCAGCAGAGAGAAACGAGGGGAAGGAAGTGGCCAATCTGGTGAAAAAAAGAAGAGCTCAGGGGCCAGAGGTGGTGGCGGAGAGGTAGAGAGGGGCAGCTACATAATGCAGAAAGGGCGTGAGGGGAAGGAGGGAGAGGGGGAAAAGAAGGCAACAATTCCATCCAAAGGGGCTCCGGAGTGAAAGAGGGTTAAAGCGGAGACAGAGAAAAGGAAAAGAAAGAAAGGCCTGAGGGGAACCAGAGAAGGAGGTGAGTTGCTGCCTGAGGGGAAGCCACGTGTACAGGAGGGCGAAGAGAGGTGTTACATGGCGTTTCTACCAAATAAAGGGCACTGTGGAAAGACGAATTACGGAGCCTATTTTGCCTAAAGGACAGAAGGAGGACGAGAATAGAAAGAGAGGGGAAGACGGAAGACTTTACTATAGTGACCACTAAGGTGCGGCTTTAAGAGAAACAGAACAGGAAAACAAAGACAGTGAGAAGAGACAGACAGAAAGACAGGGGCACCTGTAAAATACAGCTAGGCGTGAGGGGAGCAGAGAAGGAGGTGGGTTGGTGCCTAAGGGGCAGCCACGTGTACAGGTGGGAGGAAAGGGGTGATACATGAATTTCTACCAAATACTGGGTACTGTGGACAGACGAATAACGGAGATTACTTTGCCTGAAGGACAGGAGGAGGACCACAAGAGGAAGAGAGGGAAGAGGGAAGGCTTTACTTCAGTGGCCACTAGGGAGCGGCTCTAGGAGAGACGGAACAGGAAAACAAAGAGAGTGAGAAGAGACAAAAGGAAAGATAGGGGCACCTGTAGCAGGTAAAGGGTTTGGGCAACGTGGCTCCCTGACTATATCGCAGCTTCTAGTGGCCGTTAGGGAACATGGACACCCCTGTGGCCTCACCACCCTCTGTTGCCTCTAATCCCCGTTATGCAGCAGAGCTGCCCCGCAACTCCTCCTGCGCCTTCTCTTTCCCATACCACGAGTCACGCAGTATAGCTACCCTTTTCCCCTCTCAGTCTGCGGCCCCTACAGCCCGTTGACTCTGAGGAAGGGAAAGGGCAGCTATACTGCGTAAAGCCCATTACAGGAGACAGAAGACCCAAGGGGAGCTCGAGGCAGCAATGCTGAAGAGCGGGGAACAGGACCAGCAGAGGGAGAAGAGGGGAAGGAAGTGGCCAATCTGGTTAAAAAAAATAGCTCAGGGGCCAGAGGTGGTGGCGGAGAGGTAGAGAGGGGCAGCTACATAATGCAGAAAGGGCGTGAGGGGAAGGAGGGAGAGGGGGAAAAGAAGGCAACAATTCCATCCAAAGGGGCGCCAGAGTGAAAGAGGGTTAAAGCGGAGACAGAGAACAGGAAAAGAAAGAAAGGCCTGAGACGAAGCAGAGAAGGAGGTGGGTTGCTACCTGAGGGGCAGCCACGTGTACAGGAGGGAGAAGAGAGGTGTTACATGGCGTTTCTACCAAATAAAGGGCACTGTGGAAAGACGAATTACGGAGCCTATTTTGCCTAAAGGACAGAAGGAGGACGAGCATAGAAAGAGAGGGGAAGACGGAAGGCTTTACTATAGTGACCACTAGGGTGCAGCTTTAAGAGAAACAGAACAGGAAAAGAAAGACAGTGAGAAGAGACAGAAATAAAGACAGGGGCACCTGTAAAATACACAAGAGACTGAGGGGAAGCAGAGAATGAGGTGGGTTGCTGCCTAAAGGGGCAGCCACGTTTATAAGAGGGAGAAAAGGGGTGTTACATGGGGTTCCTACCAAATACAGGGCACTGCGGAGAGACGAATAACGGAGCCTAATTTGCCTAAAGGACAGGAGGAAGACAATAATAGGAAGAGAGGGGAAGTGGGAAGGCTTTACTTCAGTGGCTACTAGGGAGCGGCTCTAGGAGAGACAGAACAGGAAAACAAAGATAGTGAGGAAAGACAAAAAGAAAGACAGGGGCACTTGTAGCAGGTAAAGGGTTTGGGCAACTTGGCTCCCTGACTATATCGCAGCTTGTAGTGGCCGTTAGGGAACATGGACACCCCTGCGGCGTCATCACCCTCTGTTGCCCCTAATCCCCGTTATGCAGCAGAGCTGCCCCGCCACTCCTCCTGCGCCTTCTCTTTCCCATACCGGGCGTCATGCAGTGTAGCTACCCTTTTCCCCTCTCAGTCTGCGGCCTCATAGACTTTAAGGTCAGAAGGGACCGATATGATCATCTAGTCTGACCCCCTGCACAGTGCAGGCCACAGAGTCTCACCTACGCCTCTTAGAATAATCCTCTCACCTATATCTCAGATATTGAAGCCTTCAAATACTTTGAAGGCCCCAACATGCAGAGAATCCTCCAGCTGTGATCTGTGCCCCATGCTACAGAGGAAGGCGAAAAACCTCCAGGGTCTCTGCCAATCTACCCTGGAGGAAAATTCCTTCCCGACCCCAAATATGGCGATCAGCTAAACCCTGAGCATGTGGGCAAGACTCATCAGCCAGACACCCAGAAAGTTCTCTATAGTAACTCCTATCATCCCTCCAATGACCTATTTCCCACTGATAATGGCCCCTACAGCCCGTTGACTCTGAGGAAGGGAAAGGGCAGCTATCCTGCGTAAAGCCCATTACAGGAGACAGAAGGCCCAAGGGGAGCTCGGGGCGGCAACGCTGAAGAGCGGGGAACAGGGCCAGCAGAGAGAAAAGAGGGGAAGGAAGTGGCCCATCTGGTTTAAAAAAAAAAAAAGAGCTAAGGGGCCAGAGGTGGTGGCGGAAAGGTAGAGAGGGGCAGCTAGATAATACAGAACGAGCGTGAGGGGAAAGAGGGACAGAGGGAAAAGAAGGCAGCAACGCCACCAAAGGGGCCGCCCGAGTCAAAGAGGGTTAAAACGGAGACAGAGTAAAGGAAAACAAAGACAAAGACAGGAAGACAGACAGGGGCACCTGTAAAATACACAAAGGCCTGAGGGGAAGCAGAGAGGGAGATGGCTTGCTGACTAAGGGGCAGCCACGTGTACAGATGGGAGGAAAGGGGTGGTACGTGGAATTTCTAACAAATACCGGGCACTGTGGACAGACGAATAACGGAGACTACTTTGCCTAAAGGACAGGAGGGGGACCACAATAGGGAAGAGGGAAGGCTTTACTTCAGTGGCTACTAGGGAGCGGCTCTAGGAGAGACAGAACAGGAAAACAAAGAGTGAGAAGAGTCAGAAAGACCAAAAGAAAGATAGGGGCACCTGTAGCAGGTTAAGGGTTTGGGCAACGTGGCTCCCTGAGTATATCGCAGCTTCTAGTGGCCGTTAGGGAACATGGACACCCCTGTGGCCTCACCACCCTCTGTTGCCTCTAATCCCCGTTATGCAACAGAGCTGCCCCGCAACTCCTCCTGCGCCTTCTCTTTCCCATACCGCGAGTCGCGCAGTATAGCTACCCTTTTCCCCTCTCAGTCTGCGGCCCCTACAGCCCGTTGACTCTGAGGAAGGGAAAGGGCAGCTATACTGCGTAAAGCCCATTACAGGAGACAGAAGGCCCAAGGGGAGCTCGGGGCGGCAATGCTGAAGAGCGGGGAACAGGGCCAGCAGAGGGAGAAGAGGCAAAGGAAATGGCCAATCTGGTTAAAAAAAAAAGAGCTCAGGGGCCAAAGGTGGTGGCGGAGAGGTAGAGAGGGGCACCTACATAATGCAGAAAGGGCGTGAGGGGAAGGAGGGAGAGGGGGAAAAGAAGGAAACAAGTCCATCCAAAGAGCCGCCGGAGTGAAAGCGGGTTAAAGTGGAGACAGAGAACAGGAAAAGAAAGAAAGGCCTGAGGGGAAGCAGAGAAGGAGGTGGGTTGCTGCCTGAGGGGCAGCCAAGTGTACAGGAGGGAGAAGAGAGGTGTTACATGGCGTTTCTACCAAATACAGGGCACTGTGGAAAGACCAATTACGAAGCCTATTTTGCCTAAGGGACAGGAGGAGGACGAGAACAGAAAGAGAGGGGAAGACGGAAGGCTTTACTACAGTGACCACTAGGGTGCGGCTTTAGGAGAAACAGAACAAGAAAAGAAAGACGGTGAGAAGAGACAGACAGAAAGACAGGGGCACCTGTAAAATACAGCTAGGCGTGAGGGGAGCAGAGAAGGAGGTGGGTTGGTGTCTAAGGGGCAGCCAAGTGTACAGGTGGGAGGAAAGGCGTGATACGTGGAATTTCTACCAAATACTGGGTACTGTGGACAGACGAATAACGGAGATTACTTTGCCTGAAGGACAGGAGGAGGACCACAAGAGGAAGAGAGGGAAGAGGGAAGGCTTTACTTCAGTGGCCACTAGGGAGCGGCTCTAGGAGAGACGGAACAGGAAAACAAAGAGAGTGAGAAGAGACAAAAGGAAAGATAGGGGCACCTGTAGCAGGTAAAGGGTTTGGGCAACGTGGCTCCCTGACTATATCGCAGCTTCTAGTGGCCGTTAGGGAACATGGACACCCCTGTGGCCTCACCACCCTCTGTTGCCTCTAATCCCCGTTATGCAGCAGAGCTGCCCCGCAACTCCTCCTGCGCCTTCTCTTTCCCATACCACGAGTCGCGCAGTATAGCTACCCTTTTCCCCTCTCAGTCTGCGGCCCCTACAGCCCGTTGACTCTGAGGAAGGGAAAGGGCAGCTATACTGCGTAAAGCCCATTACAGGAGACAGAAGACCCAAGGGGAGCTCGAGGCGGCAATGCTGAAGAGCGGGGAACAGGACCAGCAGAGGGAGAAGAGGGGAAGGAAGTGGCCAATCTGGTTAAAAAAAATAGCTCAGGGGCCAGAGGTGGTGGCGGAGAGGTAGAGAGGGGCAGCTACATAATGCAGAAAGGGCGTGAGGGGAAGGAGGGAGAGGGGGAAAAGAAGGCAACAATTCCATCCAAAGGGGCGCCAGAGTGAAAGAGGGTTAAAGCGGAGACAGAGAACAGGAAAAGAAAGAAAGGCCTGAGACGAAGCAGAGAAGGAGGTGGGTTGCTACCTGAGGGGCAGCCACGTGTACAGGAGGGAGAAGAGAGGTGTTACATGGCGTTTCTACCAAATAAAGGGCACTGTGGAAAGACGAATTACGGAGCCTATTTTGCCTAAAGGACAGAAGGAGGACGAGCATAGAAAGAGAGGGGAAGACGGAAGGCTTTACTATAGTGACCACTAGGGTGCGGCTTTAAGAGAAACAGAACAGGAAAAGAAAGACAGTGAGAAGAGACAGAAATAAAGACAGGGGCACCCGTAAAATACACAAGAGACTGAGGGGAAGCAGAGTATGAGGTGGGTTGCTGCCTAAAGGGGCAGCCACGTTTACAAGAGGGAGAAAAGGGGTGTTACATGGGGTTCCTACCAAATACAGGGCACTGCGGACAGACGAATAACGGAGCCTAATTTGCCTAAAGGACAGGAGGAAGACAATAATAGGAAGAGAGGGGAAGTGGGAAGGCTTTACTTCAGTGGCTACTAGGGAGCGGCTCTAGGAGAGACAGAACAGGAAAACAAAGATAGTGAGGAAAGACAAAAAGAAAGACAGGGGCACTTGTAGCAGGTAAAGGGTTTGGGCAACTTGGCTCCCTGACTATATCGCAGCTTGTAGTGGCCGTTAGGGAACATGGACACCCCTGCGGCGTCATCACCCTTTGTTGCCCCTAATCCCCGTTATGCAGCAGAGCTGCCCCGCCACTCCTCCTGTGCCTTCTCTTTCCCAACCCGGGCGTCATGCAGTGTAGCTACCCTTTTCCCCTCTCAGTCTGCGGCCTCATAGACTTTAAGGTCAGAAGGGACCGATATGATCATCTAGTCTGACCCCCTGCACAGTGCAGGCCACAGAGTCTCACCTACGCCTCTTAGAATAATCCTCTCACCTAGATCTCAGATATTGAAGCCTTCAAATACTTTGAAGGCCCCAATATGCAGAGAATCCTCCAGCTGTGATCTGTGCCCTATGCTACAGAGGAAGGCGAAAAACCTCCAGGGTCTCTGCCAATCTACCCTGGAGGAAAATTCCTTCCCGACCCCAAATATGGCGATCAGCTAAACCCTGAGCATGTGGGCAAGACTCATCAGCCAGACACCCAGAAAGTTCTCTCTAGTAACTCCTATCATCCCTCCAATGACCTATTTCCCACTGATAATGGCTCCCTGACTATATCGCAGCTTATAGTGGCCGTTAGGGAACATGGACACCCCTGCGGCGTCATCACCCTCTGTTGCCCCTAATCCCCGTTATGCAGCAGAGCTGCCCCGCCACTCCTCCTGCGCCTTCTCTTTCCCATACCGGGCGTCATGCAGTGTAGCTACCCTTTTCCCCTCTCAGTCTGCGGCCTCATAGACTTTAAGGTCAGAAGGGACCGATATGATCATCTAGTCTGACCCCCTGCACAGTGCAGGCCACAGAGTCTCACCTACGCCTCTTAGAATAATCCTCTCACCTAGATCTCAGATATTGAAGCCTTCAAATACTTTGAAGGCCCCAATATGCAGAGAATCCTCCAGCTGTGATCTGTGCCCCATGCTACAGAGGAAGGCGAAAAACCTCCAGGGTCTCTGCCAATCTACCCTGGAGGAAAATTCCTTCCCGACCCCAAATATGGCGATCAGCTAAACCCTGAGCATGTGGGCAAGACTCATCAGCCAGACACCCAGAAAGTTCTCTATAGTAACTCCTATCATCCCTCCAATGACCTATTTCCCACTGATAATGGCCCCTACAGCCCGTTGACTCTGAGGAAGGGAAAGGGCAGCTATCCTGCGTAAAGCCCATTACAGGAGACAGAAGGCCCAAGGGGAGCTCGGGGCGGCAACGCTGAAGAGCGGGGAACAGGGCCAGCAGAGAGAAAAGAGGGGAAGGAAGTGGCCCATCTGGTTTAAAAAAAAAAAAAGAGCTAAGGGGCCAGAGGTGGTGGCGGAAAGGTAGAGAGGGGCAGCTAGATAATACAGAACGAGCGTGAGGGGAAAGAGGGACAGAGGGAAAAGAAGGCAGCAACGCCACCAAAGGGGCCGCCCGAGTCAAAGAGGGTTAAAACGGAGACAGAGTAAAGGAAAACAAAGACAAAGACAGGAAGACAGACAGGGGCACCTGTAAAATACACAAAGGCCTGAGGGGAAGCAGAGAGGGAGATGGCTTGCTGACTAAGGGGCAGCCACGTGTACAGATGGGAGGAAAGGGGTGGTACGTGGAATTTCTAACAAATACCGGGCACTGTGGACAGACGAATAACGGAGACTACTTTGCCTAAAGGACAGGAGGGGGACCACAATAGGGAAGAGGGAAGGCTTTACTTCAGTGGCTACTAGGGAGCGGCTCTAGGAGAGACAGAACAGGAAAACAAAGAGTGAGAAGAGTCAGAAAGACCAAAAGAAAGATAGGGGCACCTGTAGCAGGTTAAGGGTTTGGGCAACGTGGCTCCCTGAGTATATCGCAGCTTCTAGTGGCCGTTAGGGAACATGGACACCCCTGTGGCCTCACCACCCTCTGTTGCCTCTAATCCCCGTTATGCAACAGAGCTGCCCCGCAACTCCTCCTGCGCCTTCTCTTTCCCATACCGCGAGTCGCGCAGTATAGCTACCCTTTTCCCCTCTCAGTCTGCGGCCCCTACAGCCCGTTGACTCTGAGGAAGGGAAAGGGCAGCTATACTGCGTAAAGCCCATTACAGGAGACAGAAGGCCCAAGGGGAGCTCGGGGCGGCAATGCTGAAGAGCGGGGAACAGGGCCAGCAGAGGGAGAAGAGGCAAAGGAAATGGCCAATCTGGTTAAAAAAAAAAGAGCTCAGGGGCCAAAGGTGGTGGCGGAGAGGTAGAGAGGGGCACCTACATAATGCAGAAAGGGCGTGAGGGGAAGGAGGGAGAGGGGGAAAAGAAGGAAACAAGTCCATCCAAAGAGCCGCCGGAGTGAAAGCGGGTTAAAGTGGAGACAGAGAACAGGAAAAGAAAGAAAGGCCTGAGGGGAAGCAGAGAAGGAGGTGGGTTGCTGCCTGAGGGGCAGCCAAGTGTACAGGAGGGAGAAGAGAGGTGTTACATGGCGTTTCTACCAAATACAGGGCACTGTGGAAAGACCAATTACGAAGCCTATTTTGCCTAAGGGACAGGAGGAGGACGAGAACAGAAAGAGAGGGGAAGACGGAAGGCTTTACTACAGTGACCACTAGGGTGCGGCTTTAGGAGAAACAGAACAAGAAAAGAAAGACGGTGAGAAGAGACAGACAGAAAGACAGGGGCACCTGTAAAATACAGCTAGGCGTGAGGGGAGCAGAGAAGGAGGTGGGTTGGTGTCTAAGGGGCAGCCAAGTGTACAGGTGGGAGGAAAGGCGTGATACGTGGAATTTCTACCAAATACTGGGTACTGTGGACAGACGAATAACGGAGATTACTTTGCCTGAAGGACAGGAGGAGGACCACAAGAGGAAGAGAGGGAAGAGGGAAGGCTTTACTTCAGTGGCCACTAGGGAGCGGCTCTAGGAGAGACGGAACAGGAAAACAAAGAGAGTGAGAAGAGACAAAAGGAAAGATAGGGGCACCTGTAGCAGGTAAAGGGTTTGGGCAACGTGGCTCCCTGACTATATCGCAGCTTCTAGTGGCCGTTAGGGAACATGGACACCCCTGTGGCCTCACCACCCTCTGTTGCCTCTAATCCCCGTTATGCAGCAGAGCTGCCCCGCAACTCCTCCTGCGCCTTCTCTTTCCCATACCACGAGTCGCGCAGTATAGCTACCCTTTTCCCCTCTCAGTCTGCGGCCCCTACAGCCCGTTGACTCTGAGGAAGGGAAAGGGCAGCTATACTGCGTAAAGCCCATTACAGGAGACAGAAGACCCAAGGGGAGCTCGAGGCGGCAATGCTGAAGAGCGGGGAACAGGACCAGCAGAGGGAGAAGAGGGGAAGGAAGTGGCCAATCTGGTTAAAAAAAATAGCTCAGGGGCCAGAGGTGGTGGCGGAGAGGTAGAGAGGGGCAGCTACATAATGCAGAAAGGGCGTGAGGGGAAGGAGGGAGAGGGGGAAAAGAAGGCAACAATTCCATCCAAAGGGGCGCCAGAGTGAAAGAGGGTTAAAGCGGAGACAGAGAACAGGAAAAGAAAGAAAGGCCTGAGACGAAGCAGAGAAGGAGGTGGGTTGCTACCTGAGGGGCAGCCACGTGTACAGGAGGGAGAAGAGAGGTGTTACATGGCGTTTCTACCAAATAAAGGGCACTGTGGAAAGACGAATTACGGAGCCTATTTTGCCTAAAGGACAGAAGGAGGACGAGCATAGAAAGAGAGGGGAAGACGGAAGGCTTTACTATAGTGACCACTAGGGTGCGGCTTTAAGAGAAACAGAACAGGAAAAGAAAGACAGTGAGAAGAGACAGAAATAAAGACAGGGGCACCCGTAAAATACACAAGAGACTGAGGGGAAGCAGAGTATGAGGTGGGTTGCTGCCTAAAGGGGCAGCCACGTTTACAAGAGGGAGAAAAGGGGTGTTACATGGGGTTCCTACCAAATACAGGGCACTGCGGACAGACGAATAACGGAGCCTAATTTGCCTAAAGGACAGGAGGAAGACAATAATAGGAAGAGAGGGGAAGTGGGAAGGCTTTACTTCAGTGGCTACTAGGGAGCGGCTCTAGGAGAGACAGAACAGGAAAACAAAGATAGTGAGGAAAGACAAAAAGAAAGACAGGGGCACTTGTAGCAGGTAAAGGGTTTGGGCAACTTGGCTCCCTGACTATATCGCAGCTTGTAGTGGCCGTTAGGGAACATGGACACCCCTGCGGCGTCATCACCCTTTGTTGCCCCTAATCCCCGTTATGCAGCAGAGCTGCCCCGCCACTCCTCCTGCGCCTTCTCTTTCCCATACCGGGCGTCATGCAGTGTAGCTACCCTTTTCCCCTCTCAGTCTGCGGCCTCATAGACTTTAAGGTCAGAAGGGACCGATATGATCATCTAGTCTGACCCCCTGCACAGTGCAGGCCACAGAGTCTCACCTACGCCTCTTAGAATAATCCTCTCACCTAGATCTCAGATATTGAAGCCTTCAAATACTTTGAAGGCCCCAATATGCAGAGAATCCTCCAGCTGTGATCTGTGCCCCATGCTACAGAGGAAGGCGAAAAACCTCCAGGGTCTCTGCCAATCTACCCTGGAGGAAAATTCCTTCCCGACCCCAAATATGGCGATCAGCTAAACCCTGAGCATGTGGGCAAGACTCATCAGCCAGACACCCAGAAAGTTCTCTATAGTAACTCCTATCATCCCTCCAATGACCTATTTCCCACTGATAATGGCCCCTACAGCCCGTTGACTCTGAGGAAGGGAAAGGGCAGCTATCCTGCGTAAAGCCCATTACAGGAGACAGAAGGCCCAAGGGGAGCTCGGGGCGGCAACGCTGAAGAGCGGGGAACAGGGCCAGCAGAGAGAAAAGAGGGGAAGGAAGTGGCCCATCTGGTTTAAAAAAAAAAAAAGAGCTAAGGGGCCAGAGGTGGTGGCGGAAAGGTAGAGAGGGGCAGCTAGATAATACAGAACGAGCGTGAGGGGAAAGAGGGACAGAGGGAAAAGAAGGCAGCAACGCCACCAAAGGGGCCGCCCGAGTCAAAGAGGGTTAAAACGGAGACAGAGTAAAGGAAAACAAAGACAAAGACAGGAAGACAGACAGGGGCACCTGTAAAATACACAAAGGCCTGAGGGGAAGCAGAGAGGGAGATGGCTTGCTGACTAAGGGGCAGCCACGTGTACAGATGGGAGGAAAGGGGTGGTACGTGGAATTTCTAACAAATACCGGGCACTGTGGACAGACGAATAACGGAGACTACTTTGCCTAAAGGACAGGAGGGGGACCACAATAGGGAAGAGGGAAGGCTTTACTTCAGTGGCTACTAGGGAGCGGCTCTAGGAGAGACAGAACAGGAAAACAAAGAGTGAGAAGAGTCAGAAAGACCAAAAGAAAGATAGGGGCACCTGTAGCAGGTTAAGGGTTTGGGCAACGTGGCTCCCTGAGTATATCGCAGCTTCTAGTGGCCGTTAGGGAACATGGACACCCCTGTGGCCTCACCACCCTCTGTTGCCTCTAATCCCCGTTATGCAACAGAGCTGCCCCGCAACTCCTCCTGCGCCTTCTCTTTCCCATACCGCGAGTCGCGCAGTATAGCTACCCTTTTCCCCTCTCAGTCTGCGGCCCCTACAGCCCGTTGACTCTGAGGAAGGGAAAGGGCAGCTATACTGCGTAAAGCCCATTACAGGAGACAGAAGGCCCAAGGGGAGCTCGGGGCGGCAATGCTGAAGAGCGGGGAACAGGGCCAGCAGAGGGAGAAGAGGCAAAGGAAATGGCCAATCTGGTTAAAAAAAAAAGAGCTCAGGGGCCAAAGGTGGTGGCGGAGAGGTAGAGAGGGGCACCTACATAATGCAGAAAGGGCGTGAGGGGAAGGAGGGAGAGGGGGAAAAGAAGGAAACAAGTCCATCCAAAGAGCCGCCGGAGTGAAAGCGGGTTAAAGTGGAGACAGAGAACAGGAAAAGAAAGAAAGGCCTGAGGGGAAGCAGAGAAGGAGGTGGGTTGCTGCCTGAGGGGCAGCCAAGTGTACAGGAGGGAGAAGAGAGGTGTTACATGGCGTTTCTACCAAATACAGGGCACTGTGGAAAGACCAATTACGAAGCCTATTTTGCCTAAGGGACAGGAGGAGGACGAGAACAGAAAGAGAGGGGAAGACGGAAGGCTTTACTACAGTGACCACTAGGGTGCGGCTTTAGGAGAAACAGAACAAGAAAAGAAAGACGGTGAGAAGAGACAGACAGAAAGACAGGGGCACCTGTAAAATACAGCTAGGCGTGAGGGGAGCAGAGAAGGAGGTGGGTTGGTGTCTAAGGGGCAGCCAAGTGTACAGGTGGGAGGAAAGGCGTGATACGTGGAATTTCTACCAAATACTGGGTACTGTGGACAGACGAATAACGGAGATTACTTTGCCTGAAGGACAGGAGGAGGACCACAAGAGGAAGAGAGGGAAGAGGGAAGGCTTTACTTCAGTGGCCACTAGGGAGCGGCTCTAGGAGAGACGGAACAGGAAAACAAAGAGAGTGAGAAGAGACAAAAGGAAAGATAGGGGCACCTGTAGCAGGTAAAGGGTTTGGGCAACGTGGCTCCCTGACTATATCGCAGCTTCTAGTGGCCGTTAGGGAACATGGACACCCCTGTGGCCTCACCACCCTCTGTTGCCTCTAATCCCCGTTATGCAGCAGAGCTGCCCCGCAACTCCTCCTGCGCCTTCTCTTTCCCATACCACGAGTCGCGCAGTATAGCTACCCTTTTCCCCTCTCAGTCTGCGGCCCCTACAGCCCGTTGACTCTGAGGAAGGGAAAGGGCAGCTATACTGCGTAAAGCCCATTACAGGAGACAGAAGACCCAAGGGGAGCTCGAGGCGGCAATGCTGAAGAGCGGGGAACAGGACCAGCAGAGGGAGAAGAGGGGAAGGAAGTGGCCAATCTGGTTAAAAAAAATAGCTCAGGGGCCAGAGGTGGTGGCGGAGAGGTAGAGAGGGGCAGCTACATAATGCAGAAAGGGCGTGAGGGGAAGGAGGGAGAGGGGGAAAAGAAGGCAACAATTCCATCCAAAGGGGCGCCAGAGTGAAAGAGGGTTAAAGCGGAGACAGAGAACAGGAAAAGAAAGAAAGGCCTGAGACGAAGCAGAGAAGGAGGTGGGTTGCTACCTGAGGGGCAGCCACGTGTACAGGAGGGAGAAGAGAGGTGTTACATGGCGTTTCTACCAAATAAAGGGCACTGTGGAAAGACGAATTACGGAGCCTATTTTGCCTAAAGGACAGAAGGAGGACGAGCATAGAAAGAGAGGGGAAGACGGAAGGCTTTACTATAGTGACCACTAGGGTGCGGCTTTAAGAGAAACAGAACAGGAAAAGAAAGACAGTGAGAAGAGACAGAAATAAAGACAGGGGCACCCGTAAAATACACAAGAGACTGAGGGGAAGCAGAGTATGAGGTGGGTTGCTGCCTAAAGGGGCAGCCACGTTTACAAGAGGGAGAAAAGGGGTGTTACATGGGGTTCCTACCAAATACAGGGCACTGCGGACAGACGAATAACGGAGCCTAATTTGCCTAAAGGACAGGAGGAAGACAATAATAGGAAGAGAGGGGAAGTGGGAAGGCTTTACTTCAGTGGCTACTAGGGAGCGGCTCTAGGAGAGACAGAACAGGAAAACAAAGATAGTGAGGAAAGACAAAAAGAAAGACAGGGGCACTTGTAGCAGGTAAAGGGTTTGGGCAACTTGGCTCCCTGACTATATCGCAGCTTGTAGTGGCCGTTAGGGAACATGGACACCCCTGCGGCGTCATCACCCTTTGTTGCCCCTAATCCCCGTTATGCAGCAGAGCTGCCCCGCCACTCCTCCTGCGCCTTCTCTTTCCCATACCGGGCGTCATGCAGTGTAGCTACCCTTTTCCCCTCTCAGTCTGCGGCCTCATAGACTTTAAGGTCAGAAGGGACCGATATGATCATCTAGTCTGACCCCCTGCACAGTGCAGGCCACAGAGTCTCACCTACGCCTCTTAGAATAATCCTCTCACCTAGATCTCAGATATTGAAGCCTTCAAATACTTTGAAGGCCCCAATATGCAGAGAATCCTCCAGCTGTGATCTGTGCCCCATGCTACAGAGGAAGGCGAAAAACCTCCAGGGTCTCTGCCAATCTACCCTGGAGGAAAATTCCTTCCCGACCCCAAATATGGCGATCAGCTAAACCCTGAGCATGTGGGCAAGACTCATCAGCCAGACACCCAGAAAGTTCTCTATAGTAACTCCTATCATCCCTCCAATGACCTATTTCCCACTGATAATGGCCCCTACAGCCCGTTGACTCTGAGGAAGGGAAAGGGCAGCTATCCTGCGTAAAGCCCATTACAGGAGACAGAAGGCCCAAGGGGAGCTCGGGGCGGCAACGCTGAAGAGCGGGGAACAGGGCCAGCAGAGAGAAAAGAGGGGAAGGAAGTGGCCCATCTGGTTTAAAAAAAAAAAAAGAGCTAAGGGGCCAGAGGTGGTGGCGGAAAGGTAGAGAGGGGCAGCTAGATAATACAGAACGAGCGTGAGGGGAAAGAGGGACAGAGGGAAAAGAAGGCAGCAACGCCACCAAAGGGGCCGCCCGAGTCAAAGAGGGTTAAAACGGAGACAGAGTAAAGGAAAACAAAGACAAAGACAGGAAGACAGACAGGGGCACCTGTAAAATACACAAAGGCCTGAGGGGAAGCAGAGAGGGAGATGGCTTGCTGACTAAGGGGCAGCCACGTGTACAGATGGGAGGAAAGGGGTGGTACGTGGAATTTCTAACAAATACCGGGCACTGTGGACAGACGAATAACGGAGACTACTTTGCCTAAAGGACAGGAGGGGGACCACAATAGGGAAGAGGGAAGGCTTTACTTCAGTGGCTACTAGGGAGCGGCTCTAGGAGAGACAGAACAGGAAAACAAAGAGTGAGAAGAGTCAGAAAGACCAAAAGAAAGATAGGGGCACCTGTAGCAGGTTAAGGGTTTGGGCAACGTGGCTCCCTGAGTATATCGCAGCTTCTAGTGGCCGTTAGGGAACATGGACACCCCTGTGGCCTCACCACCCTCTGTTGCCTCTAATCCCCGTTATGCAACAGAGCTGCCCCGCAACTCCTCCTGCGCCTTCTCTTTCCCATACCGCGAGTCGCGCAGTATAGCTACCCTTTTCCCCTCTCAGTCTGCGGCCCCTACAGCCCGTTGACTCTGAGGAAGGGAAAGGGCAGCTATACTGCGTAAAGCCCATTACAGGAGACAGAAGGCCCAAGGGGAGCTCGGGGCGGCAATGCTGAAGAGCGGGGAACAGGGCCAGCAGAGGGAGAAGAGGCAAAGGAAATGGCCAATCTGGTTAAAAAAAAAAGAGCTCAGGGGCCAAAGGTGGTGGCGGAGAGGTAGAGAGGGGCACCTACATAATGCAGAAAGGGCGTGAGGGGAAGGAGGGAGAGGGGGAAAAGAAGGAAACAAGTCCATCCAAAGAGCCGCCGGAGTGAAAGCGGGTTAAAGTGGAGACAGAGAACAGGAAAAGAAAGAAAGGCCTGAGGGGAAGCAGAGAAGGAGGTGGGTTGCTGCCTGAGGGGCAGCCAAGTGTACAGGAGGGAGAAGAGAGGTGTTACATGGCGTTTCTACCAAATACAGGGCACTGTGGAAAGACCAATTACGAAGCCTATTTTGCCTAAGGGACAGGAGGAGGACGAGAACAGAAAGAGAGGGGAAGACGGAAGGCTTTACTACAGTGACCACTAGGGTGCGGCTTTAGGAGAAACAGAACAAGAAAAGAAAGACGGTGAGAAGAGACAGACAGAAAGACAGGGGCACCTGTAAAATACAGCTAGGCGTGAGGGGAGCAGAGAAGGAGGTGGGTTGGTGTCTAAGGGGCAGCCAAGTGTACAGGTGGGAGGAAAGGCGTGATACGTGGAATTTCTACCAAATACTGGGTACTGTGGACAGACGAATAACGGAGATTACTTTGCCTGAAGGACAGGAGGAGGACCACAAGAGGAAGAGAGGGAAGAGGGAAGGCTTTACTTCAGTGGCCACTAGGGAGCGGCTCTAGGAGAGACGGAACAGGAAAACAAAGAGAGTGAGAAGAGACAAAAGGAAAGATAGGGGCACCTGTAGCAGGTAAAGGGTTTGGGCAACGTGGCTCCCTGACTATATCGCAGCTTCTAGTGGCCGTTAGGGAACATGGACACCCCTGTGGCCTCACCACCCTCTGTTGCCTCTAATCCCCGTTATGCAGCAGAGCTGCCCCGCAACTCCTCCTGCGCCTTCTCTTTCCCATACCACGAGTCGCGCAGTATAGCTACCCTTTTCCCCTCTCAGTCTGCGGCCCCTACAGCCCGTTGACTCTGAGGAAGGGAAAGGGCAGCTATACTGCGTAAAGCCCATTACAGGAGACAGAAGACCCAAGGGGAGCTCGAGGCGGCAATGCTGAAGAGCGGGGAACAGGACCAGCAGAGGGAGAAGAGGGGAAGGAAGTGGCCAATCTGGTTAAAAAAAATAGCTCAGGGGCCAGAGGTGGTGGCGGAGAGGTAGAGAGGGGCAGCTACATAATGCAGAAAGGGCGTGAGGGGAAGGAGGGAGAGGGGGAAAAGAAGGCAACAATTCCATCCAAAGGGGCGCCAGAGTGAAAGAGGGTTAAAGCGGAGACAGAGAACAGGAAAAGAAAGAAAGGCCTGAGACGAAGCAGAGAAGGAGGTGGGTTGCTACCTGAGGGGCAGCCACGTGTACAGGAGGGAGAAGAGAGGTGTTACATGGCGTTTCTACCAAATAAAGGGCACTGTGGAAAGACGAATTACGGAGCCTATTTTGCCTAAAGGACAGAAGGAGGACGAGCATAGAAAGAGAGGGGAAGACGGAAGGCTTTACTATAGTGACCACTAGGGTGCGGCTTTAAGAGAAACAGAACAGGAAAAGAAAGACAGTGAGAAGAGACAGAAATAAAGACAGGGGCACCCGTAAAATACACAAGAGACTGAGGGGAAGCAGAGTATGAGGTGGGTTGCTGCCTAAAGGGGCAGCCACGTTTACAAGAGGGAGAAAAGGGGTGTTACATGGGGTTCCTACCAAATACAGGGCACTGCGGACAGACGAATAACGGAGCCTAATTTGCCTAAAGGACAGGAGGAAGACAATAATAGGAAGAGAGGGGAAGTGGGAAGGCTTTACTTCAGTGGCTACTAGGGAGCGGCTCTAGGAGAGACAGAACAGGAAAACAAAGATAGTGAGGAAAGACAAAAAGAAAGACAGGGGCACTTGTAGCAGGTAAAGGGTTTGGGCAACTTGGCTCCCTGACTATATCGCAGCTTGTAGTGGCCGTTAGGGAACATGGACACCCCTGCGGCGTCATCACCCTTTGTTGCCCCTAATCCCCGTTATGCAGCAGAGCTGCCCCGCCACTCCTCCTGTGCCTTCTCTTTCCCAACCCGGGCGTCATGCAGTGTAGCTACCCTTTTCCCCTCTCAGTCTGCGGCCTCATAGACTTTAAGGTCAGAAGGGACCGATATGATCATCTAGTCTGACCCCCTGCACAGTGCAGGCCACAGAGTCTCACCTACGCCTCTTAGAATAATCCTCTCACCTATATCTCAGATATTGAAGCCTTCAAATACTTTGAAGGCCCCAATATGCAGAGAATCCTCCAGCTGTGATCTGTGCCCTATGCTACAGAGGAAGGCGAAAAACCTCCAGGGTCTCTGCCAATCTACCCTGGAGGAAAATTCCTTCCCGACCCCAAATATGGCGATCAGCTAAACCCTGAGCATGTGGGCAAGACTCATCAGCCAGACACCCAGAAAGTTCTCTATAGTAACTCCTATCATCCCTCCAATGACCTATTTCCCACTGATAATGGCCCCTACAGCCCGTTGACTCTGAGGAAGGGAAAGGGCAGCTATCCTGCGTAAAGCCCATTACAGGAGACAGAAGGCCCAAGGGGAGCTCGGGGCGGCAACGCTGAAGAGCGGGGAACAGGGCCAGCAGAGAGAAAAGAGGGGAAGGAAGTGGCCCATCTGGTTTAAAAAAAAAAAAAAGAGCTAAGGGGCCAGAGGTGGTGGCGGAAAGGTAGAGAGGGGCAGCTAGATAATACAGAACGAGCGTGAGGGGAAAGAAGGACAGAGGGAAAAGAAGGCAGCAACGCCACCAAAGGGGCCGCCCGAGTCAAAGAGGGTTAAAACGGAGACAGAGTAAAGGAAAACAAAGACAAAGACAGAAAGACAGACAGGGGCACCTGTAAAATACACAAAGGCCTGAGGGGAAGCAGAGAGGGAGATGGCTTGCTGACTAAGGGGCAGCCACGTGTACAGATGGGAGGAAAGGGGTGGTACGTGGAATTTCTAACAAATACCGGGCACTGTGGACAGACGAATAACGGAGACTACTTTGCCTAAAGGACAGGAGGGGGACCACAATAGGGAAGAGGGAAGGCTTTACTTCAGTGGCTACTAGGGAGCGGCTCTAGGAGAGACAGAACAGGACAACAAAGAGTGAGAAGAGTCAGAAAGACCAAAAGAAAGATAGGGGCACCTGTAGCAGGTTAAGGGTTTGGGCAACGTGGCTCCCTGAGTATATCGCAGCTTCTAGTGGCCGTTAGGGAACATGGACACCCCTGTGGCCTCACCACCCTCTGTTGCCTCTAATCCCCGTTATGCAGCAGAGCTGCCCCGCAACTCCTCCTGCGCCTTCTCTTTCCCATACCGCGAGTCGCGCAGTATAGCTACCCTTTTCCCCTCTCAGTCTGCGGCCCCTACAGCCCGTTGACTCTGAGG
This sequence comes from Pelodiscus sinensis, assembly GCF_052426305.1. NCBI lineage: Eukaryota > Metazoa > Chordata > Testudines > Trionychidae > Pelodiscus > Pelodiscus sinensis. The sequence continues at coordinate 61,177,241 of NC_143056.1, read as the reverse complement.
AAGGGAAAGGGCAGCTATACTGCGTAAAGCCCATTACAGGAGACAGAAGGCCCAAGGGGAGCTCGGGGCGGCAATGCTGAAGAGCGGGGAACAGGGCCAGCAGAGGGAGAAGAGGCAAAGGAAATGGCCAATCTGGTTAAAAAAAAAAGAGCTCAGGGGCCAAAGGTGGTGGCGGAGAGGTAGAGAGGGGCACCTACATAATGCAGAAAGGGCGTGAGGGGAAGGAGGGAGAGGGGGAAAAGAAGGAAACAAGTCCATCCAAAGGGCCGCCGGAGTGAAAGCGGGTTAAAGTGGAGACAGAGAACAGGAAAAGAAAGAAAGGCCTGAGGGGAAGCAGAGAAGGAGGTGGGTTGCTGCCTGAGGGGCAGCCAAGTGTACAGGAGGGAGAAGAGAGGTGTTACATGGCGTTTCTACCAAATACAGGGCACTGTGGAAAGACCAATTACGAAGCCTATTTTGCCTAAGGGACAGGAGGAGGACGAGAACAGAAAGAGAGGGGAAGACGGAAGGCTTTACTACAGTGACCACTAGGGTGCGGCTTTAGGAGAAACAGAACAAGAAAAGAAAGACGGTGAGAAGAGACAGACAGAAAGACAGGGGCACCTGTAAAATACAGCTAGGCGTGAGGGGAGCAGAGAAGGAGGTGGGTTGGTGTCTAAGGGGCAGCCACGTGTACAGGTGGGAGGAAAGGCGTGATACGTGGAATTTCTACCAAATACTGGGTACTGTGGACAGACGAATAACGGAGATTACTTTGCCTGAAGGACAGGAGGAGGACCACAAGAGGAAGAGAGGGAAGAGGGAAGGCTTTACTTCAGTGGCCACTGGGGAGCGGCTCTAGGAGAGACGGAACAGGAAAACAAAGAGAGTGAGAAGAGACAAAAGGAAAGATAGGGGCACCTGTAGCAGGTAAAGGGTTTGGGCAACGTGGCTCCCTGACTATATCACAGCTTCTAGTGGCCGTTAGGGAACATGGACACCCCTGTGGCCTCACCACCCTCTGTTGCCTCTAATCCCCGTTATGCAGCAGAGCTGCCCCGCAACTCCTCCTGCGCCTTCTCTTTCCCATACCACGAGTCGCGCAGTATAGCTACCCTTTTCCCCTCTCAGTCTGCGGCCCCTACAGCCCGTTGACTCTGAGGAAGGGAAAGGGCAGCTATACTGCGTAAAGCCCATTACAGGAGACAGAAGACCCAAGGGGAGCTCGAGGCGGCAATGCTGAAGAGCGGGGAACAGGACCAGCAGAGGGAGAAGAGGGGAAGGAAGTGGCCAATCTGGTTAAAAAAAATAGCTCAGGGGCCAGAGGTGGTGGCGGAGAGGTAGAGAGGGGCAGCTACATAATGCAGAAAGGGCGTGAGGGGAAGGAGGGAGAGGGGGAAAAGAAGGCAACAATTCCATCCAAAGGGGCGCCAGAGTGAAAGAGGGTTAAAGCGGAGACAGAGAACAGGAAAAGAAAGAAAGGCCTGAGACGAAGCAGAGAAGGAGGTGGGTTGCTACCTGAGGGGCAGCCACGTGTACAGGAGGGAGAAGAGAGGTGTTACATGGCGTTTCTACCAAATAAAGGGCACTGTGGAAAGACGAATTACGGAGCCTATTTTGCCTAAAGGACAGAAGGAGGACGAGCATAGAAAGAGAGGGGAAGACGGAAGGCTTTACTATAGTGACCACTAGGGTGCGGCTTTAAGAGAAACAGAACAGGAAAAGAAAGACAGTGAGAAGAGACAGAAATAAAGACAGGGGCACCTGTAAAATACACAAGAGACTGAGGGGAAGCAGAGAATGAGGTGGGTTGCTGCCTAAAGGGGCAGCCACGTTTACAAGAGGGAGAAAAGGGGTGTTACATGGGGTTCCTACCAAATACAGGGCACTGCGGACAGACGAATAACGGAGCCTAATTTGCCTAAAGGACAGGAGGAAGACAATAATAGGAAGAGAGGGGAAGTGGGAAGGCTTTACTTCAGTGGCTACTAGGGAGCGGCTCTAGGAGAGACAGAACAGGAAAACAAAGATAGTGAGGAAAGACAAAAAGAAAGACAGGGGCACTTGTAGCAGGTAAAGGGTTTGGGCAACTTGGCTCCCTGACTATATCGCAGCTTGTAGTGGCCGTTAGGGAGCATGGACACCCCTGCGGCGTCATCACCCTTTGTTGCCCCTAATCCCCGTTATGCAGCAGAGCTGCCCCGCCACTCCTCCTGTGCCTTCTCTTTCCCAACCCGGGCGTCATGCAGTGTAGCTACCCTTTTCCCCTCTCAGTCTGCGGCCTCATAGACTTTAAGGTCAGAAGGGACCGATATGATCATCTAGTCTGACCCCCTGCACAGTGCAGGCCACAGAGTCTCACCTACGCCTCTTAGAATAATCCTCTCACCTAGATCTCAGATATTGAAGCCTTCAAATACTTTGAAGGCCCCAACATGCAGAGAATCCTCCAGCTGTGATCTGTGCCCTATGCTACAGAGGAAGGCGAAAAACCTCCAGGGTCTCTGCCAATCTACCCTGGAGGAAAATTCCTTCCCGACCCCAAATATGGCGATCAGCTAAACCCTGAGCATGTGGGCAAGACTCATCAGCCAGACACCCAGAAAGTTCTCTATAGTAACTCCTATCATCCCTCCAATGACCTATTTCCCACTGATAATGGCCCCTACAGCCCGTTGACTCTGAGGAAGGGAAAGGGCAGCTATCCTGCATAAAGCCCATTACAGGAGACAGAAAGCCCAAGGGGAGCTCGGGGAGGCAACGCTGAGGAGCGGGGAACAGGGCCAGCAGAGAGAAAAGAGGGGAAGGAAGTGGCCCATCTGGTTTTTAAAAAAAAAAAAGAGCTACGGGGCCAGAGGTGGTGGCGGAAAGGTAGAGAGGGGCAGCTAGATAATACAGAAAGGGCGTGAGGGGAAAGAGGGACAGAGGGAAAAGAAGGCAGCAACGCCACCAAAGGGGCCGCCCGAGTCAAAGAGGGTTAAAACGGAGACAGAGTAAAGGAAAACAAAGACAAAGACAGAAAGACAGACAGGGGCACCTGTAAAATACAGCTAGGCGTGAGGGGAGCAGAGAAGGAGGTGGGTTGGTGTCTAAGGGGCAGCCTCGTGTACAGGTGGGAGGAAAGGGGTGATACGTGGAATTTCTACCAAATACTGGGTACTGTGGACAGACGAATAACGGAGATTACTTTGCCTGAAGGACAGGAGGAGGACCACAAGAGGAAGAGAGGGAAGAGGGAAGGCTTTACTTCAGTGGCCACTAGGGAGCGGCTCTAGGAGAGACGGAACAGGAAAACAAAGAGAGTGAGAAGAGACAAAAGGAAAGATAGGGGCACCTGTAGCAGGTAAAGGGTTTGGGCAACATGGCTCCCTGACTATATCGCAGGTCCTAGTGGCCGTTAGGGAACATGGACACCCCTGTGGCCTCACCACCCTCTGTTGCCTCTAATCCCCGTTATGCAGCAGAGCTGCCCCGCAACTCCTCCTGCGCCTTCTCTTTCCCGTACCGCGAGTCGCGCAGTATAGCTACCCTTTTCCCCTCTCAGTCTGCGGCCCCTACAGCCCGTTGACTCTGAGGAAGGGAAAGGGCAGCTATACTGCGTAAATCCCATTACAGGAGACAGAAGGCCCAAGGGGAGCTCGGGGCGGCAATGCTGAAGAGCGGGGAACAGGACCAGCAGAGGGAGAAGAGGGGAAAGAAGTGGCCAATCTGGTTAAAAAAAAAGTGCTCAGGGGCCAAAGGTGGTGGCGGAGAGGTAGAGAGGGGCACCTACATAATTGAGAAAGGGCGTGAGGGGAAGGAGGGAGAGGGGGAAAAGAAGGAAACAAGTCCATCCAAAGGGCCGCCGGAGTGAAAGAGGGTTAAAGTGGAGACAGAGAACAGGAAAAGAAAGAAAGGCCTGAGGGGAAGCAGAGAAGGAGGTGGGTTGCTGCCTGAGGGGCAGCCAAGTGTACAGGAGGGAGAAGAGAGGTGTTACATGGCGTTTCTGCCAAATACAGGGCACTGTGGAAAGACCAATTACGGAGCCTATTTTGCCTAAGGGACAGGAGGAGGACGAGAAGAGAAAGAGAGGGGAAGACGGAAGGCTTTACTACAGTGACCACTAGGGTGCGGCTTTAGGAGAAACAGAACAAGAAAAGAAAGACGGTGAGAAGAGACAGACAGAAAGACAGGGGGGCACCTGTAAAATACAGCTAGGCGTGAGGGGAGCAGAGAAGGAGGTGGGTTGGTGCCTAAGGGGCAGCCACGTGTACAGGTGGGAGGAAAGGGGTGATACGTGGAATTTCTACCAAATACTGGGTACTGTGGACAGACGAATAACGGAGATTACTTTGCCTGAAGGACAGGAGGAGGACCACAAGAGGAAGAGAGGGAAGAGGGAAGGCTTTACTTCAGTGGCCACTAGGGAGCGGCTCTAGGAGAGACGGAACAGGAAAACAAAGAGAGTGAGAAGAGACAAAAGGAAAGATGGGGCACCTGTAGCAGGTAAAGGGTTTGGGCAACGTGGCTCCCTGACTATATCGCAGCTTCTAGTGGCCGTTAGGGAACATGGACACCCCTGTGGCCTCACCACCCTCTGTTGCCTCTAATCCCCGTTATGCAGCAGAGCTGCCCCGCAACTCCTCCTGCGCCTTCTCTTTCCCGTACCGCGAGTCGCGCACTATAGCTACCCTTTTCCCCTCTCAGTCTGCGGCCCCTACAGCCCGTTGACTCTGAGGAAGGGAAAGGGCAGCTATACTGCGTAAAGCCCATTACAGGAGACAGAAGGCCCAAGGGGAGCTCAGGGCGGCAATGCTGAAGAGCGGGGAACAGGGCCAGCAGAGGGAGAAGAGGGAAAGGAAGTGGCCAATCTGGTTAAAAAAAAGACCTCAGGGGCCAGAGGTGGTGGCGGAGAGGTAGAGAGGGGCAGCTATGCAATGCAGAAGGAGTGTGAGGGAAAGGAGGGAGAGAGGGAAAAGAAGGCAGCAACGCCGCCAAAGGGGCCGCCGTAGTCAAAGAGGGTGAAAATGGGTGTTCTGCTGCTCTGGGGGTGCCATGGGCTATAAAAAGCGAAAGCAGGGACGGGCAATGTCCAGTACCTAAGTGGCACTGTGGACAGCACAATGTCAAAGACATTTTGCCTAATGGGCACTAGGAGGAGAATAGGAAAAGAGGGGAAGAGAGAAGAAGGCTGTTCTTCACAGTAGCCACTAGGGTGTGGCAGAGCGCAGGAAGCTGAGAGGAATCCTTAAATCTCCTCACACACAGGAAGCACGGGCGAGGTCAATGCCCTAAAAGGCCGTAGGGGAAGAGAAGAGTCAAGGGGTAAACGTGCTGGCTATGCAGGCTAATAGGCAACAGAGGCAGAGGGTGGCAAAGAAAGGCCGAGCAATGTGCTGGGCATTAGGTGCCGGAGAAGATGAAATGCTCAACGCCTCAAGATCCTGAGGTGGAGGAGAGAGATCAAGGGGGAAAAGGCACCAAGGCTGCCTCAGGGGCTCCAGGGGCACAAGAGGATTCCAGGGGGTTAAGCGGCCCTGGTGGGCGCTAGGGCAGCAGAGAGATAAAGCAGGGACAGGGCACTCCTAACACCTAAGAGGCGCTGTGGATAGACCAATAATGGTGCCCACTATGCCTAATGGGCACGAGGAGCTCAATAGGAAAAGAGGGGAAGAGGGAAGGCCGTACTTCTCTGTGGCCACGACGGAGCATCTCTAGGGGACAGAGTGGAGAAAGAGAAAGACAATGGGAAAAGACCAAAAAAGATAGGGGCAACCTGTAAATTGCACAAAGACCTGCGGGGAAGCAGAGAGGGAGGTGGGAGAAAAGGGAACAAGGCTGCCTAAGGGGCAGGCAAGGTGTAGAGGAGGGATTAGGGACATCAAGGAGCTCTGGGGTGGTTAACGACCGGAAAGGTCGTAGGGGGAGGAGTGGAAGAAAGGGTTGGCTATGGAGGCTAACGGGTAATAGATACAGAAGCAGGCAAAGAAAGAGCAACCGAGTGGCTGGGCTTTCTAATGGGGTCTATAGAGTAGGGAAGAGAGAGAGAAAGAAAGAGAAAAACACTTATATAATGTACGAAGGGCCTAAGGGGAAGCAGAGAGAGGGGGAAGGCGGCAGTAAAGCCGCGTAAGACGTCGCCAGGCTCCAAAGGTTATAATGGGTTTATGCTGACCTGGGGGGCACTATGGGCCATGGAGAGTGAAAGCAGCAACAGAGCATGTCTAGTACTTTATTGACATTTTGTGGAGAACACCATGTGTAAGAGAAAAGGGCGTCCATTTTCCCTAATGGACAGTAGGAGGAGAAGAGAGGCTATGCTTCACTAGGGCCACTAGAGTGAAGCTGAGAGCAACAAGGCTACTGGGGTGCTTATATCATCTCAGAAAGACTAGAGAGCTGAGGATCAAGGACGGATGTGGCAGGAGAGGAGGCAAGTGTGGAGAGGAGAGGTTATGGAGCATAATGGGCAATACGGGCAGAAGAATGCGCAGAGAGGAACAAAATCCCTGACCTGTATAATAGGCACCAGAGAAATCGAAGGTATAGGGGGGAATCTAAGTAATTCAGGAAAGGCCTGAGGGAAAGGAGAGAGCAAAGGGGGAAAAGGACGCAATCTATAATACAGAGGGAGAAAGGAGGCGGAGGGGAAACGTGGCTGCCATATTTTATGAAAGGCATCAAGGTTAGCAAACAATCAAGGGGGAGAGCGGTGGCTAAACTGCTTCACATGCAATAAGTGTAAATAGAGACGGAAAAAGGGAAAATACAGCAATACTGCAAAATGAGCACTAAGAGTAAGGAATGGGGGAAGGAAGAGACATACCGAATAATGGGTGCTACGTGCTATAGAGGGAATAAAGTGGGAACATGGGGAAAGGGATGGCAGGAGCAGCAGAGGGTGGTTAAAAGGAATAAGCGGCAGTTACGCAGTGGAAGGGTATGAGAGCCAGCAAAAAGGGAAAATGGGAAAGGAGAAGCTACACTGCATGCCTGAATAAAGGGACAAGAGAGGAAGAGGGAAAGGGTGGCAACATCCTATTACAGACACTATAGGTAGCAAATGCCATAGAGTGGAAGGGGCATCAAATGGGCACAAATGGCAGGAAGAGTGAGGAAGGATAAGGGAAGCCTTACCACAATTCTTCTGCTGTTGTCCACAGTGATTATGCGCCAATTCCATTATCGCCTTAAGTTCTGGGAATCACGTTCCATCTTAAGAAACTGCAGGAAGCCCGGAGAAGAAGAAAACTGGCTGAAAATCTAGAAATGAGCACCTATGCAGAAAGAAGGGACTACAAGCACAATGGACACAAGGAGCAACAGACAGGCAAGGGGGAAAGAGACATCTACATTTTGTAAGAGGTAGCAGGGGCACGAGAGGATCACAAGAACCAATTATGCTGCCCTGATGGGCACTAGGAGCAGTGGAAAGTGAAAGAGGGGGAAAAGGCACTTCTATTGCATGAAAGGCACCTCTGAGGGCAGGAAAGGGAAAGGGAAAGGGTCGGCTATTCCCGCATAATGGACACTAGAGGGAGGACAGGGCAGAAGGAAGGTCATGCTTCACAATGGCCAGCAGGGGACAGCACTGTTTGAGAAGGGGAGGTTTCGCTAACACTGCCTAATGGCAAAGGGAGAAAATGGCGGCTACACTGAACAAAGTCCACTGAGGCAACAGAGGGCGAGGAGCTGAAAAGTAGGCTGTGCGGAATAATGCCCACTGGAGAAAGCAAAGGAAGAAAGGGGGCGGAGAGACAGGGAGAGACAGCTACATGGAAAGAAGGATATATGAGGACAGGCACAGTGTAAAGCGGAGAAGGCTAGGCTGCAAAACATGCACTAGGGATATGCAGACAGCGAGAAGGAGAGGAAGAGCCAGCAGACGGTAAAAGTACTGCGAATCCACACAATGGGCACTAGAAGTAGCTGACTCAGGAGGGGAAAGGATGCCTAAACTGCACAGTGAGGAAGAAAATGAGGAAGGAGGGAGTATATGTTCCATGGACACTAGGGGCAAGAGAGAGGAAAGGGGGAAAAGGATGTTTACGCTTCGAAAAAGGTACCGGAGACAGGAGAGGATTACTACAGAGATTTATGGTGACTTGGAGGACACTTGGGGACAACGGGGGCATTGGAGGAAGCATAGGAAGAAAGGAGCGGAGAGGCAGGGAGAGACACCTACAAGAGACGAAGGACACGAGGACAGGCACATAACGGGGAGGAGGAGCAAAGGACTGCAGAGACAGAAAGGGACGCTTATACAGTTCAAGGGGAAATCAAGGCCACAGAGGGGAAAGTGGGGAAAAGAGTTGCCAGAGTTTTTAACGGACACTAGAGAGAGCCAAGCGTGAAAGGGAGGAGAGGCAGGTAGACTGGACGAAGCACAGGAGGGCCAGGAGTTGGCCAAGGGAGAAAAGGGCGGATACAGGGAACAACATGCCCTGGAGGCAACAGAGGGGGAGGAGGGCAAAAGCAGGCTAGGCAGAGTAACGCCCATTGGAGGAAGCATAGGAAGAAAGGAGCGGAGGGACAGTGCAAGACAACTACAAGAGACGAAGGACACGAGGACAGGCACATAACGGGGAGGAGGAGCAAAGGACTGCAGACACAGAAAGGGACGCTTATACAGTTCAAGGGGAAATCAAGGCAACAGAGGGGAAAGCGGGGAAAAGAACCGCCAGAGTTCGCGACGGACACTAGAGAGCGCCGAGTCGTGACGCACAGGAAGAAAGGGGGGGGGGGGTGAAGGGAAGGGCAAGGAGAGTCTATAGGGACCTTTATGCTGCCTTAAGGGGGCACTTGGGGCAGCCCTACGTGAGAAGTTCTGTTTCTAATGCCTAAGAGGTACCACTGAGGGCAGAGAAGTGCAAAAGGGAGGCCTACCCTGCATAATGGACACTAAAGAGGCTGGGGCAGGGATTTGGGGGGAGAGGAAGGGTTTACCTCACTCTGGCCACTAGGTGGGGCACCGCTGGAGAAGGGACGGGTCACTTACACTCCCCAATGGACACTAGGGGCAGCAGAGAGTTAAGAAGGGGAAAGTCTCCCACAGTACGCTGCTGCTCCCAGTGCCCACTAAGCTCCATCGCCCACCGCCTAAGTCCCTCTCCAGGGCATTCTGGCTGTTAGGCAGTACATCTGCCTTTTCCCCTCCTCAGAGCCAACGAGCATTAGAGCTAGCAGAGGGAGGAGGGGAAAGAAGCCGTTCTAATGCCTAAGAGGCACCACTCAGGGCAGAAAACTGAAAGGGGAACGGGCGTCATTCCCCCATAATGGGCGCTAGCAGAAGGAGGGGGGGGGCAGAAGGCCATGCGGCACAGCGGCCAGTAGGGGGCGGCACTGGTTGGAAAAGGCAAGGGGTCACTTATGCTATCTAATGGACAATAGAGGCAGCAGAGAATTCAAGAGGGAGAAGACTCCCCCTCCCACCTGCTTCTAGTGTCCCCTGGGCACAGAGACCCCTCCCTCCTCCTCCTCCTCCTCCCTTTCACCCTCTCCATGCTGTAGTGGGCGATATGCAGTACAGCTGCCCTGTCCCCTCCTCAGAGTCAACGGGCAGTAGGGGCGGCAGACTGAGGAGGCGAACAGGCCGCTAAACTACATTAGAACACCGACTAGGGCACGCAGAGGATCAAAGGGCAGCGAGGGAGGTTAGGCTGAATAACAGGCAACAGATTCTTAAGCGAGAAAAGAGGGAAAAAGGAGGGCCCATATTTCATAACGGGCATAGGGGCAAAAAGGGGGCAGCTATATTGCAAAAAGGGCAGAGGGGCAGCAGAGAGTGAAGGGGGACAAAGGACGACTATACCACGCTACACCAACTAAAGGGAGAGGGAGAGCGGGAGGGAGAGGGAGAACAAGTGGAGACAGGGGACCTTATGTTACACCTCACCAAGTCTAAGTATGGCTCAAAGCAAAGTAGAAAAAAGGGGGGTTACAGGCCTAATGGATCATGAGGGCAGGAGAGGGAGAAAGGGGTGGCTATACTGACTAAGAGGATTTAGGGGCACCAGTAGAGGGAACAGGCAGCTTTCCTACATAACGGGGAGGAGGGGCAAAAACTGAGCAGACAGAAGGGGACGCTTATACAGTTCAAGGGGAAATCAAGGCCACAGAGGGGAAAGTGGGGAAAAGAGTTGCCAGAGTTTTTAACGGACACTAGAGAGAGCCAAGCGTGAAAGGGAGGAGAGGCAGGTAGACTGGACGAAGCACAGGAGGGCCAGGAGTTGGCCAAGGGAGAAAAGGGCGGATACAGGGAACAACATGCCCTGGAGGCAACAGAGGGGGAGGAGGGCAAAAGCTGGCTAGGCAGAGTAACGCCCATTGGAGGAAGCATAGGAAGAAAGGAGCGGAGGGACAGTGCAAGACAACTACAAGAGACGAAGGACACGAGGACAGGCACATAACGGGGAGGAGGAGCAAAGGACTGCAGAGACAGAAAGGGACGCTTATACAGTTCAAGGGGAAATCAAGGCAACAGAGGGGAAAGCGGGGAAAAGAACCGCCAGAGTTCGCGACGGACACTAGAGAGCGCCGAGTCGTGACGCACAGGAAGAAAGGGGGGGTGAAGGGAAGGGCAAGGAGAGTCTATAGGGACCTTTATGCTGCCTTAAGGGGGCACTTGGGGCAGCCCTACGTGAGAAGTTCTGTTTCTAATGCCTAAGAGGTACCACTGAGGGCAGAGAAGTGCAAAAGGGAGGCCTACCCTGCATAATGGACACTAAAGAGGCTGGGGCAGGGATTTGGGGGGAGAGGAAGGGTTTACCTCACTCTGGCCACTAGGTGGGGCACCGCTGGAGAAGGGACGGGTCACTTACACTCCCCAATGGACACTAGGGGCAGCAGAGAGTTAAGAAGGGGAAAGTCTCCCACAGTACGCTGCTGCTCCCAGTGCCCACTAAGCTCCATCGCCCACCGCCTAAGTCCCTCTCCAGGGCATTCTGGCTGTTAGGCAGTACATCTGCCTTTTCCCCTCCTCAGAGCCAACGAGCATTAGAGCTAGCAGAGGGAGGAGGGGAAAGAAGCCGTTCTAATGCCTAAGAGGCACCACTCAGGGCAGAAAACTGAAAGGGGAACGGGCGTCATTCCCCCACAATGGGCGCTAGCAGAAGGAGGGGGGGGGCAGAAGGCCATGCGGCACAGCGGCCAGTAGGGGGCGGCACTGGTTGGAAAAGGCAAGGGGTCACTTATGCTATCTAATGGACAATAGAGGCAGCAGAGAATTCAAGAGGGAGAAGACTCCCCCTCCCACCTGCTTCTAGTGTCCCCTGGGCACAGAGACCCCTCCCTCCTCCTCCTCCTCCTCCCTTTCACCCTCTCCATGCTGTAGTGGGCGATATGCAGTACAGCTGCCCTGTCCCCTCCTCAGAGTCAACGGGCAGTAGGGGCGGCAGACTGAGGAGGCGAACAGGCCGCTAAACTACATTAGAACACCGACTAGGGCACGCAGAGGATCAAAGGGCAGCGAGGGAGGTTAGGCTGAATAACAGGCAACAGATTCTTAAGCGAGAAAAGAGGGAAAAAGGAGGGCCCATATTTCATAACGGGCACAGGGGCAAAAAGGGGGCAGCTATATTGCAAAAAGGGCAGAGGGGCAGCAGAGAGTGAAGGGGGACAAAGGACGACTATACCACGCTACACCAACTAAAAGGAGAGGGAGAGCGGGAGGGAGAGGGAGAACAAGTGGAGACAGGGGACCTTATGTTACACCTCACCAAGTCTAAGTATGGCTCAAAGCAAAGTAGAAAAAAGGGGGGTTACAGGCCTAATGGATCATGAGGGCAGGAGAGGGAGAAAGGGGTGGCTATACTGACTAAGAGGATTTAGGGGCACCAGTAGAGGGAACAGGCAGCTTTCCTACATAACGGGGAGGAGGGGCAAAAACTGAGCAGACAGAAGGGGACGCTTATACAGTTCAAGGGGAAATCAAGGCCACAGAGGGGAAAGTGGGGAAAAGAGTTGCCAGAGTTTTTAACGGACACTAGAGAGAGCCAAGCGTGAAAGGGAGGAGAGGCAGGTAGACTGGACGAAGCACAGGAGGGCCAGGAGTTGGCCAAGGGAGAAAAGGGCGGATACAGGGAACAACATGCCCTGGAGGCAACAGAGGGGGAGGAGGGCAAAAGCAGGCTAGGCAGAGTAACGCCCATTGGAGGAAGCATAGGAAGAAAGGAGCGGAGGGACAGTGCAAGACAACTACAAGAGACGAAGGACACGAGGACAGGCACATAACGGGGAGGAGGAGCAAAGGACTGCAGAGACAGAAAGGGACGCTTATACAGTTCAAGGGGAAATCAAGGCAACAGAGGGGAAAGCGGGGAAAAGAACCGCCAGAGTTCGCGACGGACATTAGAGAGCGCCGAGTCGTGACGCACAGGAACGGGGGGATGGGGGGGTGAAGAGAAGGGCAAGGAGGGTCTATAGGGACCTTTATGCTGCCTTAAGGGGGCACTTGGGGCAGCCCTACATGAGAAGTTCTGTTTCTAATGCCTAAGAGGTACCACTGAGGGCAGAGAAGTGCAAAAGGGAGGCCTACCCTGCATAATGGACACTAAAGAGGCTGGGGCAGGGATTTGGGGGGAGAGGAAGGGTTTACCTCACTCTGGCCACTAGGTGGGGCACCGCTGGAGAAGGGACGGGTCACTTACACTCCCCAATGGACACTAGGGGCAGCAGAGAGTTAAGAAGGGGAAAGTCTCCCACAGTACGCTGCTGCTCCCAGTGCCCACTAAGCTCCATCGCCCACCGCCTAAGTCCCTCTCCAGGGCATTCTGGCTGTTAGGCAGTACATCTGCCTTTTCCCCTCCTCAGAGCCAACGAGCATTAGAGCTAGCAGAGGGAGGAGGGGAAAGAAGCCGTTCTAATGCCTAAGAGGCACCACTCAGGGCAGAAAACTGAAAGGGGAACGGGCGTCATTCCCCTACAATGGGCGCTAGCAGAAGGAGGGGGGGGGGGCAGAAGGCCATGCGGCACAGCGGCCAGTAGGGGGCGGCACTGGTTGGAAAAGGCAAGGGGTCACTTATGCTACCAATTGGACACTAGAGGCAGCAGAGAGTTCAAGAGGGAGAAGACTCCCCCTCCCACCTGCTTCTAGTGTCCCCTGGGCACAGAGACCCCTCCCCTCCTCCTCCTCCTCCCTTTCACCCTCTCCATGCTGTAGTGGGCGATATGCAGTACAGCTGCCCTGTCCCCTCCTCAGAGTCAACGGGCAGTAGGGGCGGCAGACTGAGGAGGCGAACAGGCCGCTAAACTACATTAGAACACCGACTAGGGCACGCAGAGGATCAAAGGGCAGCGAGGGAGGTTAGGCTGAATAACAGGCAACAGATTCTTAAGCGAGAAAAGAGGGAAAAGGAGGGCCCATATTTCATAACGGGCACAGGGGCAAAAAGGGGGCAGCTATATTGCAAAAAGGGCAGAGGGGCAGCAGAGAGTGAAGGGGGACAAAGGACGACTATACCACGCTACACCAACTAAAGGGAGAGGGAGAGCGGGAGGGAGAGGGAGAACAAGTGGAGACAGGGGACCTTACGTTACACCTCACCAAGTCTAAGTATGGCTCAAAGCAAAGTAGAAAAAAGGGGGGTTACAGGCCTAATGGATCATGAGGGCAGGAGAGGGAGAAAGGGGTGGCTATACTGACTAAGAGGCTTTAGGGGCACCAGTAGAGAAAACAGGCAGCTTTCCTACATAACGGGGAGGAGGGGCAAAAACTGAGCAGACAGAAGGGGACGCTTATACAGTTCAAGGGGAAATCAAGGCCACAGAGGGGAAAGTGGGGAAAAGAGTTGCCAGAGTTTTTAACGGACACTAGAGAGAGCCAAGCGTGAAAGGGAGGAGAGGCAGGTAGACTGGACGAAGCACAGGAGGGCCAGGAGTTGGCCAAGGGAGAAAAGGGCGGATACAGGGAACAACATGCCCTGGAGGCAACAGAGGGGGAGGAGGGCAAAAGCAGGCTAGGCAGAGTAACGCCCATTGGAGGAAGCATAGGAAGAAAGGAGCGGAGGGACAGTGCAAGACAACTACAAGAGACGAAGGACACGAGGACAGGCACATAACGGGGAGGAGGAGCAAAGGACTGCAGACACAGAAAGGGACGCTTATACAGTTCAAGGGGAAATCAAGGCAACAGAGGGGAAAGCGGGGAAAAGAACCGCCAGAGTTCGCGACGGACACTAGAGAGCGCCGAGTCGTGACGCACAGGAAAGGGGGGGGGGGTGAAGGGAAGGGCAAGGAGGGTCTATAGGGACCTTTATGCTGCCTTAAGGGGGCACTTGGGGCAGCCCTACATGAGAAGTTCTGTTTCTAATGCCTAAGAGGTACCACTGAGGGCAGAGAAGTGCAAAAGGGAGGCCTACCCTGCATAATGGACACTAAAGAGGCTGGGGCAGGGATTTGGGGGGAGAGGAAGGGTTTACCTCACTCTGGCCACTAGGTGGGGCACCGCTGGAGAAGGGACGGGTCACTTACACTCCCCAATGGACACTAGGGGCAGCAGAGAGTTAAGAAGGGGAAAGTCTCCCACAGTACGCTGCTGCTCCCAGTGCCCACTAAGCTCCATCGCCCACCGCCTAAGTCCCTCTCCAGGGCATTCTGGCTGTTAGGCAGTACATCTGCCTTTTCCCCTCCTCAGAGCCAACGAGCATTAGAGCTAGCAGTGGGAGGAGGGGAAAGAAGCCGTTCTAATGCCTAAGAGGCACCACTCAGGGCAGAAAACTGAAAGGGGAACGGGCGTCATTCCCCCACAATGGGCGCTAGGAGAAGGGGGGGGGGGCAGAAGGCCATGCGGCACAGCGGCCAGTAGGGGGCGGCACTGGTTGGAAAAGGCAAGGGGTCACTTATGCTACCTAATGGACACTAGAGGCAGCAGAGAGTTCAAGAGGGAGAAGACTCCCCCTCCCACCTGCTTCTAGTGTCCCCTGGGCACAGAGACCCCTCCCCTCCTCCTCCTCCTCCTCCTCCCTTTCACCCTCTCCATGCTGTCGTGGGCGATATGCAGTACAGCTGCCCTGTCCCCTCCTCAGAGTCAACGGGCAGTAGGGGCGGCAGACTGAGGAGGAGAACAGGACGCTAAACTACATTAGTGAGACAAGCAGCAAATATGCTGCACAGCCTGCACTAACTAGAAAGCAGAGACTGAGGCGCTCCAAAGTCAGGCTACGCTGCCTAACACCCAATGCAGCATGAAAACGGTGAAAGGGGGGGAAGTGACAGTTAGGTTTGCGAAGAGCATGAAGATCAGCCAATGGGAACATAATAAAGGGGTTGCTAAATTGCCTAATGTGCTATAGGAAGAAGCAGAGACGGAAAAGTGCGGAAAGGGTAGCAATACTGCAAAACAGTCATAGAGTGAAAGGAAGGAAAGGTCCTACTAACAGGCACTGTAGGAGATAAATGGAAAAGGCGAGGAAAGGGGTGGCTACAGCTCCTAACGACACAAACAGTAGGAAAGGGTTAAAGGTGCAAGGGACAGCTATACTGAAGAAGGACGTGAGAAGTAGAAAGGGAAGGTGGCAAAGGAGCAGTTAAACCGCATAATGAGCGAGAGGGAATGAAAGGGGGAACAGAGTGGCTACATCCTATAACAGCGGCATCAGGGACAGCAGACATTGAGGAGCGGAAAGGAGAAGCTATACCTTCTGAAGGTCATAAATGGCAGAAGATATAAGGGAAGACAAGCAGCGCCTTACCCATAATTCTTCAGTTCGAGACCACAGTGATCCAGGGTCAGAAGATCTAGAAAACAGCACCTGGGAGAAAACACTGGGGAAAAAACTGGGTTAGTAACTCTGTAGAACAAATACTGAAAAGATGGCTAATGAGAGGTATTCTGCATTAACAGGCACTAGGAGGAGCAATGGCTAGCGGCCAGTGACACCAATATGGCTTAACAGTCACAGGCCCACAGGGTAAGGAGGAGCAGAGGGACGCCGCAGTCTCCCCCCCCACCAACCTCCAGGCCCGCCGGGTAAGGAGGAGCAGAGGGACGCCGCAGGCCCCCCCACCAACCTCCAGGCCCGCCGGGTAAGGAGGAGCAGAGGGACGCCCGCAGGCCCCCCCCCACCAACCTCCAGGCCCGCCGGGTAAGGAGGAGCAGAGGGACGCCCGCAGGCCCCCCCCCACCAACCTCCAGGCCCGCCGGGTAAGGAGGAGCAGAGGGACGCCCGCAGGCCCCCCCACCACCCTCCAGGCCCGCCGGGTAAGAAGGAGCAGAGGGACGCCCGCAGGCCCCCCCCCACCAACCTCCAGGCCCGCCGGGTAAGGAGGAGCAGAGGGATGCCCGCAGGCCCCCCCCCACCAACCTCCAGGCCCGCCGGGTAAGGAGGAGCAGAGGGACGCCGCAGGCCCCCCCCCACCAGCCTCCAGGCCCGCCGGGTAAGGAGGAGCAGAGGGACGCCGCAGGCCCCCCCCCACCAGCCTCCAGGCCCACCGGGTAAGGAGGAGCAGAGGGATGCCCGCAGGCTCCCCCCCACCAACCTCCAGGCCTGCCGGGTAAGGAGGAGCAGAGGGACGCCCGCAGGCCCCCCCCCACCAGCCTCCAGGCCGCCGGGTAAGGAGGAGCAGAGGGACACCCGCGGCCCCCCCCCGCCCCCCCAAGCTCCAGGCCGCCGGGTAAGGAGGAGCAGAGGGACACCCGCAGCCCCCCCCCCCCCAACCTCCAGGCCGCCGGGTAAGGAGGAGCAGAGGGACGCCCGCAGGCCCCCCCCCCCACCAACCTCCAGGCCGCCGGGTAAGGAGGAGCAGAGGGACGCCCGCAGCCCCCCCCCCCACCAACCTCCACGCCGCCGGGTAAGGAGGAGCAGAGGGACACCCGCAGCCCCCCCCCCCAACCTCCAGGCCGCCGGGTAAGGAGGAGCAGAGGGACGCCCGCAGCCCGCCCCCCCCTCCAGGCCCGCCGGATAAGGAGGAGCAGAGGGACGCTGTAGACCCCCCCCTCCACCCAATGTCCAGTCCCAGGGCTGGCCAGGATCCGGGGCGGAGCGTGGCCGAGCCAGGCCTGGGGCGGGGCCGGGATCCGGGGCGAAGCGGGGCGTGTCGGAGGCAGGCCCCGGGCGGGGCCGGGATCCGGGCCGGGGCGTGGCGGGGCGGGGCCGGGATCCGGGCCGGGGCGCGGCCTGACCCGGATCCGGGCCGGGGCGCGGCCTGACCCCGGGCGGGGCCGGGATCCGGGCCGGGGCGTGGCGGGGCGGGGCGAAGCCAGGGTCGGGCTGGGAATACTCACGGAACAGCTGTGTGGGAATGGCAGCTTCGGAGTCTCCGCTACTTTCCAGAAAGTTTTCACCTTTCGGACCTCTCCAGTCGCCGTCCTTCCGCTTCTGGATCCCACCGGCAAATGGCGGGCTGGGCGTCTTCGGCCTCTTTTTATATGGACGTTCTACGCTCTGATTGGCTACTTTTCCCGGAAGTGTGTCTCTCTTTGGATGACTATCCCTCTGCCTCTTTCTGATTGGCTGATTCGCACAAACATGCTTCGGGCACGCGGAGAGCACGTGCCCTTTTAATTGGTATTGCCAGCCCTTGGTTTCCGGCGTGGAGTCGGTTCCCGTGTCAAGCCGCAGGAGTCTTTCGAACTTTAAATGTTCTACACTCTGGTGTAAATCGGAACTAGTTCATCTGATTTGGAGTAGTTATATGAGTGTAACTAAACGCCGTTTGTTCCTTGCTGTCGATGATAAATTATTTAAGAGATTAATCACGTGTCAGGTTCTGGATCTCCCTCCGAGATTATATCCGACAATTGTACATTTCATTGGCATGCTCTGCAGTTTCGCCTTCAACTCTACAACGATTTACGGCAATTGCTGATATCCCAGCTTGCGTTCATCTCTGTGGGAGATTCCTGCAGGGAATTCTCTTGCCCGTATACCCTAAATTTCAACACATGCCGCTTTCCACGCTGAGAAGTTTTCTCGCTCAAAATGCACCTTCTCCTTTTAGTCTTCATCCTTTTTTCTTCTCCCGGCAGGTTTCTTTTTTTCTTTCGCTCCCCTCTCTCTTATTTTCAGGGAAACACACGGACCAAGCAATACACTTCTGCAACGGGGGAGTGGGGGGAAACACATGTCTGTTGACAGGGTCTCCCCGACGCGGCTGATGGAACTTGCGGTAGCAGGCAATAAGTAAGCGTATCGGTTTCATAACAGACCACCTCACAGACGGACTGGTGGGATTACATAGAGCAGAAAACTATCGGCGCAGGACCTTCCAGTGTGCCCTGGTACCACCAGGGCATGGCATCCCACACACTTCTGCCCTTCCTTCCCTTAGTGCTACATAGACACCTCTTCACCCATTCTCACCCCTACGCCCGCCCGTTAGTGAGTGCAGTCTTGCTGCAATGTCTTGCCTCCGCACAGGCATTGATTGCTGCCCCTGATGTCCTTTAGGCTTTATTGCTGTGTGTGTTTTCCACAGCCCTTGTTTCCTGACCGGAGTCTTTGCTCCCCCTTGTGTTCATTGGGCTATAATGCAGTCCCTGAGCCACAGCCCGTTCCTCTCCCTGGTGCCGATTGGGCTGTACTGCTGTCCCTGACCGCCCAGCCGTTGCTCCCCCTAGTGCCATTTGTCCTGCATTGCTATTCCTGACCCGAGTCGTTGCTGCCCCTTCTGCCTGTTCAGGCTGATTTAGTATTCCTGAACCCCGAGCCATTTCTCTTCCTAGTGCCCACTGAGCTGTACTGCATGTCCAACCGTTGTTCCCCTTAGTGGCCTTTGGGCTGCACTGCTATCCCTGACCCCAAGTCCAAGTGATTGCTACTCCTTGTCCCTGTGTAGGACGTACTGCTGTTCGTGACCCGGACTCATTTCTCCTCCTAGTGCCCATTGGGCTGTACTGCTGTCCCGGACCCCGAGTGACTGCCGCTTCTCGTGCCTGTTGAGGCTGCGTTGCTATTCGTGACCCGGACTCATTTCTCCTCCTAGTGCCCATTGAGCTGTACTGCTGTCCCGCCGCCCAGTCGTTGCTCCCCCTAGTGGCCATTGGGCTGTATTGCTATGCCTGACCCCGAGTACTTGCTCTCCTTTGTGCCTGTTTAGGCTTCATTGATATTCTTGACCCCCCCAGTCATTTCTCCCCGCAGTGCTCATTGGGCTGAATTGCTAATCCTGACCCCCTCCCCGCAGCGTTATTGCTCATTGTGCTCGTTTAGGCTGCATGGGTATTCCCGAGCCCGGGTTATTGCTGCCACTTGTGCCTCTTTAGGTTTCATTGCTGTGACTGACCACCAGCCATTTCGCCTCCTAGTGCCCATCGCGCTGTATTGCTGTCCCGAACCCACAGCCCTTTTCCCCCCACGTCTCCATTGGGCTACATTGCTACTCCTGACCCTGAGACATTTCTGACCCCGAGTCATTTCTGCACATAGTGCCCGTTGGGCTGTACTGCTGTCCCGCTTGCCCAGCCGTTGCTCCTCTAGTGGCCATTGGGCTGTACTGCTCTCCCGGACTCCTTGTGATTGCTGCTACTTCTTGCGCCTCTTTAGGCTGCATTGCTGTTCGTGACCGGGACTCATTTCTCCTCCCAGTGCTCATTGGACTCTAATGCTGTCTCTGACCCCCAGCCCCTAGTGGCTCTTGGGTTGAATTGCTTTTTCTGACCCCGAGTCCTTTCTCTTCCTAGTGCCCCTTGGGCTGTACTGCTGTCCCGGCCCCCCATCCCTTTGTACCCCTAGCGTCCATTGCTATTCCTGAACCCGCATCATTGCTGCTGCCCTAGTGGGCATTGGGGCTCTACTGCTGTCCCGGACCCCGAGTGATTGCCGCTCCTCGTGCCTGTTTAGCCTGCGTTGCCATTCGTGACCCCGAGCCGTTGCTCCTCCTAGTGGCCATTGGGCTCTTAACGCTGTCTCTAAACCCCAGCCGCGATACCTCCTCGTGACCCTTGGGCTGCACTGCTATTCGTGACACGGAGTCATTGCGTCTCCTAGTGCTCATTGGAGTGTACTGCTGCCCCAGCCGCTTAGCCATTGCTCCTCGTGGTTCCCATTGGTCTGCACTGCTATTCCGGACCCCGATTCGTTTCTCCTCCTACTGCCATACGGGCTCTACTGCTCTCCCGATCACCCACCCGTTGCTCCCCCTCGTGCCCATTGAGCAGCATTGCTATTCCTGATCCCGAGTCGTGCTGCACCTAGTGCCTGTTTAGGCTGCATTGCTACCCGTGAGCCGGTGTCATTGCTCCTTGTCGTGCCCATTGATCTGTACTGCCGTCCCGGCGCCCAGTCGTTGCTCCCCCTAGTGGCCATTGGGCTGCACTGTAGTCCGGGAAGTCCAGCCGTTCCTCCCCCTAGTGGCCATTGGGCTGTACTGCTGTCCCGGAGCCCGAGTGATTGCCGCTTCTCGTGTCTGTTAAGGCTGCACTGCTATTCCTGACCCGGAATCATTGCTCTTGCTAGTGGACATTGGGCTCTAACGCTGTCCCTGACCCCCAGGCGTTACACCCCGTAGTGCCCCTGGGGCCGAATTGCTATTTCTGACCCCAGGTGATTGCTACTCCTTGCGCCTGTGTAGGCTTTATTGCTGTTCGTGTCCCGGACTCGTTTCTCTTCCAAGTGCTCTTTGGGCTCGAATGCTGTCCCTGACCCCCAGCGGTTCCACCCCCTAGTGGCTCTTGGGCTGAATTGCTTTTTCTGACCCCGAGTCCCTTCTCTTCCTAGTGCCCCTTGGGCTGTACTGCTGTTTCGGACCCCCCCCCCCCATCCCTTTGTACCCCTAATGTCCATTCCTCTTCCTGACCCCGCATTATTGCTGCTGCCCGTAGTGCCTATTGAGCTGAACTGCTGTCCCGGACCCCGAGTGACTGCCGCTTCTTGTGCCTGTTGAGGCAGCGTTGCTATTCCTGCCCCTCGACTCATTTCTCCCTCTCGTGTCCTTTGAGCTATACTGCTGTCCCGCCGACCCGTTGTTGCTGCCCCTAGCGGCCATTGGGCCGTAGTGCTTTCGCTTTCCCCGACCCCGAGTGATTGCCGCTCCTCGTGCCTATTTAGGCTGCATTGCTATTCCTGACCCGGAGACGTTGCTCCTGCCAGTGGACATTGGGCTCTAACGCTGTCCCTGACCGCTCAGCCGTTAAACCCTGTAGTGACCCTGGGGCTGAATTGCTATTCCTGACCCCGAGTCCTTTCTCTGTCTAGCGCCCCTTGGGCTGTACTGCTGTCCCGGACGCCCAGCCGTTGCTCCCCCTCGTGGCCATTGGGCTGTACTGCTGTCCCGGACCCCGAGTGACTGCCGCTTCTCGTGCCTGTTGAGGCTGCGTTGCTATTCGTGACCCGGAGTCATTTCTCCTCCTAGTGCCCTTTGTGCTGCGTTGCTCTTCCTGACCCCGAGTCCTTTCTCCTCCTAGTGCCCCTTGGGCTGTACTGCTGTCCCGGACTCACATCCCTTTGTACCCCTAGTATCCATTGCTCTTCCTGACTCCGAATCATTGCTGCTGCCCGTTGTGCCTATTGAGCTGTACTGCTGTCCGGGACTCCCAGCCGTTGCTCCCCCTCGTGGCCATTGGGCTGTAGTGCTGTCCCGGACCCGGAGTGACTGCCGCTCTTCGTCTAGGCTGCATTGCTCTTCCTGACCCGGAGTCATTGCTCCTCCTAGTGGCCATTGGGCTCTTAACGCTGTCCCTTAACCCCAGCCGCGATACCTCCTCGTGTCCCTTGGGCTGCACTGCTATTCGTGACACGGAGTCATTGCGTCTCCTAGTGCTCATTGGAGTGTACTGCTGCCCCAGCCGCTTAGCCATTGCTCCTCGTGGTTCCCATTGGTCTGCACTGCTATTCCGGACCCCGATTCGTTTCTCCTCCTACTGCCCTATGGGCTCTACTGCTCTCCCGATCTCCCACCCGTTGCTCCCCCTCGTGCCCATTGAGCAGCATTGCTATTCCTGATCCCGAGTCGTGCTGCACCTAGTGCCTGGTTATGCTGCATTGCTACCCGTGAGCCGGTGTCATTGCTCCTTGTCGTGCCCATTGATCTGTACTGCCGTCCCGGCGCCCAGTCGTTGCTCCCCCTAGTGGCCATTGGGCTGCACTGTAGTCCGGGAAGTCCAGCCGTTCCTCCCCCTAGTGGCCATTGGGCTGTACTGCTGTCCCGGACCCCGAGTGACTGCCGCTTCTCGTGCCTGTTTAGGCTGCACTGCTATTCCTGACCCGGAGTCATTGCTCCTGCTAGTGGACATTGGGCTCTAACGCTCTCGCCGACCCCCAGGCGTTACACCCCGTAGTGCCCCTGGGGCCGAATTGCTATTTCTGACCCCAGGTGATTGCTACTCCTTGCGCCTGTGTAGGCTTTATTGCTGTTCGTGTCCCGGACTCGTTTCTCTTCCAAGTGCTCTTTGGGCTCGAATGCTGTCCCTGACCCCCAGCGGTTCCACCCCCTAGTGGCTCTTGGGCTGAATTGCTTTTTCTGACCCCGAGTCCCTTCTCTTCCTAGTGCCCCTTGGGCTGTACTGCTGTCCCGGACCCCCATCCCTTTGTACCCCTAGTGTCCATTGCTCTTCCTGACCCCGCATCATTGCTGCTGCCCGTAGTGCCTGTTGAACTGTACTGCTGTCCCGGGCTCCAAGCCGCTCCTCCCCCTAGCGGCTATTGGGCTGTACTGCTGTCCCGGCCCCCGAGTGACTGCCGCTTCTTGTGCCTGTTGAGGCTGCGTTGCTATTCGTGACCCGGAGTCATTTCTCCTCCTAGTGCCCGTCGGGCTGCACCGCTGTCCCGAAACCGCAGCCCTTTCTCCGCCTAGTGCCCAGTGGTCTCTACTGCTGTCCCTGACCCTCAGCCGTTATACCCCCTTGGGCTGCATCGGTAGTCTTGGTCCCGAGTGATTGTGCCTGTTTGGGCTGCATCGAATTGCTATTGCTGACCGGGACTCGTTTCTCCTCCTAGCGGTCACTGGGTTCTACGTCTGTCCCTGACCCCCGGCCGTTACGCCCCCTACTGCCCCTTGGGCTGCATTGCTGTTCCCGACCTCCCCCAACCGTTGTTGCCCGTCGTGCCTGTTTAGGCTGCATTGCTGTTCCTGAGGAGGAGCCGGTGCTCTCCCTTGTGGCCATTGGGCTGTACTGCCGTCCCTGACCCCCGGCCCTCGGTTGCTTAGTGCCGGTAAACCTGCGGGAATGTCTCTTCCTCACCAATCTATTGTTTCCCCTAGCGCCCGTTGACGGGGTTTACGTGCTTCTTTTCACCCTTTCACCTCCTTTTCTCATCTATTTTTCTTTGTTTCCTCGTGGGTGCTGCTGTTTAGCCCTGTCAGCCATTTTGTTTGAAGTTCTTCTCCGACGCGCCCCAGTTTTCCAGCATCGTTAATAAAATGTGGTTGCCGAAAGTGGACGTGATCATAATAATCGCTCCAGGCTACAGCAGAATGATGGCAAGGCTACAACCTTTCACGCCTTCCCTCTGCTGCCAGTCGCTCTCTTGAATAGTCCCCCACACTTTTCCCGAGCAGGTGAAAGGGAGCTACAGTGAATAACCCCCCGTGTGATGGGTAGGGGTGGAAAGGGTGAGTCATTGCTCATAGCTGGCACTAGGAGAAGAAATGTCATAACGCTCTGCTGTCCCTAGCGTTCATTAGACAGTATCTGTCCCCTTCTCACACCCTGCTGCCCCTCGTGGCCCTCCGTGTGCCCACAGTGACCCTTGTGCATTACAACTGCCTCTTTCCTCCTTTCGAGCCTCCCTTGTTCCTGGTAGTAACGAAGCAGCGTTGCCCCTTTCTCCCTTCCCTGGCTGCGTCCTCCAGTGTCTATTGCGCTTCTATTGCCCACTTTGGGTGTGCGCTTAGCTAAGGGGTTCAAATCCCGCTTTATGTCTGCTGGGAAGGGATTTGAATCGTCATCTTTCACCTCTCAAGTGAATGGCCTAAGGTGCGAGTCTGACCTGGCCCCTGCCTTGCTCTTGTCCCCTGAAGCTGCTCCACTTTCGGTACGTATCCATCCTGCCAAAGCTCGAACAAACAGCCCTCTGTAGCTTCCTGCTTGCGTTTGTGCTCGCTGACTGGGAAGTTGAGGGTCCAGGTCTGCATCTTGCCTGCTGGTCTCTTGCCTCAGAGGTATTCCAACGTGCTGGCTGGCTCCTTCAGTGTTTCCTTTCCAGGGTGGGCCACCGTCATTAACGAGAGTCACACACATTTCCCTGTTGTGCAGTGGGGCTGAGTACGGGCCCCTTGGACGGTGCAAGTGTTGGTTCAAATCTCCTTCTCGCTCCCAGAGAAGGGATTGGAATGTTGATCTCTACACCACCGAGTGCTTTTGAAAATAACTGTCAAAATAAGCTTATTCCTCTTCACAGGCAGTTTTTATTCTAAAACAACAGGCGCGGCACCGGGGCTCCTCGCCTCTGTGGTATTGGGGTTAGGATGCACACCTGAGGAGGGTGCGTGCCTAGATCAAATCCCTGCTCTACCAGGCAGCAGCGTGCGGGGTGGGAGAGTACAGCCCCTGTAGCCTATCAAGAGGCCATTTGTGGCCCCCCTTTCTCTTTTAATTAAAGACTCACTTTTGTCCACCACGATCAAGAGACCGGCCCAGCTTGGGGGCAGCCCCCAGGGCACTCCCCTACTCTTTTGAGGCGTGTGAACTGGGGGCTCCAACCTGCTGGGGCGAGTCACTGGTGAGCCATCCCTGTCACAATCCCCTCCCCGCTCCAGGAAGACAGCAGCCTCTTGACAAAGAGCTCGAGTTTGTTCAAGGATGGCCCGCTGCAAAGGACGGTCCCCTAGGAGTAGGGCACAGGAGGGCTAAAGCCGAAATAAGCTACGCAACTTGAGCTCGTCGAAATAGCTTATTTCGCCTTTTGGCGCTGGCTACGCAGCAGCCAGCCCTTGTTGGAGCACTCTTCCTCCCACTTCCCTCACTCCTCGTAAAATGAGGGTTACAGGAGTCAGAGTAAGAAGTCCTCCAGCTCGACATTATTTCGACCTTCTGTTAAAATAACTGCTTGCTGTGTAGACATAGCCTAAGGATTTCCAGCAAGCACTGCACAGGGTCAACCTCCCCACAGTCAAGTCCCAAAACAAACTAAAACAACCAATTATTTAATTAAATGTATTTCTTGTTTCATCACCATAAGATTTCATCATCTAAATTTTACAACGTAACACAGCTATTTTGTAACCATACACTTGACAGTGACAATAAACGTAAGAAAGAGAAAACCCCAAGTAACATTCGAACGGTCCATTCCACAGAAAACACAGCAAGAAGAAAGTAGGAGATCCAAAAGCTTGGGTTTAGTTCTCCTAAGTCTCAGATCTGCACCATTTGCTGAGTCTGAAACATCATCCCTCCACCGGCTCGTAGAAATCCTCAAGGGGAATCCACGCAGACTCTTCCTCTGCTGGGCATCGCTGCTAGACACTCAGCTCCTTGACTGGTCAATCAGTTAGCTACGTCACAAATATACAGATGGAAAGAAAATCCCGTTAGAATACAAGAACAGGGAACAACACAATAGAAATGACTCTTTTCCCATTGATACATTTAAGGAAAAGCTGATGACACGCACTAGCTGAGGAAGTTAACTAGAACAGCATGGCTAAAATCCAAACAACATTCCAAGTGTACACTTAAAACAGAACAAGTTATTTTTCCCTGTGTTATAATGAGCATTGCCCACATTCCCCGCTGGAGGGTTAACAGTATCATTAAGCTGCTGCAAAGTGCTTCAGCGTGAGGGACGACAGCCTGCTCTCTGCTCCTGAGCTCAGCTTCTCCCAGCTCACACAAGACTCGTGGCCCTTAGAAAAGCAGCTGTCCTGCCAGCTTGCCCTCACCTCACGGACTGTAACCCCACCAACCAAGATTGAACCAACTGGAGCAGAGCCCCAAACTCTACACCCGGAACCTTCTGGCACTGAACGTGGTGGTGTTAAATCTGCTCAGCAACAATGATTCAGACCAGGGGTGGGGGCAAGAGAGCCCCTGCGGGCCAGATCCAGACTGCAGAGGCCCTGCCGTCCCCAGGCCAATCAGGGCCCCTTCCCTGAGCCCCCTCATACACGCCAACCCTGACTTGCGCTGCTTGTGTATGTGGGGGTGCAGAAGTCCCATTAAATAAAGTCTGAAAGGACAAGGTTTCATTTCTGCTATTAATCATCTCATCAATTATCAATAATATTAAGCTGTGTATTTTCAGTCATGCAAACGTGCTTTCTTACACGGCTCTTGGTTGACCGCTTGCTCTGAATTTTGATGTTGTTTGAAAAGGTCGCCGACCCGCCGCCGTAAGCTGTTGGAGGGCTGTTCGGCGTTTGGACGCATCTCCTGAGGGGCCCTGAAACACCATTTCAGCATTGGCAGCAATGACTCTGAAGTCCAAGACACATTTCTACGTGGAAAGCTCACTAGTGCACACATGAAGGCAGCTGCTGGGGCCAAATGTCACCCTACAGCAACAACTAGTAGCAGGTAATGTTCTGATGGCTAAAAACAAAAATGGGTTTCGTTTGCTAAAATGGCACTACTACGAGAAAACCGTGGGCCGAGAGAAGAACTTATTTCAGGCAGGAAGTCACCCATATGCCTGGCTATTGTAGCTGCTCTGACAAAACTGGTTTGTTATAAGTAATTCTTCCACTCTGCTCAGCACTTAAGGGCCTCAGCTGAAGTACCGTGTCTACTTCTGGGCAGGGATGTAAATGGTTAACTGGTAAACCAGTAAGTATCACCCTTAGCAGATGATAACTTACAGGTTACGGTTAACAGGCAGACTGGAGCACTCCCAGCCAAAAGGGAGACTACGCCGCCTAACTGCCAAAAGGGGACGTAGAGGGAGAAACGAAGCAAGAAGCCGCTATCTTTTGTGAAGGTCAGGAGTGTGGGAAAACAGAAAAGGGGCGGCATTGCCTACAACAGGGAGACAAGAGAGTGCAAAGGGGAGGAAGGGTAGCAATACTGCAAAATGGGAACTAGCAGTAACAGAGGGAAAAAGCGGGGAAGAGATAGCTACAGCAGCAAAGGACAAAAGGGGCAAGGGGAAGCTATCGTGAGGAAGGGCATGAGGGGCAGCGCACAGAGGGAAGGCGGGAAAGAAAAGCTATACTGCATAACAAGCACAGTAGCAGACACGGAGGAGTGGAGGGGGGCAGCTGTACCTCCCAAAAGGCACCAATGGCAGAAGACGTATGCAGTGAAAACCAGCAGCCTTACCATAATTCTTCTATGCTAGTCCACACCGATTGGGGCATCAATTTCATCAAAGCATGCAGTCCCGGGCACCATGTGTCCTTAAAGATCCTGGACAACTGCAGAGTGCAACCAAACAAAAAAAAAGGCTGAAAATGTTGAATCCCCCACCTACAAGGGAAGACACCCTTGCTTTTGCTCTCTGCAACCAAAGCTGGGCATTATGCAGTAAGAGCTGTACTTTCCACCACCTCTCAGTCAACAAGCACAAGGGAACGCCAGCGGTCATGTTGGGTATCAGACTGCACAGTTGACGCAAGAGGGTGAAGAGGAGGAAGTGGTTGGACACGAGGAGGACAACAGGAAAAGAGGGGAAGACGGAAGGCTTTACTACAGTGACCACTAGGGTGCGGCTTTAAGAGAAACAGAACAGGAAAAGAAAGACAGTGAGAAGAGACAGAAATAAAGACAGGGGCACCTGTAAAATACACAAGAGACTGAGGGGAAGCAGAGAATGAGGTGGGTTGCTGCCTAAAGGGGCAGCCACGTTTACAAGAGGGAGAAAAGGGGTGTTACATGGGGTTCCTACCAAATACAGGGCACTGCGGACAGACGAATAACGGAGCCTAATTTGCCTAAAGGACAGGAGGAAGACAATAATAGGAAGAGAGGGGAAGAGGGAAGGCTTTACTTCAGTGGCTACTAGGGAGCGGCTCTAGGAGAGACAGAACAGGAAAACAAAGATAGTGAGGAAAGACAAAAAGGAAGACAGGGGCACTTGTAGCAGGTAAAGGGTTTGGGCAACTTGGCTCCCTGACTATATCGCAGCTTATAGTGGCCGTTAGGGAACATGGACACCCCTGCGGCGTCATCACCCTCTGTTGCCCCTAATCCCCGTTATGCAGCAGAGCTGCCCCGCCACTCCTCCTGCGCCTTCTCTTTCCCATACCGGGCGTCATGCAGTGTAGCTACCCTTTTCCCCTCTCAGTCTGCGGCCTCATAGACTTTAAGGTCAGAAGGGACCGATATGATCATCTAGTCTGACCCCCTGCACAGTGCAGGCCACAGAGTCTCACCTACGCCTCTTAGAATAATCCTCTCACCTATATCTCAGATATTGAAGCCTTCAAATACTTTGAAGGCCCCAACATGCAGAGAATCCTCCAGCTGTGATCTGTGCCCCATGCTACAGAGGAAGGCGAAAAACCTCCAGGGTCTCTGCCAATCTACCCTGGAGGAAAATTCCTTCCCGACCCCAAATATGGCGATCAGCTAAACCCTGAGCATGTGGGCAAGACTCATCAGCCAGACACCCAGAAAGTTCTCTCTAGTAACTCCTATCATCCCTCCAATGACCTATTTCCCACTGATAATGGCTCCCTGACTATATCGCAGCTTATAGTGGCCGTTAGGGAACATGGACACCTCTGCGGCGTCATCACCCTCTCTTGCCCCTAATCCCCGTTATGCAGCAGAGCTGCCCCGCCACTCCTCCTGCGCCTTCTCTTTCCCATACCGGGCGTCATGCAGTGTAGCTACCCTTTTCCCCTCTCAGTCTGCGGCCTCATAGACTTTAAGGTCAGAAGGGACCGATATGATCATCTAGTCTGACCCCCTGCACAGTGCAGGCCACAGAGTCTCACCTACGCCTCTTAGAATAATCCTCTCACCTATATCTCAGATATTGAAGCCTTCAAATACTTTGAAGGCCCCAACATGCAGAGAATCCTCCAGCTGTGATCTGTGCCCCATGCTACAGAGGAAGGCGAAAAACCTCCAGGGTCTCTGCCAATCTACCCTGGAGGAAAATTCCTTCCCGACCCCAAATATGGCGATCAGCTAAACCCTGAGCATGTGGGCAAGACTCATCAGCCAGACACCCAGAAAGTTCTCTCTAGTAACTCCTATCATCCCTCCAATGACCTATTTCCCACTGATAATGGCTCCCTGACTATATCGCAGCTTATAGTGGCCGTTAGGGAACATGGACACCTCTGCGGCGTCATCACCCTCTGTTGCCCCTAATCCCCGTTATGCAGCAGAGCTGCCCCGCCACTCCTCCTGCGCCTTCTCTTTCCCATACCGGGCGTCATGCAGTGTAGCTACCCTTTTCCCCTCTCAGTCTGCGGCCTCATAGACTTTAAGGTCAGAAGGGACCGATATGATCATCTAGTCTGACCCCCTGCACAGTGCAGGCCACAGAGTCTCACCTACGCCTCTTAGAATAATCCTCTCACCTAGATCTCAGATATTGAAGCCTTCAAATACTTTGAAGGCCCCAACATGCAGAGAATCCTCCAGCTGTGATCTGTGCCCCATGCTACAGAGGAAGGCGAAAAACCTCCAGGGTCTCTGCCAATCTACCCTGGAGGAAAATTCCTTCCCGACCCCAAATATGGCGATCAGCTAAACCCTGAGCATGTGGGCAAGACTCATCAGCCAGACACCCAGAAAGTTCTCTATAGTAACTCCTATCATCCCTCCAATGACCTATTTCCCACAGATAATGGCCCCTACAGCCCGTTGACTCTGAGGAAGGGAAAGGGCAGCTATCCTGCGTAAAGCCCATTACAGGAAACAGAAGGCCCAAGGGGAGCTCGGGGCGGCAACGCTGAAGAGCGGGGAACAGGGCCAGCAGAGAGAAAAGAGGGGAAGGAAGTGGCCCATCTGGTTTAAAAAAAAAAAAAAGAGCTAAGGGGCCAGAGGTGGTGGCGGAAAGGTAGAGAGGGGCAGCTAGATAATACAGAACGAGCATGAGGGGAAAGAGGGACAGAGGGAAAAGAAGGCAGCAACGCCACCAAAGGGGCCGCCCGAGTCAAAGAGGGTTAAAACGGAGACAGAGTAAAGGAAAACAAAGACAAAGACAGAAAGACAGACAGGGGCACCTGTAAAATACACAAAGGCCTGAGGGGAAGCAGAGAGGGAGATGGCTTGCTGAGTAAGGGGCAGCCACGTGTACAGATGGGAGGAAAGGGGTGGTACGTGGAATTTCTACCAAATACCGGGCACTGTGGACAGACGAATAACGGAGACTACTTTGCCTAAAGGACAGGAGGGGGACCACAATAGGGAAGAGGGAAGGCATTACTTCAGTGGCTACTAGGGAGCGGCTCTAGGAGAGACAGAACAGTAAAAGAAAGAGTGAGAAGAGTCAGAAAGACCAAAAGAAAGATAGGGGCACCTGTAGCAGGTTAAGGGTTTGGGCAACGTGGCTCCCTGAGTGGCTCCCTGAGTATATCGCAGCTTCTAGTGGCCGTTAGGGAACATGGACACCCCTGTGGCCTCACCACCCTCTGTTGCCTCTAATCCCCGTTATGCAGCAGAGCTGCCCCGCAACTCCTCCTGCGCCTTCTCTTTCCCATACCGCAAGTCGCGCAGTATAGCTACCCTTTTCCCCTCTCAGTCTGCGGCCCCTACAGCCCGTTGACTCTGAGGAAGGGAAAGGGCAGCTATACTGCGTAAAGCCCATTACAGGAGACAGAAGGCCCAAGGGGAGCTCGGGGCGGCAATGCTGAAGAGCGGGGAACAGGGCCAGCAGAGGGAGAAGAGGCAAAGGAAATGGCCAATCTGGTTAAAAAAAAAAGAGCTCAGGGGCCAAAGGTGGTGGCGGAGAGGTAGAGAGGGGCACCTACATAATGCAGAAAGGGCGTGAGGGGAAGGAGGGAGAGGGGGAAAAGAAGGAAACAAGTCCATCCAAAGGGCCGCCGGAGTGAAAGCGGGTTAAAGTGGAGACAGAGAACAGGAAAAGAAAGAAAGGCCTGAGGGGAAGCAGAGAAGGAGGTGGGTTGCTGCCTGAGGGGCAGCCAAGTGTACAGGAGGGAGAAGAGAGGTGTTACATGGCGTTTCTACCAAATACAGGGCACTGTGGAAAGACCAATTACGAAGCCTATTTTGCCTAAGGGACAGGAGGAGGACGAGAACAGAAAGAGAGGGGAAGACGGAAGGCTTTACTACAGTGACCACTAGGGTGCGGCTTTAGGAGAAACAGAACAAGAAAAGAAAGACGGTGAGAAGAGACAGACAGAAAGACAGGGGCACCTGTAAAATACAGCTAGGCGTGAGGGGAGCAGAGAAGGAGGTGGGTTGGTGCCTAAGGGGCAGCCACGTGTACAGGTGGGAGGAAAGGGGTGATACGTGGAATTTCTACCAAATACTGGGTACTGTGGACAGACGAATAACGGAGATTACTTTGCCTGAAGGACAGGAGGAGGACCACAAGAGGAAGAGAGGGAAGAGGGAAGGCTTTACTTCAGTGGCCACTAGGGAGCGGCTCTAGGAGAGACGGAACAGGAAAACAAAGAGAGTGAGAAGAGACAAAAGGAAAGATAGGGGCACCTGTAGCAGGTAAAGGGTTTGGGCAACGTGGCTCCCTGACTATATCGCAGCTTCTAGTGGCCGTTAGGGAACATGGACACCCCTGTGGCCTCACCACCCTCTGTTGCCTCTAATCCCCGTTATGCAGCAGAGCTGCCCCGCAACTCCTCCTGCGCCTTCTCTTTCCCATACCACGAGTCGCGCAGTATAGCTACCCTTTTCCCCTCTCAGTCTGCGGCCCCTACAGCCCGTTGACTCTGAGGAAGGGAAAGGGCAGCTATACTGCGTAAAGCCCATTACAGGAGACAGAAGACCCAAGGGGAGCTCGAGGCGGCAATGCTGAAGAGCGGGGAACAGGACCAGCAGAGGGAGAAGAGGGGAAGGAAGTGGCCAATCTGGTTAAAAAAAATAGCTCAGGGGCCAGAGGTGGTGGCGGAGAGGTAGAGAGGGGCAGCTACATAATGCAGAAAGGGCGTGAGGGGAAGGAGGGAGAGGGGGAAAAGAAGGCAACAATTCCATCCAAAGGGGCGCCAGAGTGAAAGAGGGTTAAAGCGGAGACAGAGAACAGGAAAAGAAAGAAAGGCCTGAGACGAAGCAGAGAAGGAGGTGGGTTGCTACCTGAGGGGCAGCCACGTGTACAGGAGGGAGAAGAGAGGTGTTACATGGCGTTTCTACCAAATAAAGGGCACTGTGGAAAGACGAATTACGGAGCCTATTTTGCCTAAAGGACAGAAGGAGGACGAGCATAGAAAGAGAGGGGAAGACGGAAGGCTTTACTATAGTGACCACTAGGGTGCGGCTTTAAGAGAAACAGAACAGGAAAAGAAAGACAGTGAGAAGAGACAGAAATAAAGTCAGGGGCACCCGTAAAATACACAAGAGACTGAGGGGAAGCAGAGTATGAGGTGGGTTGCTGCCTAAAGGGGCAGCCACGTTTACAAGAGGGAGAAAAGGGGTGTTACATGGGGTTCCTACCAAATACAGGGCACTGCGGACAGACGAATAACGGAGCCTAATTTGCCTAAAGGACAGGAGGAAGACAATAATAGGAAGAGAGGGGAAGTGGGAAGGCTTTACTTCAGTGGCTACTAGGGAGCGGCTCTAGGAGAGACACAACAGGAAAACAAAGATAGTGAGGAAAGACAAAAAGAAAGACAGAGGCACTTGTAGCAGGTAAAGGGTTTGGGCAACTTGGCTCCCTGACTATATCGCAGCTTGTAGTGGCCGTTAGGGAACATGGACACCCCTGCGGCGTCATCACCCTTTGTTGCCCCTAATCCCCGTTATGCAGCAGAGCTGCCCCGCCACTCCTCCTGTGCCTTCTCTTTCCCAACCTGGGCGTCATGCAGTGTAGCTACCCTTTTCCCCTCTCAGTCTGCGGCCTCATAGACTTTAAGGTCAGAAGGGACCGATATGATCATCTAGTCTGACCCCCTGCACAGTGCAGGCCACAGAGTCTCACCTACGCCTCTTAGAATAATCCTCTCACCTATATCTCAGATATTGAAGCCTTCAAATACTTTGAAGGCCCCAACATGCAGAGAATCCTCCAGCTGTGATCTGTGCCCTATGCTACAGAGGAAGGCGAAAAACCTCCAGGGTCTCTGCCAATCTACCCTGGAGGAAAATTCCTTCCCGACCCCAAATATGGCGATCAGCTAAACCCTGAGCATGTGGGCAAGACTCATCAGCCAGACACCCAGAAAGTTCTCTATAGTAACTCCTATCATCCCTCCAATGACCTATTTCCCACAGATAATGGCCCCTACAGCCCGTTGACTCTGAGGAAGGGAAAGGGCAGCTATCCTGCGTAAAGCCCATTACAGGAGACAGAAAGCCCAAGGGGAGCTCGGGGCGGCAACGCTGAGGAGCGGGGAACAGGGCCAGCAGAGAGAAAAGAGGGGAAGGAAGTGGCCCATCTGGTTTTTTAAAAAAAAAAAGAGCTAAGGGGCCAGAGGTGGTGGCGGAAAGGTAGAGAGGGGCAGCTAGATAATACAGAAAGGGCGTGAGGGGAAAGAGGGACAGAGGGAAAAGAAGGCAGCAACGCCACCAAAGGGGCCGCCCGAGTCAAAGAGGGTTAAAACGGAGACAGAGTAAAGGAAAACAAAGACAAAGACAGAAAGACAGACAGGGGCACCTGTAAAATACAGCTAGGCGTGAGGGGAGCAGAGAAGGAGGTGGGTTGGTGTCTAAGGGGCAGCCTCGTGTACAGGTGGGAGGAAAGGGGTGATACGTGGAATTTCTACCAAATACTGGGTACTGTGGACAGACGAATAACGGAGATTACTTTGCCTGAAGGACAGGAGGAGGACCACAAGAGGAAGAGAGGGAAGAGGGAAGGCTTTACTTCAGTGGCCACTAGGGAGCGGCTCTAGGAGAGACGGAACAGGAAAACAAAGACAGTGAGAAGAGACAAAAGGAAAGATAGGGGCACCTGTAGCAGGTAAAGGGTTTGGGCAACATGGCTCCCTGACTATATCGCAGGTCCTAGTGGCCGTTAGGGAACATGGACACCCCTGTGGCCTCACCACCCTCTGTTGCCTCTAATCCCCGTTATGCAGCAGAGCTGCCCCGCAACTCCTCCTGCGCCTTCTCTTTCCCATACCACGAGTCGCGCAGTATAGCTACCCTTTTCCCCTCTCAGTCTGCGGCCCCTACAGCCCGTTGACTCTGAGGAAGGGAAAGGGCAGCTATACTGCGTAAATCCCATTACAGGAGACAGAAGGCCCAAGGGGAGCTCGGGGCGGCAATGCTGAAGAGCGGGGAACAGGACCAGCAGAGGGAGAAGAGGGGAAAGAAGTGGCCAATCTGGTTAAAAAAAAAGTGCTCAGGGGCCAAAGGTGGTGGCGGAGAGGTAGAGAGGGGCACCTACATAATGCAGAAAGGGCGTGAGGGGAAGGAGGGAGAGGGGGAAAAGAAGGAAACAAGTCCATCCAAAGGGCCGCCGGAGTGAAAGAGGGTTAAAGTGGAGACAGAGAACAGGAAAAGAAAGAAAGGCCTGAGGGGAAGCAGAGAAGGAGGTGGGTTGCTGCCTGAGGGGCAGCCAAGTGTACAGGAGGGAGAAGAGAGGTGTTACATGGCGTTTCTGCCAAATACAGGGCACTGTGGAAAGACCAATTACGGAGCCTATTTTGCCTAAGGGACAGGAGGAGGACGAGAAGAGAAAGAGAGGGGAAGACGGAAGGCTTTACTACAGTGACCACTAGGGTGCGGCTTTAGGAGAAACAGAACAAGAAAAGAAAGACGGTGAGAAGAGACAGACAGAAAGACAGGGGGGCACCTGTAAAATACAGCTAGGCGTGAGGGGAGCAGAGAAGGAGGTGGGTTGGTGCCTAAGGAGCAGCCATGTGTACAGGTGGGAGGAAAGGGGTGATACGTGGAATTTCTACCAAATACTGGGTACTGTGGACAGACGAATAACGGAGATTACTTTGCCTGAAGGACAGGAGGAGGACCACAAGAGGAAGAGAGGGAAGAGGGAAGGCTTTACTTCAGTGGCTACTAGGGAGCGGCTCTAGGAGAGACGGAACAGGAAAACAAAGAGAGTGAGAAGAGACAAAAGGAAAGATAGGGGCACCTGTAGCAGGTAAAGGGTTTGGGCAACGTGGCTCCCTGACTATATCGCAGGTCCTAGTGGCCGTTAGGGAACATGGACACCCCTGTGGCCTCACCACCCTCTGTTGCCTCTAATCCCCGTTATGCAGCAGAGCTGCCCCGCAACTCCTCCTGCGCCTTCTCTTTCCCGTACCGCGAGTCGCGCAGTATAGCTACCCTTTTCCCCTCTCAGTCTGCGGCCCCTACAGCCCGTTGACTCTGAGGAAGGGAAAGGGCAGCTATACTGCGTAAATCCCATTACAGGAGACAGAAGGCCCAAGGGGAGCTCGGGGCGGCAATGCTGAAGAGCGGGGAACAGGACCAGCAGAGGGAGAAGAGGGGAAAGAAGTGGCCAATCTGGTTAAAAAAAAAGTGCTCAGGGGCCAAAGGTGGTGGCGGAGAGGTAGAGAGGGGCACCTACATAATTGAGAAAGGGCGTGAGGGGAAGGAGGGAGAGGGGGAAAAGAAGGAAACAAGTCCATCCAAAGGGCCGCCGGAGTGAAAGAGGGTTAAAGTGGAGACAGAGAACAGGAAAAGAAAGAAAGGCCTGAGGGGAAGCAGAGAAGGAGGTGGGTTGCTGCCTGAGGGGCAGCCAAGTGTACAGGAGGGAGAAGAGAGGTGTTACATGGCGTTTCTGCCAAATACAGGGCACTGTGGAAAGACCAATTACGGAGCCTATTTTGCCTAAGGGACAGGAGGAGGACGAGAAGAGAAAGAGAGGGGAAGACGGAAGGCTTTACTACAGTGACCACTAGGGTGCGGCTTTAGGAGAAACAGAACAAGAAAAGAAAGACGGTGAGAAGAGACAGACAGAAAGACAGGGGGGCACCTGTAAAATACAGCTAGGCGTGAGGGGAGCAGAGAAGGAGGTGGGTTGGTGCCTAAGGAGCAGCCACGTGTACAGGTGGGAGGAAAGGGGTGATACGTGGAATTTCTACCAAATACTGGGTACTGTGGACAGACGAATAACGGAGATTACTTTGCCTGAAGGACAGGAGGAGGACCACAAGAGGAAGAGAGGGAAGAGGGAAGGCTTTACTTCAGTGGCCACTAGGGAGCGGCTCTAGGAGAGACGGAACAGGAAAACAAAGAGAGTGAGAAGAGACAAAAGGAAAGATGGGGCACCTGTAGCAGGTAAAGGGTTTGGGCAACGTGGCTCCCTGACTATATCGCAGCTTCTAGTGGCCGTTAGGGAACATGGACACCCCTGTGGCCTCACCACCCTCTGTTGCCTCTAATCCCCGTTATGCAGCAGAGCTGCCCCGCAACTCCTCCTGCGCCTTCTCTTTCCCGTACCGCGAGTCGCGCACTATAGCTACCCTTTTCCCCTCTCAGTCTGCGGCCCCTACAGCCCGTTGACTCTGAGGAAGGGAAAGGGCAGCTATACTGCGTAAAGCCCATTACAGGAGACAGAAGGCCCAAGGGGAGCTCAGGGCGGCAATGCTGAAGAGCGGGGAACAGGGCCAGCAGAGGGAGAAGAGGGAAAGGAAGTGGCCAATCTGGTTAAAAAAAAGAGC
This sequence comes from Pelodiscus sinensis, assembly GCF_052426305.1. Taxonomy (NCBI): domain Eukaryota; kingdom Metazoa; phylum Chordata; order Testudines; family Trionychidae; genus Pelodiscus; species Pelodiscus sinensis. The sequence goes on along the minus strand of NC_143056.1, from coordinate 61,140,749 downwards.
TCAGGGGCCAGAGGTGGTGGCGGAGAGGTAGAGAGGGGCAGCTATGCAATGCAGAAGGAGTGTGAGGGAAAGGAGGGAGAGAGGGAAAAGAAGGCAGCAACGCCGCCAAAGGGGCCGCCGTAGTCAAAGAGGGTGAAAATGGGTGTTCTGCTGCTCTGGGGGTGCCATGGGCTATAAAAAGCGAAAGCAGGGACGGGCAATGTCCAGTACCTAAGTGGCACTGTGGACAGCACAATGTCAAAGACATTTTGCCTAATGGGCACTAGGAGGAGAATAGGAAAAGAGGGGAAGAGAGAAGAAGGCTGTTCTTCACAGTAGCCACTAGGGTGTGGCAGAGCGCAGGAAGCTGAGAGGAATCCTTAAATCTCCTCACACACAGGAAGCACGGGCGAGGTCAATGCCCTAAAAGGCCGTAGGGGAAGAGAAGAGTCAAGGGGTAAACGTGCTGGCTATGCAGGCTAATAGGCAACAGAGGCAGAGGGTGGCAAAGAAAGGCCGAGCAATGTGCTGGGCATTAGGTGCCGGAGAAGATGAAATGCTCAACGCCTCAAGATCCTGAGGTGGAGGAGAGAGATCAAGGGGGAAAAGGCACCAAGGCTGCCTCAGGGGCTCCAGGGGCACAAGAGGATTCCAGGGGGTTAAGCGGCCCTGGTGGGCGCTAGGGCAGCAGAGAGATAAAGCAGGGACAGGGCACTCCTAACACCTAAGAGGCGCTGTGGATAGACCAATAATGGTGCCCACTATGCCTAATGGGCACGAGGAGCTCAATAGGAAAAGAGGGGAAGAGGGAAGGCCGTACTTCTCTGTGGCCACGACGGAGCATCTCTAGGGGACAGAGTGGAGAAAGAGAAAGACAATGGGAAAAGACCAAAAAAGATAGGGGCAACCTGTAAATTGCACAAAGACCTGCGGGGAAGCAGAGAGGGAGGTGGGAGAAAAGGGAACAAGGCTGCCTAAGGGGCAGGCAAGGTGTAGAGGAGGGATTAGGGACATCAAGGAGCTCTGGGGTGGTTAACGACCGGAAAGGTCGTAGGGGGAGGAGTGGAAGAAAGGGTTGGCTATGGAGGCTAACGGGTAATAGATACAGAAGCAGGCAAAGAAAGAGCAACCGAGTGGCTGGGCTTTCTAATGGGGTCTATAGAGTAGGGAAGAGAGAGAGAAAGAAAGAGAAAAACACTTATATAATGTACGAAGGGCCTAAGGGGAAGCAGAGAGAGGGGGAAGGCGGCAGTAAAGCCGCGTAAGACGTCGCCAGGCTCCAAAGGTTATAATGGGTTTATGCTGACCTGGGGGGCACTATGGGCCATGGAGAGTGAAAGCAGCAACAGAGCATGTCTAGTACTTTATTGACATTTTGTGGAGAACACCATGTGTAAGAGAAAAGGGCGTCCATTTTCCCTAATGGACAGTAGGAGGAGAAGAGAGGCTATGCTTCACTAGGGCCACTAGAGTGAAGCTGAGAGCAACAAGGCTACTGGGGTGCTTATATCATCTCAGAAAGACTAGAGAGCTGAGGATCAAGGACGGATGTGGCAGGAGAGGAGGCAAGTGTGGAGAGGAGAGGTTATGGAGCATAATGGGCAATACGGGCAGAAGAATGCGCAGAGAGGAACAAAATCCCTGACCTGTATAATAGGCACCAGAGAAATCGAAGGTATAGGGGGGAATCTAAGTAATTCAGGAAAGGCCTGAGGGAAAGGAGAGAGCAAAGGGGGAAAAGGACGCAATCTATAATACAGAGGGAGAAAGGAGGCGGAGGGGAAACGTGGCTGCCATATTTTATGAAAGGCATCAAGGTTAGCAAACAATCAAGGGGGAGAGCGGTGGCTAAACTGCTTCACATGCAATAAGTGTAAATAGAGACGGAAAAAGGGAAAATACAGCAATACTGCAAAATGAGCACTAAGAGTAAGGAATGGGGGAAGGAAGAGACATACCGAATAATGGGTGCTACGTGCTATAGAGGGAATAAAGTGGGAACATGGGGAAAGGGATGGCAGGAGCAGCAGAGGGTGGTTAAAAGGAATAAGCGGCAGTTACGCAGTGGAAGGGTATGAGAGCCAGCAAAAAGGGAAAATGGGAAAGGAGAAGCTACACTGCATGCCTGAATAAAGGGACAAGAGAGGAAGAGGGAAAGGGTGGCAACATCCTATTACAGACACTATAGGTAGCAAATGCCATAGAGTGGAAGGGGCATCAAATGGGCACAAATGGCAGGAAGAGTGAGGAAGGATAAGGGAAGCCTTACCACAATTCTTCTGCTGTTGTCCACAGTGATTATGCGCCAATTCCATTATCGCCTTAAGTTCTGGGAATCACGTTCCATCTTAAGAAACTGCAGGAAGCCCGGAGAAGAAGAAAACTGGCTGAAAATCTAGAAATGAGCACCTATGCAGAAAGAAGGGACTACAAGCACAATGGACACAAGGAGCAACAGACAGGCAAGGGGGAAAGAGACATCTACATTTTGTAAGAGGTAGCAGGGGCACGAGAGGATCACAAGAACCAATTATGCTGCCCTGATGGGCACTAGGAGCAGTGGAAAGTGAAAGAGGGGGAAAAGGCACTTCTATTGCATGAAAGGCACCTCTGAGGGCAGGAAAGGGAAAGGGAAAGGGTCGGCTATTCCCGCATAATGGACACTAGAGGGAGGACAGGGCAGAAGGAAGGTCATGCTTCACAATGGCCAGCAGGGGACAGCACTGTTTGAGAAGGGGAGGTTTCGCTAACACTGCCTAATGGCAAAGGGAGAAAATGGCGGCTACACTGAACAAAGTCCACTGAGGCAACAGAGGGCGAGGAGCTGAAAAGTAGGCTGTGCGGAATAATGCCCACTGGAGAAAGCAAAGGAAGAAAGGGGGCGGAGAGACAGGGAGAGACAGCTACATGGAAAGAAGGATATATGAGGACAGGCACAGTGTAAAGCGGAGAAGGCTAGGCTGCAAAACATGCACTAGGGATATGCAGACAGCGAGAAGGAGAGGAAGAGCCAGCAGACGGTAAAAGTACTGCGAATCCACACAATGGGCACTAGAAGTAGCTGACTCAGGAGGGGAAAGGATGCCTAAACTGCACAGTGAGGAAGAAAATGAGGAAGGAGGGAGTATATGTTCCATGGACACTAGGGGCAAGAGAGAGGAAAGGGGGAAAAGGATGTTTACGCTTCGAAAAAGGTACCGGAGACAGGAGAGGATTACTACAGAGATTTATGGTGACTTGGAGGACACTTGGGGACAACGGGGGCATTGGAGGAAGCATAGGAAGAAAGGAGCGGAGAGGCAGGGAGAGACACCTACAAGAGACGAAGGACACGAGGACAGGCACATAACGGGGAGGAGGAGCAAAGGACTGCAGAGACAGAAAGGGACGCTTATACAGTTCAAGGGGAAATCAAGGCCACAGAGGGGAAAGTGGGGAAAAGAGTTGCCAGAGTTTTTAACGGACACTAGAGAGAGCCAAGCGTGAAAGGGAGGAGAGGCAGGTAGACTGGACGAAGCACAGGAGGGCCAGGAGTTGGCCAAGGGAGAAAAGGGCGGATACAGGGAACAACATGCCCTGGAGGCAACAGAGGGGGAGGAGGGCAAAAGCTGGCTAGGCAGAGTAACGCCCATTGGAGGAAGCATAGGAAGAAAGGAGCGGAGGGACAGTGCAAGACAACTACAAGAGACGAAGGACACGAGGACAGGCACATAACGGGGAGGAGGAGCAAAGGACTGCAGAGACAGAAAGGGACGCTTATACAGTTCAAGGGGAAATCAAGGCAACAGAGGGGAAAGCGGGGAAAAGAACCGCCAGAGTTCGCGACGGACACTAGAGAGCGCCGAGTCGTGACGCACAGGAAGAAAGGGGGGGGGGTGAAGGGAAGGGCAAGGAGAGTCTATAGGGACCTTTATGCTGCCTTAAGGGGGCACTTGGGGCAGCCCTACGTGAGAAGTTCTGTTTCTAATGCCTAAGAGGTACCACTGAGGGCAGAGAAGTGCAAAAGGGAGGCCTACCCTGCATAATGGACACTAAAGAGGCTGGGGCAGGGATTTGGGGGGAGAGGAAGGGTTTACCTCACTCTGGCCACTAGGTGGGGCACCGCTGGAGAAGGGACGGGTCACTTACACTCCCCAATGGACACTAGGGGCAGCAGAGAGTTAAGAAGGGGAAAGTCTCCCACAGTACGCTGCTGCTCCCAGTGCCCACTAAGCTCCATCGCCCACCGCCTAAGTCCCTCTCCAGGGCATTCTGGCTGTTAGGCAGTACATCTGCCTTTTCCCCTCCTCAGAGCCAACGAGCATTAGAGCTAGCAGAGGGAGGAGGGGAAAGAAGCCGTTCTAATGCCTAAGAGGCACCACTCAGGGCAGAAAACTGAAAGGGGAACGGGCGTCATTCCCCCACAATGGGCGCTAGCAGAAGGAGGGGGGGGGCAGAAGGCCATGCGGCACAGCGGCCAGTAGGGGGCGGCACTGGTTGGAAAAGGCAAGGGGTCACTTATGCTATCTAATGGACAATAGAGGCAGCAGAGAATTCAAGAGGGAGAAGACTCCCCCTCCCACCTGCTTCTAGTGTCCCCTGGGCACAGAGACCCCTCCCTCCTCCTCCTCCTCCTCCCTTTCACCCTCTCCATGCTGTAGTGGGCGATATGCAGTACAGCTGCCCTGTCCCCTCCTCAGAGTCAACGGGCAGTAGGGGCGGCAGACTGAGGAGGCGAACAGGCCGCTAAACTACATTAGAACACCGACTAGGGCACGCAGAGGATCAAAGGGCAGCGAGGGAGGTTAGGCTGAATAACAGGCAACAGATTCTTAAGCGAGAAAAGAGGGAAAAAGGAGGGCCCATATTTCATAACGGGCACAGGGGCAAAAAGGGGGCAGCTATATTGCAAAAAGGGCAGAGGGGCAGCAGAGAGTGAAGGGGGACAAAGGACGACTATACCACGCTACACCAACTAAAGGGAGAGGGAGAGCGGGAGGGAGAGGGAGAACAAGTGGAGACAGGGGACCTTATGTTACACCTCACCAAGTCTAAGTATGGCTCAAAGCAAAGTAGAAAAAAGGGGGGTTACAGGCCTAATGGATCATGAGGGCAGGAGAGGGAGAAAGGGGTGGCTATACTGACTAAGAGGATTTAGGGGCACCAGTAGAGGGAACAGGCAGCTTTCCTACATAACGGGGAGGAGGGGCAAAAACTGAGCAGACAGAAGGGGACGCTTATACAGTTCAAGGGGAAATCAAGGCCACAGAGGGGAAAGTGGGGAAAAGAGTTGCCAGAGTTTTTAACGGACACTAGAGAGAGCCAAGCGTGAAAGGGAGGAGAGGCAGGTAGACTGGACGAAGCACAGGAGGGCCAGGAGTTGGCCAAGGGAGAAAAGGGCGGATACAGGGAACAACATGCCCTGGAGGCAACAGAGGGGGAGGAGGGCAAAAGCTGGCTAGGCAGAGTAACGCCCATTGGAGGAAGCATAGGAAGAAAGGAGCGGAGGGACAGTGCAAGACAACTACAAGAGACGAAGGACACGAGGACAGGCACATAACGGGGAGGAGGAGCAAAGGACTGCAGAGACAGAAAGGGACGCTTATACAGTTCAAGGGGAAATCAAGGCAACAGAGGGGAAAGCGGGGAAAAGAACCGCCAGAGTTCGCGACGGACACTAGAGAGCGCCGAGTCGTGACGCACAGGAAGAAAGGGGGGGTGAAGGGAAGGGCAAGGAGAGTCTATAGGGACCTTTATGCTGCCTTAAGGCGGCACTTGGGGCAGCCCTACGTGAGAAGTTCTGTTTCTAATGCCTAAGAGGTACCACTGAGGGCAGAGAAGTGCAAAAGGGAGGCCTATCCTGCATAATGGACACTAAAGAGGCTGGGGCAGGGATTTGGGGGGAGAGGAAGGGTTTACCTCACTCTGGCCACTAGGTGGGGCACCGCTGGAGAAGGGACGGGTCACTTACACTCCCCAATGGACACTAGGGGCAGCAGAGAGTTAAGAAGGGGAAAGTCTCCCACAGTACGCTGCTGCTCCCAGTGCCCACTAAGCTCCATCGCCCACCGCCTAAGTCCCTCTCCAGGGCATTCTGGCTGTTAGGCAGTACATCTGCCTTTTCCCCTCCTCAGAGCCAACGAGCATTAGAGCTAGCAGAGGGAGGAGGGGAAAGAAGCCGTTCTAATGCCTAAGAGGCACCACTCAGGGCAGAAAACTGAAAGGGGAACGGGCGTCATTCCCCCACAATGGGCGCTAGCAGAAGGAGGGGGGGGGCAGAAGGCCATGCGGCACAGCGGCCAGTAGGGGGCGGCACTGGTTGGAAAAGGCAAGGGGTCACTTATGCTATCTAATGGACAATAGAGGCAGCAGAGAATTCAAGAGGGAGAAGACTCCCCCTCCCACCTGCTTCTAGTGTCCCCTGGGCACAGAGACCCCTCCCTCCTCCTCCTCCTCCTCCCTTTCACCCTCTCCATGCTGTAGTGGGCGATATGCAGTACAGCTGCCCTGTCCCCTCCTCAGAGTCAACGGGCAGTAGGGGCGGCAGACTGAGGAGGCGAACAGGCCGCTAAACTACATTAGAACACCGACTAGGGCACGCAGAGGATCAAAGGGCAGCGAGGGAGGTTAGGCTGAATAACAGGCAACAGATTCTTAAGCGAGAAAAGAGGGAAAAGGAGGGCCCATATTTCATAACGGGCACAGGGGCAAAAAGGGGGCAGCTATATTGCAAAAAGGGCAGAGGGGCAGCAGAGAGTGAAGGGGGACAAAGGACGACTATACCACGCTACACCAACTAAAGGGAGAGGGAGAGCGGGAGGGAGAGGGAGAACAAGTGGAGACAGGGGACCTTACGTTACACCTCACCAAGTCTAAGTATGGCTCAAAGCAAAGTAGAAAAAAGGGGGGTTACAGGCCTAATGGATCATGAGGGCAGGAGAGGGAGAAAGGGGTGGCTATACTGACTAAGAGGATTTAGGGGCACCAGTAGAGGGAACAGGCAGCTTTCCTACATAACGGGGAGGAGGGGCAAAAACTGAGCAGACAGAAGGGGACGCTTATACAGTTCAAGGGGAAATCAAGGCCACAGAGGGGAAAGTGGGGAAAAGAGTTGCCAGAGTTTTTAACGGACACTAGAGAGAGCCAAGCGTGAAAGGGAGGAGAGGCAGGTAGACTGGACGAAGCACAGGAGGGCCAGGAGTTGGCCAAGGGAGAAAAGGGCGGATACAGGGAACAACATGCCCTGGAGGCAACAGAGGGGGAGGAGGGCAAAAGCAGGTTAGGCAGAGTAACGCCCATTGGAGGAAGCATAGGAAGAAAGGAGCGGAGGGACAGTGCAAGACAACTACAAGAGACGAAGGACACGAGGACAGGCACATAACGGGGAGGAGGAGCAAAGGACTGCAGACACAGAAAGGGACGCTTATACAGTTCAAGGGGAAATCAAGGCAACAGAGGGGAAAGCGGGGAAAAGAACCGCCAGAGTTCGCGACGGACACTAGAGAGCGCCGAGTCGTGACGCACAGGAAGAAAGGGGGGGGGGTGAAGGGAAGGGCAAGGAGAGTCTATAGGGACCTTTATGCTGCCTTAAGGGGGCACTTGGGGCAGCCCTACGTGAGAAGTTCTGTTTCTAATGCCTAAGAGGTACCACTGAGGGCAGAGAAGAGCAAAAGGGAGGCCTACCCTGCATAATGGACACTAAAGAGGCTGGGGCAGGGATTTGGGGGGAGAGGAAGGGTTTACCTCACTCTGGCCACTAGGTGGGGCACCGCTGGAGAAGGGACGGGTCACTTACACTCCCCAATGGACACTAGGGGCAGCAGAGAGTTAAGAAGGGGAAAGTCTCCCACAGTACGCTGCTGCTCCCAGTGCCCACTAAGCTCCATCGCCCACCGCCTAAGTCCCTCTCCAGGGCATTCTGGCTGTTAGGCAGTACATCTGCCTTTTCCCCTCCTCAGAGCCAACGAGCATTAGAGCTAGCAGAGGGAGGAGGGGAAAGAAGCCGTTCTAATGCCTAAGAGGCACCACTCAGGGCAGAAAACTGAAAGGGGAACGGGCGTCATTCCCCCACAATGGGCGCTAGCAGAAGGAGGGGGGGGGGCAGAAGGCCATGCGGCACAGCGGCCAGTAGGGGGCGGCACTGGTTGGAAAAGGCAAGGGGTCACTTATGCTATCTAATGGACACTAGAGGCAGCAGAGAGTTCAAGAGGGAGAAGACTCCCCCTCCCACCTGCTTCTAGTGTCCCCTGGGCACAGAGACCCCTCCCCTCCTCCTCCTCCTCCCTTTCACCCTCTCCATGCTGTAGTGGGCGATATGCAGTACAGCTGCCCTGTCCCCTCCTCAGAGTCAACGGGCAGTAGGGGCGGCAGACTGAGGAGGCGAACAGGCCGCTAAACTACATTAGAACACCGACTAGGGCACGCAGAGGATCAAAGGGCAGCGAGGGAGGTTAGGCTGAATAACAGGCAACAGATTCTTAAGCGAGAAAAGAGGGAAAAGGAGGGCCCATATTTCATAACGGGCACAGGGGCAAAAAGGGGGCAGCTATATTGCAAAAAGGGCAGAGGGGCAGCAGAGAGTGAAGGGGGACAAAGGACGACTATACCACGCTACACCAACTAAAGGGAGAGGGAGAGCGGGAGGGAGAGGGAGAACAAGTGGAGACAGGGGACCTTACGTTACACCTCACCAAGTCTAAGTATGGCTCAAAGCAAAGTAGAAAAAAGGGGGGTTACAGGCCTAATGGATCATGAGGGCAGGAGAGGGAGAAAGGGGTGGCTATACTGACTAAGAGGATTTAGGGGCACCAGTAGAGGAAACAGGCAGCTTTCCTACATAACGGGGAGGAGGGGCAAAAACTGAGCAGACAGAAGGGGACGCTTATACAGTTCAAGGGGAAATCAAGGCCACAGAGGGGAAAGTGGGGAAAAGAGTTGCCAGAGTTTTTAACGGACACTAGAGAGAGCCAAGCGTGAAAGGGAGGAGAGGCAGGTAGACTGGACGAAGCACAGGAGGGCCAGGAGTTGGCCAAGGGAGAAAAGGGCGGATACAGGGAACAACATGCCCTGGAGGCAACAGAGGGGGAGGAGGGCAAAAGCAGGTTAGGCAGAGTAACGCCCATTGGAGGAAGCATAGGAAGAAAGGAGCGGAGGGACAGTGCAAGACAACTACAAGAGACGAAGGACACGAGGACAGGCACATAACGGGGAGGAGGAGCAAAGGACTGCAGAGACAGAAAGGGACGCTTATACAGTTCAAGGGGAAATCAAGGCAACAGAGGGGAAAGCGGGGAAAAGAACCGCCAGAGTTCGCGACGGACACTAGAGAGCGCCGAGTCGTGACGCACAGGAAGAAGGGGGGGGGTGAAGGGAAGGGCAAGGAGAGTCTATAGGGACCTTTATGCTGCCTTAAGGGGGCACTTGGGGCAGCCCTACGTGAGAAGTTCTGTTTCTAATGCCTAAGAGGTACCACTGAGGGCAGAGAAGAGCAAAAGGGAGGCCTACCCTGCATAATGGACACTAAAGAGGCTGGGGCAGGGATTTGGGGGGAGAGGAAGGGTTTACCTCACTCTGGCCACTAGGTGGGGCACCGCTGGAGAAGGGACGGGTCACTTACACTCCCCAATGGACACTAGGGGCAGCAGAGAGTTAAGAAGGGGAAAGTCTCCCACAGTACGCTGCTGCTCCCAGTGCCCACTAAGCTCCATCGCCCACCGCCTAAGTCCCTCTCCAGGGCATTCTGGCTGTTAGGCAGTACATCTGCCTTTTCCCCTCCTCAGAGCCAACGAGCATTAGAGCTAGCAGAGGGAGGAGGGGAAAGAAGCCGTTCTAATGCCTAAGAGGCACCACTCAGGGCAGAAAACTGAAAGGGGAACGGGCGTCATTCCCCCACAATGGGCGCTAGCAGAAGGAGGGGGGGGGGCAGAAGGCCATGCGGCACAGCGGCCAGTAGGGGGCGGCACTGGTTGGAAAAGGCAAGGGGTCACTTATGCTACCAATTGGACACTAGAGGCAGCAGAGAGTTCAAGAGGGAGAAGACTCCCCCTCCCACCTGCTTCTAGTGTCCCCTGGGCACAGAGACCCCTCCCCTCCTCCTCCTCCTCCCTTTCACCCTCTCCATGCTGTAGTGGGCGATATGCAGTACAGCTGCCCTGTCCCCTCCTCAGAGTCAACGGGCAGTAGGGGCGGCAGACTGAGGAGGCGAACAGGCCGCTAAACTACATTAGAACACCGACTAGGGCACGCAGAGGATCAAAGGGCAGCGAGGGAGGTTAGGCTGAATAACAGGCAACAGATTCTTAAGCGAGAAAAGAGGGAAAAGGAGGGCCCATATTTCATAACGGGCACAGGGGCAAAAAGGGGGCAGCTATATTGCAAAAAGGGCAGAGGGGCAGCAGAGAGTGAAGGGGGACAAAGGACGACTATACCACGCTACACCAACTAAAGGGAGAGGGAGAGCGGGAGGGAGAGGGAGAACAAGTGGAGACAGGGGACCTTACGTTACACCTCACCAAGTCTAAGTATGGCTCAAAGCAAAGTAGAAAAAAGGGGGGTTACAGGCCTAATGGATCATGAGGGCAGGAGAGGGAGAAAGGGGTGGCTATACTGACTAAGAGGCTTTAGGGGCACCAGTAGAGAAAACAGGCAGCTTTCCTACATAACGGGGAGGAGGGGCAAAAACTGAGCAGACAGAAGGGGACGCTTATACAGTTCAAGGGGAAATCAAGGCCACAGAGGGGAAAGTGGGGAAAAGAGTTGCCAGAGTTTTTAACGGACACTAGAGAGAGCCAAGCGTGAAAGGGAGGAGAGGCAGGTAGACTGGACGAAGCACAGGAGGGCCAGGAGTTGGCCAAGGGAGAAAAGGGCGGATACAGGGAACAACATGCCCTGGAGGCAACAGAGGGGGAGGAGGGCAAAAGCAGGCTAGGCAGAGTAACGCCCATTGGAGGAAGCATAGGAAGAAAGGAGCGGAGGGACAGTGCAAGACAACTACAAGAGACGAAGGACACGAGGACAGGCACATAACGGGGAGGAGGAGCAAAGGACTGCAGACACAGAAAGGGACGCTTATACAGTTCAAGGGGAAATCAAGGCAACAGAGGGGAAAGCGGGGAAAAGAACCGCCAGAGTTCGCGACGGACACTAGAGAGCGCCGAGTCGTGACGCACAGGAAAGGGGGGGGGGTGAAGGGAAGGGCAAGGAGGGTCTATAGGGACCTTTATGCTGCCTTAAGGGGGCACTTGGGGCAGCCCTACATGAGAAGTTCTGTTTCTAATGCCTAAGAGGTACCACTGAGGGCAGAGAAGTGCAAAAGGGAGGCCTGCCCTGCATAATGGACACTAAAGAGGCTGGGGCAGGGATTTGGGGGGAGAGGAAGGGTTTACCTCACTCTGGCCACTAGGTGGGGCACCGCTGGAGAAGGGACGGGTCACTTACACTCCCCAATGGACACTAGGGGCAGCAGAGAGTTAAGAAGGGGAAAGTCTCCCACAGTACGCTGCTGCTCCCAGTGCCCACTAAGCTCCATCGCCCACCGCCTAAGTCCCTCTCCAGGGCATTCTGGCTGTTAGGCAGTACATCTGCCTTTTCCCCTCCTCAGAGCCAACGAGCATTAGAGCTAGCAGTGGGAGGAGGGGAAAGAAGCCGTTCTAATGCCTAAGAGGCACCACTCAGGGCAGAAAACTGAAAGGGGAACGGGCGTCATTCCCCCACAATGGGCGCTAGGAGAAGGGGGGGGGGGCAGAAGGCCATGCGGCACAGCGGCCAGTAGGGGGCGGCACTGGTTGGAAAAGGCAAGGGGTCACTTATGCTACCTAATGGACACTAGAGGCAGCAGAGAGTTCAAGAGGGAGAAGACTCCCCCTCCCACCTGCTTCTAGTGTCCCCTGGGCACAGAGACCCCTCCCCTCCTCCTCCTCCTCCTCCTCCCTTTCACCCTCTCCATGCTGTCGTGGGCGATATGCAGTACAGCTGCCCTGTCCCCTCCTCAGAGTCAACGGGCAGTAGGGGCGGCAGACTGAGGAGGAGAACAGGACGCTAAACTACATTAGTGAGACAAGCAGCAAATATGCTGCACAGCCTGCACTAACTAGAAAGCAGAGACTGAGGCGCTCCAAAGTCAGGCTACGCTGCCTAACACCCAATGCAGCATGAAAACGGTGAAAGGGGGGGAAGTGACAGTTAGGTTTGCGAAGAGCATGAAGATCAGCCAATGGGAACATAATAAAGGGGTTGCTAAATTGCCTAATGTGCTATAGGAAGAAGCAGAGACGGAAAAGTGCGGAAAGGGTAGCAATACTGCAAAACAGTCATAGAGTGAAAGGAAGGAAAGGTCCTACTAACAGGCACTGTAGGAGATAAATGGAAAAGGCGAGGAAAGGGGTGGCTACAGCTCCTAACGACACAAACAGTAGGAAAGGGTTAAAGGTGCAAGGGACAGCTATACTGAAGAAGGACGTGAGAAGTAGAAAGGGAAGGTGGCAAAGGAGCAGTTAAACCGCATAATGAGCGAGAGGGAATGAAAGGGGGAACAGAGTGGCTACATCCTATAACAGCGGCATCAGGGACAGCAGACATTGAGGAGCGGAAAGGAGAAGCTATACCTTCTGAAGGTCATAAATGGCAGAAGATATAAGGGAAGACAAGCAGCGCCTTACCCATAATTCTTCAGTTCGAGACCACAGTGATCCAGGGTCAGAAGATCTAGAAAACAGCACCTGGGAGAAAACACTGGGGAAAAAACTGGGTTAGTAACTCTGTAGAACAAATACTGAAAAGATGGCTAATGAGAGGTATTCTGCATTAACAGGCACTAGGAGGAGCAATGGCTAGCGGCCAGTGACACCAATATGGCTTAACAGTCACAGGCCCGCAGGGTAAGGAGGAGCAGAGGGACGCCGCAGTCTCCCCCCCCACCAACCTCCAGGCCCGCCGGGTAAGGAGGAGCAGAGGGACGCCGCAGGCCCCCCCACCAACCTCCAGGCCCGCCGGGTAAGGAGGAGCAGAGGGACGCCCGCAGGCCCCCCCCCACCAACCTCCAGGCCCGCCGGGTAAGGAGGAGCAGAGGGACGCCCGCAGGCCCCCCCCCACCAACCTCCAGGCCCGCCGGGTAAGGAGGAGCAGAGGGACGCCCGCAGGCCCCCCCCACCACCCTCCAGGCCCGCCGGGTAAGAAGGAGCAGAGGGACGCCCGCAGGCCCCCCCCCACCAACCTCCAGGCCCGCCGGGTAAGGAGGAGCAGAGGGATGCCCGCAGGCCCCCCCCCACCAACCTCCAGGCCCGCCGGGTAAGGAGGAGCAGAGGGACGCCGCAGGCCCCCCCCCACCAGCCTCCAGGCCCGCCGGGTAAGGAGGAGCAGAGGGACGCCGCAGGCCCCCCCCCACCAGCCTCCAGGCCCACCGGGTAAGGAGGAGCAGAGGGATGCCCGCAGGCTCCCCCCCACCAACCTCCAGGCCTGCCGGGTAAGGAGGAGCAGAGGGACGCCCGCAGGCCCCCCCCCACCAGCCTCCAGGCCGCCGGGTAAGGAGGAGCAGAGGGACACCCGCAGCCCCCCCCCCCCAACCTCCAGGCCGCCGGGTAAGGAGGAGCAGAGGGACACCCGCAGGCCCCCCCCCCCCCCCAACCTCCAGGCCGCCGGGTAAGGAGGAGCAGAGGGACACCCGCAGCCCCCCCCCCCCAACCTCCAGGCCGCCGGGTAAGGAGGAGCAGAGGGACGCCCGCAGGCCCCCCCCCCACCAACCTCCAGGCCGCCGGGTAAGGAGGAGCAGAGGGACGCCCGCAGCCCCCCCCCCCACCAACCTCCAGGCCGCCGGGTAAGGAGGAGCAGAGGGACGCCCGCAGCCCCCCCCCCCACCAACCTCCAGGCCGCCGGGTAAGGAGGAGCAGAGGGACACCCGCAGCCCCCCCCCCCAACCTCCAGGCCGCCGGGTAAGGAGGAGCAGAGGGACGCCCGCAGCCCGCCCCCCCCTCCAGGCCCGCCGGATAAGGAGGAGCAGAGGGACGCTGTAGACCCCCCCCTCCACCCAATGTCCAGTCCCAGGGCTGGCCAGGATCCGGGGCGGAGCGTGGCCGAGCCAGGCCTGGGGCGGGGCCGGGATCCGGGGCGAAGCGGGGCGTGTCGGAGGCAGGCCCCGGGCGGGGCCGGGATCCGGGCCGGGGCGTGGCGGGGCGGGGCCGGGATCCGGGCCGGGGCGCGGCCTGACCCGGATCCGGGCCGGGGCGCGGCCTGACCCCGGGCGGGGCCGGGATCCGGGCCGGGGCGTGGCGGGGCGGGGCGGAGCCAGGGTCGAGCTGGGAATACTCACGGAACAGCTGTGTGGGAATGGCAGCTTCGGAGTCTCCGCTACTTTCCAGAAAGTTTTCACCTTTCGGACCTCTCCAGTCGCCGTCCTTCCGCTTCTGGATCCCACCGGCAAATGGCGGGCTGGGCGTCTTCGGCCTCTTTTTATATGGACGTTCTACGCTCTGATTGGCTACTTTTCCCGGAAGTGTGTCTCTCTTTGGATGACTATCCCTCTGCCTCTTTCTGATTGGCTGATTCGCACAAACATGCTTCGGGCACGCGGAGAGCACGTGCCCTTTTAATTGGTATTGCCAGCCCTTGGTTTCCGGCGTGGAGTCGGTTCCCGTGTCAAGCCGCAGGAGTCTTTCGAACTTTAAATGTTCTACACTCTGGTGTAAATCGGAACTAGTTCATCTGATTTGGAGTAGTTATATGAGTGTAACTAAACGCCGTTTGTTCCTTGCTGTCGATGATAAATTATTTAAGAGATTAATCACGTGTCAGGTTCTGGATCTCCCTCCGAGATTATATCCGACAATTGTACATTTCATTGGCATGCTCTGCAGTTTCGCCTTCAACTCTACAACGATTTACGGCAATTGCTGATATCCCAGCTTGCGTTCATCTCTGTGGGAGATTCCTGCAGGGAATTCTCTTGCCCGTATACCCTAAATTTCAACACATGCCGCTTTCCACGCTGAGAAGTTTTCTCGCTCAAAATGCACCTTCTCCTTTTAGTCTTCATCCTTTTTTCTTCTCCCGGCAGGTTTCTTTTTTTCTTTCGCTCCCCTCTCTCTTATTTTCAGGGAAACACACGGACCAAGCAATACACTTCTGCAACGGGGGAGTGGGGGGAAACACATGTCTGTTGACAGGGTCTCCCCGACGCGGCTGATGGAACTTGCGGTAGCAGGCAATAAGTAAGCGTATCGGTTTCATAACAGACCACCTCACAGACGGACTGGTGGGATTACATAGAGCAGAAAACTATCGGCGCAGGACCTTCCAGTGTGCCCTGGTACCACCAGGGCATGGCATCCCACACACTTCTGCCCTTCCTTCCCTTAGTGCTACATAGACACCTCTTCACCCATTCTCACCCCTACGCCCGCCCGTTAGTGAGTGCAGTCTTGCTGCAATGTCTTGCCTCCGCACAGGCATTGATTGCTGCCCCTGATGTCCTTTAGGCTTTATTGCTGTGTGTGTTTTCCACAGCCCTTGTTTCCTGACCGGAGTCTTTGCTCCCCCTTGTGTTCATTGGGCTATAATGCAGTCCCTGAGCCACAGCCCGTTCCTCTCCCTGGTGCCGATTGGGCTGTACTGCTGTCCCTGACCGCCCAGCCGTTGCTCCCCCTAGTGCCATTTGTCCTGCATTGCTATTCCTGACCCGAGTCGTTGCTGCCCCTTCTGCCTGTTCAGGCTGATTTAGTATTCCTGAACCCCGAGCCATTTCTCTTCCTAGTGCCCACTGAGCTGTACTGCATGTCCAACCGTTGTTCCCCTTAGTGGCCTTTGGGCTGCACTGCTATCCCTGACCCCAAGTCCAAGTGATTGCTACTCCTTGTCCCTGTGTAGGACGTACTGCTGTTCGTGACCCGGACTCATTTCTCCTCCTAGTGCCCATTGGGCTGTACTGCTGTCCCGGACCCCGAGTGACTGCCGCTTCTCGTGCCTGTTGAGGCTGCGTTGCTATTCGTGACCCGGACTCATTTCTCCTCCTAGTGCCCATTGAGCTGTACTGCTGTCCCGCCGCCCAGTCGTTGCTCCCCCTAGTGGCCATTGGGCTGTATTGCTATGCCTGACCCCGAGTACTTGCTCTCCTTTGTGCCTGTTTAGGCTTCATTGATATTCTTGACCCCCCCAGTCATTTCTCCCCGTAGTGCTCATTGGGCTGAATTGCTAATCCTGACCCCCTCCCCGCAGCGTTATTGCTCATTGTGCTCGTTTAGGCTGCATGGGTATTCCCGAGCCCGGGTTATTGCTGCCACTTGTGCCTCTTTAGGTTTCATTGCTGTGACTGACCACCAGCCATTTCGCCTCCTAGTGCCCATCGCGCTGTATTGCTGTCCCGAACCCACAGCCCTTTTCCCCCCACGTCTCCATTGGGCTACATTGCTACTCCTGACCCTGAGACATTTCTGACCCCGAGTCATTTCTGCACATAGTGCCCGTTGGGCTGTACTGCTGTCCCGCTTGCCCAGCCGTTGCTCCTCTAGTGGCCATTGGGCTGTACTGCTCTCCCGGACTCCTTGTGATTGCTGCTACTTCTTGCGCCTCTTTAGGCTGCATTGCTGTTCGTGACCGGGACTCATTTCTCCTCCCAGTGCTCATTGGACTCTAATGCTGTCTCTGACCCCCAGCCCCTAGTGGCTCTTGGGTTGAATTGCTTTTTCTGACCCCGAGTCCTTTCTCTTCCTAGTGCCCCTTGGGCTGTACTGCTGTCCCGGCCCCCCATCCCTTTGTACCCCTAGCGTCCATTGCTATTCCTGAACCCGCATCATTGCTGCTGCCCTAGTGGGCATTGGGGCTCTACTGCTGTCCCGGACCCCGAGTGATTGCCGCTCCTCGTGCCTGTTTAGCCTGCGTTGCCATTCGTGACCCCGAGCCGTTGCTCCTCCTAGTGGCCATTGGGCTCTTAACGCTGTCTCTAAACCCCAGCCGCGATACCTCCTCGTGACCCTTGGGCTGCACTGCTATTCGTGACACGGAGTCATTGCGTCTCCTAGTGCTCATTGGAGTGTACTGCTGCCCCAGCCGCTTAGCCATTGCTCCTCGTGGTTCCCATTGGTCTGCACTGCTATTCCGGACCCCGATTCGTTTCTCCTCCTACTGCCATACGGGCTCTACTGCTCTCCCGATCACCCACCCGTTGCTCCCCCTCGTGCCCATTGAGCAGCATTGCTATTCCTGATCCCGAGTCGTGCTGCACCTAGTGCCTGTTTAGGCTGCATTGCTACCCGTGAGCCGGTGTCATTGCTCCTTGTCGTGCCCATTGATCTGTACTGCCGTCCCGGCGCCCAGTCGTTGCTCCCCCTAGTGGCCATTGGGCTGCACTGTAGTCCGGGAAGTCCAGCCGTTCCTCCCCCTAGTGGCCATTGGGCTGTACTGCTGTCCCGGAGCCCGAGTGATTGCCGCTTCTCGTGTCTGTTAAGGCTGCACTGCTATTCCTGACCCGGAATCATTGCTCTTGCTAGTGGACATTGGGCTCTAACGCTGTCCCTGACCCCCAGGCGTTACACCCCGTAGTGCCCCTGGGGCCGAATTGCTATTTCTGACCCCAGGTGATTGCTACTCCTTGCGCCTGTGTAGGCTTTATTGCTGTTCGTGTCCCGGACTCGTTTCTCTTCCAAGTGCTCTTTGGGCTCGAATGCTGTCCCTGACCCCCAGCGGTTCCACCCCCTAGTGGCTCTTGGGCTGAATTGCTTTTTCTGACCCCGAGTCCCTTCTCTTCCTAGTGCCCCTTGGGCTGTACTGCTGTTTCGGACCCCCCCCCCCATCCCTTTGTACCCCTAATGTCCATTCCTCTTCCTGACCCCGCATTATTGCTGCTGCCCGTAGTGCCTATTGAGCTGAACTGCTGTCCCGGACCCCGAGTGACTGCCGCTTCTTGTGCCTGTTGAGGCAGCGTTGCTATTCCTGCCCCTCGACTCATTTCTCCCTCTCGTGTCCTTTGAGCTATACTGCTGTCCCGCCGACCTGTTGTTGCTGCCCCTAGCGGCCATTGGGCCGTAGTGCTTTCGCTTTCCCCGACCCCGAGTGATTGCCGCTCCTCGTGCCTATTTAGGCTGCATTGCTATTCCTGACCCGGAGACGTTGCTCCTGCCAGTGGACATTGGGCTCTAACGCTGTCCCTGACCGCTCAGCCGTTAAACCCTGTAGTGACCCTGGGGCTGAATTGCTATTCCTGACCCCGAGTCCTTTCTCTGTCTAGCGCCCCTTGGGCTGTACTGCTGTCCCGGACGCCCAGCCGTTGCTCCCCCTCGTGGCCATTGGGCTGTACTGCTGTCCCGGACCCCGAGTGACTGCCGCTTCTCGTGCCTGTTGAGGCTGCGTTGCTATTCGTGACCCGGAGTCATTTCTCCTCCTAGTGCCCTTTGTGCTGCGTTGCTCTTCCTGACCCCGAGTCCTTTCTCCTCCTAGTGCCCCTTGGGCTGTACTGCTGTCCCGGACTCACATCCCTTTGTACCCCTAGTATCCATTGCTCTTCCTGACTCCGAATCATTGCTGCTGCCCGTTGTGCCTATTGAGCTGTACTGCTGTCCGGGACTCCCAGCCGTTGCTCCCCCTCGTGGCCATTGGGCTGTAGTGCTGTCCCGGACCCGGAGTGACTGCCGCTCTTCGTCTAGGCTGCATTGCTCTTCCTGACCCGGAGTCATTGCTCCTCCTAGTGGCCATTGGGCTCTTAACGCTGTCCCTTAACCCCAGCCGCGATACCTCCTCGTGTCCCTTGGGCTGCACTGCTATTCGTGACACGGAGTCATTGCGTCTCCTAGTGCTCATTGGAGTGTACTGCTGCCCCAGCCGCTTAGCCATTGCTCCTCGTGGTTCCCATTGGTCTGCACTGCTATTCCGGACCCCGATTCGTTTCTCCTCCTACTGCCCTATGGGCTCTACTGCTCTCCCGATCTCCCACCCGTTGCTCCCCCTCGTGCCCATTGAGCAGCATTGCTATTCCTGATCCCGAGTCGTGCTGCACCTAGTGCCTGGTTATGCTGCATTGCTACCCGTGAGCCGGTGTCATTGCTCCTTGTCGTGCCCATTGATCTGTACTGCCGTCCCGGCGCCCAGTCGTTGCTCCCCCTAGTGGCCATTGGGCTGCACTGTAGTCCGGGAAGTCCAGCCGTTCCTCCCCCTAGTGGCCATTGGGCTGTACTGCTGTCCCGGACCCCGAGTGACTGCCGCTTCTCGTGCCTGTTTAGGCTGCACTGCTATTCCTGACCCGGAGTCATTGCTCCTGCTAGTGGACATTGGGCTCTAACGCTCTCGCCGACCCCCAGGCGTTACACCCCGTAGTGCCCCTGGGGCCGAATTGCTATTTCTGACCCCAGGTGATTGCTACTCCTTGCGCCTGTGTAGGCTTTATTGCTGTTCGTGTCCCGGACTCGTTTCTCTTCCAAGTGCTCTTTGGGCTCGAATGCTGTCCCTGACCCCCAGCCGTTCCACCCCCTAGTGGCTCTTGGGCTGAATTGCTTTTTCTGACCCCGAGTCCCTTCTCTTCCTAGTGCCCCATGGGCTGTACTGCTGTCCCGGACCCCCATCCCTTTGTACCCCTAGTGTCCATTGCTCTTCCTGACCCCGCATCATTGCTGCTGCCCGTAGTGCCTGTTGAACTGTACTGCTGTCCCGGGCTCCAAGCCGCTCCTCCCCCTAGCGGCTATTGGGCTGTACTGCTGTCCCGGCCCCCGAGTGACTGCCGCTTCTTGTGCCTGTTGAGGCTGCGTTGCTATTCGTGACCCGGAGTCATTTCTCCTCCTAGTGCCCGTCGGGCTGCACCGCTGTCCCGAAACCGCAGCCCTTTCTCCGCCTAGTGCCCAGTGGTCTCTACTGCTGTCCCTGACCCTCAGCCGTTATACCCCCTTGGGCTGCATCGGTAGTCTTGGTCCCGAGTGATTGTGCCTGTTTGGGCTGCATCGAATTGCTATTGCTGACCGGGACTCGTTTCTCCTCCTAGCGGTCACTGGGTTCTACGTCTGTCCCTGACCCCCGGCCGTTACGCCCCCTACTGCCCCTTGGGCTGCATTGCTGTTCCCGACCTCCCCCAACCGTTGTTGCCCGTCGTGCCTGTTTAGGCTGCATTGCTGTTCCTGAGGAGGAGCCGGTGCTCTCCCTTGTGGCCATTGGGCTGTACTGCCGTCCCTGACCCCCGGCCCTCGGTTGCTTAGTGCCGGTAAACCTGCGGGAATGTCTCTTCCTCACCAATCTATTGTTTCCCCTAGCGCCCGTTGACGGGGTTTACGTGCTTCTTTTCACCCTTTCACCTCCTTTTCTCATCTATTTTTCTTTGTTTCCTCGTGGGTGCTGCTGTTTAGCCCTGTCAGCCATTTTGTTTGAAGTTCTTCTCCGACGCGCCCCAGTTTTCCAGCATCGTTAATAAAATGTGGTTGCCGAAAGTGGACGTGATCATAATAATCGCTCCAGGCTACAGCAGACTGATGGCAAGGCTACAACCTTTCACGCCTTCCCTCTGCTGCCAGTCGCTCTCTTGAATAGTCCCCCACACTTTTCCCGAGCAGGTGAAAGGGAGCTACAGTGAATAACCCCCCGTGTGATGGGTAGGGGTGGAAAGGGTGAGTCATTGCTCATAGCTGGCACTAGGAGAAGAAATGTCATAACGCTCTGCTGTCCCTAGCGTTCATTAGACAGTATCTGTCCCCTTCTCACACCCTGCTGCCCCTCGTGGCCCTCCGTGTGCCCACAGTGACCCTTGTGCATTACAACTGCCTCTTTCCTCCTTTCGAGCCTCCCTTGTTCCTGGTAGTAACGAAGCAGCGTTGCCCCTTTCTCCCTTCCCTGGCTGCGTCCTCCAGTGTCTATTGCGCTTCTATTGCCCACTTTGGGTGTGCGCTTAGCTAAGGGGTTCAAATCCCGCTTTATGTCTGCTGGGAAGGGATTTGAATCGTCATCTTTCACCTCTCAAGTGAATGGCCTAAGGTGCGAGTCTGACCTGGCCCCTGCCTTGCTCTTGTCCCCTGAAGCTGCTCCACTTTCGGTACGTATCCATCCTGCCAAAGCTCGAACAAACAGCCCTCTGTAGCTTCCTGCTTGCGTTTGTGCTCGCTGACTGGGAAGTTGAGGGTCCAGGTCTGCATCTTGCCTGCTGGTCTCTTGCCTCAGAGGTATTCCAACGTGCTGGCTGGCTCCTTCAGTGTTTCCTTTCCAGGGTGGGCCACCGTCATTAACGAGAGTCACACACATTTCCCTGTTGTGCAGTGGGGCTGAGTACGGGCCCCTTGGACGGTGCAAGTGTTGGTTCAAATCTCCTTCTCGCTCCCAGAGAAGGGATTGGAATGTTGATCTCTACACCACCGAGTGCTTTTGAAAATAACTGTCAAAATAAGCTTATTCCTCTTCACAGGCAGTTTTTATTCTAAAACAACAGGCGCGGCACCGGGGCTCCTCGCCTCTGTGGTATTGGGGTTAGGATGCACACCTGAGGAGGGTGCGTGCCTAGATCAAATCCCTGCTCTACCAGGCAGCAGCGTGCGGGGTGGGAGAGTACAGCCCCTGTAGCCTATCAAGAGGCCATTTGTGGCCCCCCTTTCTCTTTTAATTAAAGACTCACTTTTGTCCACCACGATCAAGAGACCGGCCCAGCTTGGGGGCAGCCCCCAGGGCACTCCCCTACTCTTTTGAGGCGTGTGAACTGGGGGCTCCAACCTGCTGGGGCGAGTCACTGGTGAGCCATCCCTGTCACAATCCCCTCCCCGCTCCAGGAAGACAGCAGCCTCTTGACAAAGAGCTCGAGTTTGTTCAAGGATGGCCCGCTGCAAAGGACGGTCCCCTAGGAGTAGGGCACAGGAGGGCTAAAGCCGAAATAAGCTACGCAACTTGAGCTCGTCGAAATAGCTTATTTCGCCTTTTGGCGCTGGCTACGCAGCAGCCAGCCCTTGTTGGAGCACTCTTCCTCCCACTTCCCTCACTCCTCGTAAAATGAGGGTTACAGGAGTCAGAGTAAGAAGTCCTCCAGCTCGACATTATTTCGACCTTCTGTTAAAATAACTGCTTGCTGTGTAGACATAGCCTAAGGATTTCCAGCAAGCACTGCACAGGGTCAACCTCCCCACAGTCAAGTCCCAAAACAAACTAAAACAACCAATTATTTAATTAAATGTATTTCTTGTTTCATCACCATAAGATTTCATCATCTAAATTTTACAACGTAACACAGCTATTTTGTAACCATACACTTGACAGTGACAATAAACGTAAGAAAGAGAAAACCCCAAGTAACATTCGAACGGTCCATTCCACAGAAAACACAGCAAGAAGAAAGTAGGAGATCCAAAAGCTTGGGTTTAGTTCTCCTAAGTCTCAGATCTGCACCATTTGCTGAGTCTGAAACATCATCCCTCCACCGGCTCGTAGAAATCCTCAAGGGGAATCCACGCAGACTCTTCCTCTGCTGGGCATCGCTGCTAGACACTCAGCTCCTTGACTGGTCAATCAGTTAGCTACGTCACAAATATACAGATGGAAAGAAAATCCCGTTAGAATACAAGAACAGGGAACAACAAAATAGAAATGACTCTTTTCCCATTGATACATTTAAGGAAAAGCTGATGACACGCACTAGCTGAGGAAGTTAACTAGAACAGCATGGCTAAAATCCAAACAACATTCCAAGTGTACACTTAAAACAGAACAAGTTATTTTTCCCTGTGTTATAATGAGCATTGCCCACATTCCCCGCTGGAGGGTTAACAGTATCATTAAGCTGCTGCAAAGTGCTTCAGCGTGAGGGACGACAGCCTGCTCTCTGCTCCTGAGCTCAGCTTCTCCCAGGTCACACAAGACTCGTGGCCCTTAGAAAAGCAGCTGTCCTGCCAGCTTGCCCTCACCTCACGGACTGTAACCCCACCAACCAAGATTGAACCAACTGGAGCAGAGCCCCAAACTCTACACCCGGAACCTTCTGGCACTGAACGTGGTGGTGTTAAATCTGCTCAGCAACAATGATTCAGACCAGGGGTGGGGGCAAGAGAGCCCCTGCGGGCCAGATCCAGACTGCAGAGGCCCTGCCGTCCCCAGGCCAATCAGGGCCCCTTCCCTGAGCCCCCTCATACACGCCAACCCTGACTTGCGCTGCTTGTGTATGTGGGGGTGCAGAAGTCCCATTAAATAAAGTCTGAAAGGACAAGGTTTCATTTCTGCTATTAATCATCTCATCAATTATCAATAATATTAAGCTGTGTATTTTCAGTCATGCAAACGTGCTTTCTTACACGGCTCTTGGTTGACCGCTTGCTCTGAATTTTGATGTTGTTTGAAAAGGTCGCCGACCCGCCGCCGTAAGCTGTTGGAGGGCTGTTCGGCGTTTGGACGCATCTCCTGAGGGGCCCTGAAACACCATTTCAGCATTGGCAGCAATGACTCTGAAGTCCAAGACACATTTCTACGTGGAAAGCTCACTAGTGCACACATGAAGGCAGCTGCTGGGGCCAAATGTCACCCTACAGCAACAACTAGTAGCAGGTAATGTTCTGATGGCTAAAAACAAAAATGGGTTTCGTTTGCTAAAATGGCACTACTACGAGAAAACCGTGGGCCGAGAGAAGAACTTATTTCAGGCAGGAAGTCACCCATATGCCTGGCTATTGTAGCTGCTCTGACAAAACTGGTTTGTTATAAGTAATTCTTCCACTCTGCTCAGCACTTAAGGGCCTCAGCTGAAGTACCGTGTCTACTTCTGGGCAGGGATGTAAATGGTTAACTGGTAAACCAGTAAGTATCACCCTTAGCAGATGATAACTTACAGGTTACGGTTAACAGGCAGACTGGAGCACTCCCAGCCAAAAGGGAGACTACGCCGCCTAACTGCCAAAAGGGGACGTAGAGGGAGAAACGAAGCAAGAAGCCGCTATCTTTTGTGAAGGTCAGGAGTGTGGGAAAACAGAAAAGGGGCGGCATTGCCTACAACAGGGAGACAAGAGAGTGCAAAGGGGAGGAAGGGTAGCAATACTGCAAAATGGGAACTAGCAGTAACAGAGGGAAAAAGCGGGGAAGAGATAGCTACAGCAGCAAAGGACAAAAGGGGCAAGGGGAAGCTATCGTGAGGAAGGGCATGAGGGGCAGCGCACAGAGGGAAGGCGGGAAAGAAAAGCTATACTGCATAACAAGCACAGTAGCAGACACGGAGGAGTGGAGGGGGGCAGCTGTACCTCCCAAAAGGCACCAATGGCAGAAGACGTATGCAGTGAAAACCAGCAGCCTTACCATAATTCTTCTATGCTAGTCCACACCGATTGGGGCATCAATTTCATCAAAGCATGCAGTCCCGGGCACCATGTGTCCTTAAAGATCCTGGACAACTGCAGAGTGCAACCAAACAAAAAAAAAGGCTGAAAATGTTGAATCCCCCACCTACAAGGGAAGACACCCTTGCTTTTGCTCTCTGCAACCAAAGCTGGGCATTATGCAGTAAGAGCTGTACTTTCCACCACCTCTCAGTCAACAAGCACAAGGGAACGCCAGCGGTCATGTTGGGTATCAGACTGCACAGTTGACGCAAGAGGGTGAAGAGGAGGAAGTGGTTGGACACGAGGAGGACAACAGGAAAAGAGGGGAAGACGGAAGGCTTTACTACAGTGACCACTAGGGTGCGGCTTTAAGAGAAACAGAACAGGAAAAGAAAGACAGTGAGAAGAGACAGAAATAAAGACAGGGGCACCTGTAAAATACACAAGAGACTGAGGGGAAGCAGAGAATGAGGTGGGTTGCTGCCTAAAGGGGCAGCCACGTTTACAAGAGGGAGAAAAGGGGTGTTACATGGGGTTCCTACCAAATACAGGGCACTGCGGACAGACGAATAACGGAGCCTAATTTGCCTAAAGGACAGGAGGAAGACAATAATAGGAAGAGAGGGGAAGAGGGAAGGCTTTACTTCAGTGGCTACTAGGGAGCGGCTCTAGGAGAGACAGAACAGGAAAACAAAGATAGTGAGGAAAGACAAAAAGGAAGACAGGGGCACTTGTAGCAGGTAAAGGGTTTGGGCAACTTGGCTCCCTGACTATATCGCAGCTTATAGTGGCCGTTAGGGAACATGGACACCCCTGCGGCGTCATCACCCTCTGTTGCCCCTAATCCCCGTTATGCAGCAGAGCTGCCCCGCCACTCCTCCTGCGCCTTCTCTTTCCCATACCGGGCGTCATGCAGTGTAGCTACCCTTTTCCCCTCTCAGTCTGCGGCCTCATAGACTTTAAGGTCAGAAGGGACCGATATGATCATCTAGTCTGACCCCCTGCACAGTGCAGGCCACAGAGTCTCACCTACGCCTCTTAGAATAATCCTCTCACCTATATCTCAGATATTGAAGCCTTCAAATACTTTGAAGGCCCCAACATGCAGAGAATCCTCCAGCTGTGATCTGTGCCCCATGCTACAGAGGAAGGCGAAAAACCTCCAGGGTCTCTGCCAATCTACCCTGGAGGAAAATTCCTTCCCGACCCCAAATATGGCGATCAGCTAAACCCTGAGCATGTGGGCAAGACTCATCAGCCAGACACCCAGAAAGTTCTCTCTAGTAACTCCTATCATCCCTCCAATGACCTATTTCCCACTGATAATGGCTCCCTGACTATATCGCAGCTTATAGTGGCCGTTAGGGAACATGGACACCTCTGCGGCGTCATCACCCTCTGTTGCCCCTAATCCCCGTTATGCAGCAGAGCTGCCCCGCCACTCCTCCTGCGCCTTCTCTTTCCCATACCGGGCGTCATGCAGTGTAGCTACCCTTTTCCCCTCTCAGTCTGCGGCCTCATAGACTTTAAGGTCAGAAGGGACCGATATGATCATCTAGTCTGACCCCCTGCACAGTGCAGGCCACAGAGTCTCACCTACGCCTCTTAGAATAATCCTCTCACCTAGATCTCAGATATTGAAGCCTTCAAATACTTTGAAGGCCCCAACATGCAGAGAATCCTCCAGCTGTGATCTGTGCCCCATGCTACAGAGGAAGGCGAAAAACCTCCAGGGTCTCTGCCAATCTACCCTGGAGGAAAATTCCTTCCCGACCCCAAATATGGCGATCAGCTAAACCCTGAGCATGTGGGCAAGACTCATCAGCCAGACACCCAGAAAGTTCTCTCTAGTAACTCCTATCATCCCTCCAATGACCTATTTCCCACTGATAATGGCTCCCTGACTATATCGCAGCTTATAGTGGCCGTTAGGGAACATGGACACCTCTGCGGCGTCATCACCCTCTGTTGCCCCTAATCCCCGTTATGCAGCAGAGCTGCCCCGCCACTCCTCCTGCGCCTTCTCTTTCCCATACCGGGCGTCATGCAGTGTAGCTACCCTTTTCCCCTCTCAGTCTGCGGCCTCATAGACTTTAAGGTCAGAAGGGACCGATATGATCATCTAGTCTGACCCCCTGCACAGTGCAGGCCACAGAGTCTCACCTACGCCTCTTAGAATAATCCTCTCACCTAGATCTCAGATATTGAAGCCTTCAAATACTTTGAAGGCCCCAACATGCAGAGAATCCTCCAGCTGTGATCTGTGCCCCATGCTACAGAGGAAGGCGAAAAACCTCCAGGGTCTCTGCCAATCTACCCTGGAGGAAAATTCCTTCCCGACCCCAAATATGGCGATCAGCTAAACCCTGAGCATGTGGGCAAGACTCATCAGCCAGACACCCAGAAAGTTCTCTATAGTAACTCCTATCATCCCTCCAATGACCTATTTCCCACAGATAATGGCCCCTACAGCCCGTTGACTCTGAGGAAGGGAAAGGGCAGCTATCCTGCGTAAAGCCCATTACAGGAAACAGAAGGCCCAAGGGGAGCTCGGGGCGGCAACGCTGAAGAGCGGGGAACAGGGCCAGCAGAGAGAAAAGAGGGGAAGGAAGTGGCCCATCTGGTTTAAAAAAAAAAAAAAGAGCTAAGGGGCCAGAGGTGGTGGCGGAAAGGTAGAGAGGGGCAGCTAGATAATACAGAACGAGCATGAGGGGAAAGAGGGACAGAGGGAAAAGAAGGCAGCAACGCCACCAAAGGGGCCGCCCGAGTCAAAGAGGGTTAAAACGGAGACAGAGTAAAGGAAAACAAAGACAAAGACAGAAAGACAGACAGGGGCACCTGTAAAATACACAAAGGCCTGAGGGGAAGCAGAGAGGGAGATGGCTTGCTGACTAAGGGGCAGCCACGTGTACAGATGGGAGGAAAGGGGTGGTACGTGGAATTTCTAACAAATACCGGGCACTGTGGACAGACGAATAACGGAGACTACTTTGCCTAAAGGACAGGAGGGGGACCACAATAGGGAAGAGGGAAGGCTTTACTTCAGTGGCTACTAGGGAGCGGCTCTAGGAGAGACAGAACAGGAAAACAAAGAGTGAGAAGAGTCAGAAAGACCAAAAGAAAGATAGGGGCACCTGTAGCAGGTTAAGGGTTTGGGCAACGTGGCTCCCTGAGTATATCGCAGCTTCTAGTGGCCGTTAGGGAACATGGACACCCCTGTGGCCTCACCACCCTCTGTTGCCTCTAATCCCCGTTATGCAGCAGAGCTGCCCCGCAACTCCTCCTGCGCCTTCTCTTTCCCATACCGCGAGTCGCGCAGTATAGCTACCCTTTTCCCCTCTCAGTCTGCGGCCCCTACAGCCCGTTGACTCTGAGGAAGGGAAAGGGCAGCTATACTGCGTAAAGCCCATTACAGGAGACAGAAGGCCCAAGGGGAGCTCGGGGCGGCAATGCTGAAGAGCGGGGAACAGGGCCAGCAGAGGGAGAAGAGGCAAAGGAAATGGCCAATCTGGTTAAAAAAAAAAGAGCTCAGGGGCCAAAGGTGGTGGCGGAGAGGTAGAGAGGGGCACCTACATAATGCAGAAAGGGCGTGAGGGGAAGGAGGGAGAGGGGGAAAAGAAGGAAACAAGTCCATCCAAAGGGCCGCCGGAGTGAAAGCGGGTTAAAGTGGAGACAGAGAACAGGAAAAGAAAGAAAGGCCTGAGGGGAAGCAGAGAAGGAGGTGGGTTGCTGCCTGAGGGGCAGCCAAGTGTACAGGAGGGAGAAGAGACGTGTTACATGGCGTTTCTACCAAATACAGGGCACTGTGGAAAGACCAATTACGAAGCCTATTTTGCCTAAGGGACAGGAGGAGGACGAGAACAGAAAGAGAGGGGAAGACGGAAGGCTTTACTACAGTGACCACTAGGGTGCGGCTTTAGGAGAAACAGAACAAGAAAAGAAAGACGGTGAGAAGAGACAGACAGAAAGACAGGGGCACCTGTAAAATACAGCTAGGCGTGAGGGGAGCAGAGAAGGAGGTGGGTTGGTGCCTAAGGGGCAGCCACGTGTACAGGTGGGAGGAAAGGGGTGATACGTGGAATTTCTACCAAATACTGGGTACTGTGGACAGACGAATAACGGAGATTACTTTGCCTGAAGGACAGGAGGAGGACCACAAGAGGAAGAGAGGGAAGAGGGAAGGCTTTACTTCAGTGGCCACTAGGGAGCGGCTCTAGGAGAGACGGAACAGGAAAACAAAGAGAGTGAGAAGAGACAAAAGGAAAGATAGGGGCACCTGTAGCAGGTAAAGGGTTTGGGCAACGTGGCTCCCTGACTATATCGCAGCTTCTAGTGGCCGTTAGGGAACATGGACACCCCTGTGGCCTCACCACCCTCTGTTGCCTCTAATCCCCGTTATGCAGCAGAGCTGCCCCGCAACTCCTCCTGCGCCTTCTCTTTCCCATACCACGAGTCGCGCAGTATAGCTACCCTTTTCCCCTCTCAGTCTGCGGCCCCTACAGCCCGTTGACTCTGAGGAAGGGAAAGGGCAGCTATACTGCGTAAAGCCCATTACAGGAGACAGAAGACCCAAGGGGAGCTCGAGGCGGCAATGCTGAAGAGCGGGGAACAGGACCAGCAGAGGGAGAAGAGGGGAAGGAAGTGGCCAATCTGGTTAAAAAAAATAGCTCAGGGGCCAGAGGTGGTGGCGGAGAGGTAGAGAGGGGCAGCTACATAATGCAGAAAGGGCGTGAGGGGAAGGAGGGAGAGGGGGAAAAGAAGGCAACAATTCCATCCAAAGGGGCGCCAGAGTGAAAGAGGGTTAAAGCGGAGACAGAGAACAGGAAAAGAAAGAAAGGCCTGAGACGAAGCAGAGAAGGAGGTGGGTTGCTACCTGAGGGGCAGCCACGTGTACAGGAGGGAGAAGAGAGGTGTTACATGGCGTTTCTACCAAATAAAGGGCACTGTGGAAAGACGAATTACGGAGCCTATTTTGCCTAAAGGACAGAAGGAGGACGAGCATAGAAAGAGAGGGGAAGACGGAAGGCTTTACTATAGTGACCACTAGGGTGCGGCTTTAAGAGAAACAGAACAGGAAAAGAAAGACAGTGAGAAGAGACAGAAATAAAGACAGGGGCACCTGTAAAATACACAAGAGACTGAGGGGAAGCAGAGAATGAGGTGGGTTGCTGCCTAAAGGGGCAGCCACGTTTACAAGAGGGAGAAAAGGGGTGTTACATGGGGTTCCTACCAAATACAGGGCACTGCGGACAGACGAATAACGGAGCCTAATTTGCCTAAAGGACAGGAGGAAGACAATAATAGGAAGAGAGGGGAAGTGGGAAGGCTTTACTTCAGTGGCTAGTAGGGAGCGGCTCTAGGAGAGACAGAACAGGAAAACAAAGATAGTGAGGAAAGACAAAAAGAAAGACAGGGGCACTTGTAGCAGGTAAAGGGTTTGGGCAACTTGGCTCCCTGACTATATCGCAGCTTGTAGTGGCCGTTAGGGAACATGGACACCCCTGCGGCGTCATCACCCTTTGTTGCCCCTAATCCCCGTTATGCAGCAGAGCTGCCCCGCCACTCCTCCTGCGCCTTCTCTTTCCCAACCCGGGCGTCATGCAGTGTAGCTACCCTTTTCCCCTCTCAGTCTGCGGCCTCATAGACTTTAAGGTCAGAAGGGACCGATGTGATCATCTAGTCTGACCCCCTGCACAGTGCAGGCCACAGAGTCTCACCTACACCTCTTAGAATAATCCTCTCACCTATATCTCAGATATTGAAGCCTTCAAATACTTTGAAGGCCCCAACATGCAGAGAATCCTCCAGCTGTGATCTGTGCCCTATGCTACAGAGGAAGGCGAAAAACCTCCAGGGTCTCTGCCAATCTACCCTGGAGGAAAATTCCTTCCCGACCCCAAATATGGCGATCAGCTAAACCCTGAGCATGTGGGCAAGACTCATCAGCCAGACACCCAGAAAGTTCTCTCTAGTAACTCCTATCATCCCTCCAATGACCTATTTCCCACTGATAATGGCCCCTACAGCCCGTTGACTCTGAGGAAGGGAAAGGGCAGCTATCCTGCGTAAAGCCCATTACAGGAGACAGAAGGCCCAAGGGGAGCTCGGGGCGGCAACGCTGAAGAGCGGGGAACAGGGCCAGCAGAGAGAAAAGAGGGGAAGGAAGTGGCCCATCTGGTTTAAAAAAAAAAAAAGAGCTAAGGGGCCAGAGGTGGTGGCGGAAAGGTAGAGAGGGGCAGCTAGATAATACAGAACGAGCGTGAGGGGAAAGAGGGACAGAGGGAAAAGAAGGCAGCAACGCCACCAAAGGGGCCGCCCGAGTCAAAGAGGGTTAAAACGGAGACAGAGTAAAGGAAAACAAAGACAAAGACAGAAAGACAGACAGGGGCACCTGTAAAATACACAAAGGCCTGAGGGGAAGCAGAGAGGGAGATGGCTTGCTGACTAAGGGGCAGCCACGTGTACAGATGGGAGGAAAGGGGTGGTACGTGGAATTTCTAACAAATACCGGGCACTGTGGACAGACGAATAACGGAGACTACTTTGCCTAAAGGACAGGAGGGGGACCACAATAGGGAAGAGGGAAGGCTTTACTTCAGTGGCTACTAGGGAGCGGCTCTAGGAGAGACAGAACAGGAAAACAAAGAGTGAGAAGAGTCAGAAAGACCAAAAGAAAGATAGGGGCACCTGTAGCAGGTTAAGGGTTTGGGCAACGTGGCTCCCTGAGTATATCGCAGCTTCTAGTGGCCGTTAGGGAACATGGACACCCCTGTGGCCTCACCACCCTCTGTTGCCTCTAATCCCCGTTATGCAACAGAGCTGCCCCGCAACTCCTCCTGCGCCTTCTCTTTCCCATACCGCGAGTCGCGCAGTATAGCTACCCTTTTCCCCTCTCAGTCTGCGGCCCCTACAGCCCGTTGACTCTGAGGAAGGGAAAGGGCAGCTATACTGCGTAAAGCCCATTACAGGAGACAGAAGGCCCAAGGGGAGCTCGGGGCGGCAATGCTGAAGAGCGGGGAACAGGGCCAGCAGAGGGAGAAGAGGCAAAGGAAATGGCCAATCTGGTTAAAAAAAAAAGAGCTCAGGGGCCAAAGGTGGTGGCGGAGAGGTAGAGAGGGGCACCTACATAATGCAGAAAGGGCGTGAGGGGAAGGAGGGAGAGGGGGAAAAGAAGGAAACAAGTCCATCCAAAGGGCCGCCGGAGTGAAAGCGGGTTAAAGTGGAGACAGAGAACAGGAAAAGAAAGAAAGGCCTGAGGGGAAGCAGAGAAGGAGGTGGGTTGCTGCCTGAGGGGCAGCCAAGTGTACAGGAGGGAGAAGAGAGGTGTTACATGGCGTTTCTACCAAATACAGGGCACTGTGGAAAGACCAATTACGAAGCCTATTTTGCCTAAGGGACAGGAGGAGGACGAGAACAGAAAGAGAGGGGAAGACGGAAGGCTTTACTACAGTGACCACTAGGGTGCGGCTTTAGGAGAAACAGAACAAGAAAAGAAAGACGGTGAGAAGAGACAGACAGAAAGACAGGGGCACCTGTAAAATACAGCTAGGCGTGAGGGGAGCAGAGAAGGAGGTGGGTTGGTGTCTAAGGGGCAGCCAAGTGTACAGGTGGGAGGAAAGGCGTGATACGTGGAATTTCTACCAAATACTGGGTACTGTGGACAGACGAATAACGGAGATTACTTTGCCTGAA